>NC_048313.1:16068718-16168109 GCF_013100865.1 Trachemys scripta elegans | reverse complement strand
GGCTGAGATACAGAGGAGGTTGGGGGGCTCAGGAGGGAGATGTGGGTCAGAGGGCTGGATATTCAGATGAGGGTGGGGGCTCAGGAGGAAGAGGGGTTTGGGGTGAGGAAAGAATGGGAATTTGGGGGTCCTGGATATACAGGGGGTTTGGGGACATCCAGTGCTCCCAGATGAGAGTGGCGGTGTTTTATCCCAGTGTCAGTGATGACATGAGATGTCCCTTGATTTAAGGACAGGAAGTGAAGGAGAATCCTGCAGCCCATGAAAACTGGGGAAGAGGGGGGGTGTCAGGATGGAGGGGGGCAGAATGGAATTAACTCTCTAGTCTTCCAAAAAGCCCTTTATTATTCACAAGGACTTCAGGGCCGTTGAAAGATCTGGGCGAAGCAGGAATAACCTATTGTCAGCCCACCAAACAAGTGGCTTGTTTAGGGGTGGGGAAGTTCTCCCTCCCCCAAGCCCTTTAATACCAGAGTGGGCAGTTAACAGGTTAATACAGGTGAGGAAACTGAGGCACAGAAAGGTGCAGATTCCCATGACAAACCGGATAGGATTAGGATTAGGATTAGGATTCACCACACTGAAGCCGCACTGTTTTAATGCAGTGCTACAACCCCCTGCCCCAGTATAAAGGTGCTGATACAGGCAGGGAAGAGGACCAGGCTAGACTGGTGTAAGGCACTTTTATTCTGATATAACGGCATCCACACTAGGGGTACGGGTGGAGCTGTATTGGTAAGAATCTCACCCCTAATCAACATGACCACACTTGTACAAACACTGGGAAGAACAAGCCTACCCAGTTAATTCAGGGCACAGGAACATAGGACTGGCAGGGACCTCCTGGGTCACCAAACCCAGTCCTAGCTATCGCAGGCCCCTCCTTCCGATAATCCCATTTGTGGATGTATCAAGCGGAAATCTGAGCACGCAGCCCTTTGCAGCTAGGTGAGGAATGGATGTGGGTAGCGATCCTGTGGGCTGGAGTCTGTTCTGGTGTGGAGCTCCATTGAAATCGGTGGAACTGGCCCCCGTGTGATTTTTAACATCGAGGTAGCTATCTCAGTGTAAGATCCTAATGCAGGTAAGGCGGAGAGGTAGCAAGTTGTGGTCACACCTGTATCCCCCCATTTGGGGTTTACACCATGACTTGCTACGTGGAGGTTAAAGACAACAGAGCCTTGACTTTGCTCGGAGATAGACCAGTGGTTCTCAAACCAGGGGGACATGTACCCCGGGGGTACTCAGAGGTCTTCCAAGGGGTCTCAACTCACCTAGATCAGTGTTTCTCGACTTGGGGCTTGCAGTCCCGAGGGTGGTCCCTGGACTGGTTTAGGGGCTTGCAAATGCAGAGCTGGCATTAGGAGATGGCGAGCAGGGAAGCTGCCTGGGGGCCCACGCCATAGGAGCCCCCCAAGCAGCTAAGTGACGTGCTTCAGCCCCGAGCGGCAGGGCGTGGGCTTCAGACGAGGCTCACTCCGTGTCGCACTGAAATGTCGGTGTAATACTTACATTCCAATGGATTCATTTTATAATTCTGTGATAAAAACAACCCCGCCAGCAATTGTTCAGTGACAGCGCGGCTGTGCCACTTTCGTATTGTTATGTCTGATTTTGCAAGCAAGTCATTTTTTACTTGCTCTCGAGCACTCAAGACAAATCAGATTCCTGAAAGGGGGACAAATCGTCTGAAAAGGTTGAGAGCCGCTGGGCTAGACAATCCCCCTCGTCTTGCTAGACCTACCCTGGATTTCCACACTCGCTCAGCCCACTCCCAAGGCAGATGAAGAGAGAAGGGGCTGTGTGGATTCTTGTCTCAGCTCTGTTGCCCGCCGGGCCAGGAAATACAGGCACCAGGTGGCACAAAGGGGATCCGAATCTCTCCTATTGTCTCCAAAGCCACATGCTCCCAGCCGCACATGCTGAATGCCTAACTGTGGCAACCATGCGCTCTCCAACCAGTGGGATGTTTGCTTGCTGTGTTGTGGTACAACACACTGTTGCCAGTACAGCCGTCCGCTCCATTGTCTGCCTATGCCTTCCCTAGCAGAAGATTAGGGAAAACCCAGGAATTCCCCTCTGCTTTTGTCAGCCCATAGGTAACAGACCATCTCTGGCTTGCGTCAGACTCTGGTCGAGGCCAGATTTGCTTTCCTGTGATAAGCCGGGCCGCACACACACACACACCAGGCTATTATCTCCATAGCAACGCTACACACAGACATTAAACAGTGTTTTACTTCGGAAGTCGGCAAAGCCGCAGGACGTCACTGTGGTTATTCCAGCTATGCGAGGCCTATAATATAACACTTAATTCAGTGCAGGTTGCCCATGGGGGCTGAAGTTAAGACCTTTTTTTCTCTCGATGCAAATCTCTGTAATTTGAGCAGCCGTCGACACCCCCGCCCCCAACTGTTTTTTTTCTGCCATAGCAACAGGCCGTTTTATTGACTGTGGGTATCCCCGTGCAAGTGTCTTTCCCGGAGTCCCAGACACAAAGTAACCAAGAGCCCAGGAATGACAGTCACACACACACGTAGAATCCACAGATCTGAGAATACTTCAGACATTGGTTAACTGTGCCTTGAGACCCCTCCCATCTCCTTTGAGGGAGAAGTTATTAGACTCTTTGTATAAAGGGGGAAACTGAGGCACAGTGAGACAAAGGAATAGCTCAAGGTCACATGGTGAGCCAGGGACCGAGTTTGAGTCCTGACACCAAGTCCCCCGCTCCAGCTGGGAATACAACTGAGCAACCCGGAGCCACGGTCCCCTCCTGCTCTAACCACTAGAGATGGGCATACAGCCTGTTTGTCCCCTGCTCTAGCTACTAGACAACATCCCCCTCCCAGAGCTGGGACTAGAACCCAAGAATCCAGAACCCGCCCCACAGAGGCAGCTAGGAGGCTCCAAATCTCCCCCATTTGGTGTTGGGAGGTGCTGAGAGTCAATCAGTCAGATCCCCAGCTGGCCTAAATCCGCCACCGTGCCACTGGAGTCAATGGGGCCCAAGCCCCAGCTGGCATAACTTAACATGACTCTATGGAGGTCAATGGAGCTCTGCCAATTTTCACCGGCAGAGGCCCTGGCCCAGAAGGTGGAGTGTTACCTCGCCTCTGGCTCTGTCCAGAGCTGACACATCTTGCTTCAGCCGCACGTGGTTCTAGTGAGTCAACATGACTGGGGTGGCCACTGCAGTCTGGCCATGCCATGTGGGTGTCTCTGTCACTCAGACCCAAGGGGAATTGGTTAGTCGGGCCATGGCTTGGTTCCTCAGCTGGGGAGCGCTCCCCGGCACGGATTCATCATGAGTCCCAAGGCACTGGGTTTAATACTGACTCGGAGAAGAGCACCTCTGACTGAGTTCCCCACACCAATCCCTGCCGCACTGCACCCCCTAGCATCACATTGGGGTCAGCACT
The DNA here is from genome assembly GCF_013100865.1 of Trachemys scripta elegans. Taxonomy (NCBI): domain Eukaryota; kingdom Metazoa; phylum Chordata; order Testudines; family Emydidae; genus Trachemys; species Trachemys scripta. The sequence goes on along the minus strand of NC_048313.1, from coordinate 16,164,687 downwards.
GACTGGGAGGGGAGAGCGCCCCCTACTGAGCCCCCCACCCTGCTCCCTGCAGCACAGCGCCCCCCAGCACCATGCCGGGGCATGGAGCTCAGCGCTGACTTAGGGGACAGAACGCCTCCTGCCGTGTTACCCACATTGCTCGCTGCAGCACCCTGAGATTTCCTTGGTAGCCGCCCATCCAAGGAGTAACCCACGCCAATGCTGCTGAAACAAGCGTAGCCCCATGGACGTACAGCAAAGCGTTTCGCTGCATTTTGAAAATCTTTTCGCCTATGGGGAATAATTATTTCATTTCTTTTCAAGTAGCACTTCGGGCAGTCAGTGAAGTAGAAGAGTGTCCACCTACCTACTCTTTTTCTTTCTTTCTTTCTTTCCAAGATCAGAAGGGACCTCTGTGATCATCTAATCTGACCTCCTGTGTAACAGGCCAGAGAACTGCCCTCCACACATTCCTAAAGCAGAGCTTTTACAAGAAAACATCCAATTTTGCTTTTAAAATGGCCAGTGAGGGAAAAGCCACCACAACCCTTGGTAAATTGTTCCAGTGGTTAATTACCCTCACTGTTAAAATTCTATCCACCCATTCCCCCTCCCCTCCCCGTGCACACCTCTCTCTCTCTGAGACAGGGGACTTATTCCCAGAGTGTCTGGCCGCCCCATGGTTCCTACAAGAAACAAATGCCCATATTTGCCAATCCTTCCCAACTGCCCCAGCCTGGCCCAGGAGGGGTTAACTAATGGCTCGTGCTGTGTGCTGTGCTCTGGCTGAATATTGCAACCTCACCACCTCGGTACTGACTGGCGTCACAGCGGGTCACCATGGAGACGCTTGGAAGTTCCTAAATACAATTATTGTGAGGTTTTAAATTTCCTCTATGCTCAGAATGAAGCTAAACAATAGCAGGATAGAAACAATGTGCCTTGTGCATCCCAGTGTGGGGACCAGCACTGGCTCTCACGCACACTCCCTCCGGTGTGCTACCCCCCTCTGTCCCACACTCCCTCTCCATCGCACTCTCTCATGCCACACACTCGCCCACACTTTTCTCTCATGTCTTTTTCACTTTCTGCATCTCACTTTCTTTTGTCCTTTTAATACTCCTTTTGGTCTGTGTTTGTACAGCGCCTAGCACGTCGGTCCTGGTCCATGACGATGCTCAGAGGCGCTACCATAATACACCTAATTGATAACGTGCAGCCGCCCTCACTCGTCGCACAGATTCACAGCAATGAATTCATACGCACTGGTGCAAACAACTGCTCAAGGGGCAGAGAGACAACGACCCGGGCCCTGTCCCACATACAGCCAACTACTAACCCTGCTCTATAACTGCGGGTTCTGGGAGGTGTCTGACTGGCAAGTGTGTGTAGGAGCTTTTCGCATGCTAGTGACTCACTCCTCCGCTGGATGATGGTGCATGGGCTTCTTCCTTAGTTTTGCTTTTGTTTGGTATCCCTGCACCATGTTGTCATGTTCCACGCTCCAAATGTCTCCCTGAAATGCGGGCTGCAGCAGACCCACAATGAGGGCAAATGATGTTTCTGCCCAAACCCACGAAGCTAGGGAGAAATGTGACCTTAGTGTTTAAAAATAAACCCAGGCAGCATAACCAGGATATAGGGCCGGGTTGGGTTTTTTTGTTCTTTTCCCCCTTTCCTTTCTTCTCCTCAGGGCTCTACCTAGACAATCACAGACTGTGGCAGCCCGTCCAGCTGTGTCCATTCCCCATCGCCTGGCCCAAAACATCTGGATTGCTCCAGAATGCTCACTTCCTGTTGGCGCCCAGACGATGAAAGCTGGAGGTAAAAATAAAATTAGTCCTTTGGAAAAGCTAAAGCAGGGAAACCACATTCTCTCAAGTGCCTCCAACTGCTCCGCTCAGACATTTGGTATCAGTTAGGACAGACTTTTTTTTTCCAGTTACTAATTTTAAATGTACACACGCCGTATTCAGATACACACAAAGAACATTCACACACACACACTGAATGCAAATAGTTACCCACACATGCTATATACAAACGCACACAAAGGTGGCTTCAAAACACTATTCAAACACACGTCCACATAGGCTGCATGCACACACAGACATGCTGCGTTCAAATACACACACAGACATGCTGCGTTCGCTCTCTCTCACACACAAACAAATGCACACAGAGGTACAGCAGAGCTGAGATTTAATTTAAAAGACTCAAACTGAGAATCTGTCCGTGATTATCCTTGTGTGACAATCTGGGTGAGAAATCACCAGAAAGCACAAATACTAGTACTTTGGGGGTAAATTTACAGCTGACCAGCTGCCTGTGTGTTTCTATCCGAAGCTCTCACAAGCAGAGGGATTATTAACGCCGTTGGAAAGATGGGGAAACTGAGGCACGAAGCGAGGCGGTCGTTTCCCCAAGTTCACACATGTTGACTCAGGATAACAAGCAAGTGGCCCAGCTCCTACTGCCACCTTCGGCCATGTTACGGTGTCTCGCCAGGTGATTTTACCATCACTATGGTATCTGCGCACATAATGCTTTTGCCAATGTTTGTACGCGGTTATGGCTCCTTCGATTCTAAAGGAACTCCCACAGCCCTTTCAAAAACCGCTAGTGATCACTTTGCTTTGCCATGGAAACACAGGCCCCTCTAGAGTGGGCCACGGCTCTATGCTATTTGGTTGCTGACCACCCAGATCATAGATGGCTTCGCTATAGGCATTTACCTGTGGATCGGCATCTTCCAAGAGGAAACCCACTAAACAACTGGAAGCTATTATTCAAGAGGCAGCTAAGAAGGCCTCAGAGGCAGTGGTACCCAAGGTGGTTAGAGAAGGTGGAGCTGGGGAAGTCAGGACTCATCACTCTGGGAAGTAAGTGGGGTCTACTGATAGAGTGGGGCAGGGGGGTGGTGGAGAGCCCTGACTCCTAGGTTCGATTCCTGGCTGTGGGAGGGGAATGGGGTCTAGTGGTTAGAGCAGACAGTGAAGAGACTTAGGATGCATTCCCAGTTCCAGGAAGGAATGCTGATGAATGGCTAGTGGAGTAGGGATCCAAGCCAGGACTCCTGGGTTTCCTTCTTGTCTCTAGCAGGAAGTGTTGCCTAGGATTGAAAGCACAGGGCAGGAGAGCTGGGCCAGATGTAAGTCAGCATCGCTTCATTAAAGCCAGCTGAGGACCAAGATCCTGCATTCCACTGGCAGCTGTGCCACTCACTCACTATGTGCTGGGGGCCAAGCTTCTTCCCCGCTCTGTGCCTCAATCTCCTCTTCTGTAAAATGGTGGTAGGGGCTGGGGGAAGGTGGTGATGACATTCCTCCATCTCCGGGCAGTGGGGGGAGGGTGCAGCGCCGTGACCAGGGACTGCAAAGCTCTCCCCGATCCACGAAGAGGGCAAGGGAATCTGACCATGAGCCAGTCAACTTTCCCTTAACTCAAGGCAGACATGTGCTGAACATGCATCCCACACGTATGTGCACACACTGGCAGTTTCTACTGGAGACACAGATTTTCCAAAGCAACTGCCTCACTCCCCTGGCACTCCCCTTCCCGTAAACAACTTCATTGCAGGCCGGTGGTGAAAAGAAGCTTTAATCGCTCTGGCACCGTCGCCGGTCTGAGGACGCTGGCTGGATTTAGCCCCGGCAGCAGCGGCTCTCCAAGACATTTCAGCAACCAGGGCCTGATTAGGAGTTTAAAATCCCCTTTTCAAGTGCTGTGCAGACCTCCATTAAGCTTTAATTTAAAATCCCTGGCTGCCCCCTCCTCCTGCCTCTCTATAAATACAGGGTTGCTATAAACTGAAGTCTCAGCGACTGTTGTTTTTTTTCTTCGGTGGAAGGTTTATTTTTTGCGTTTGATCTTCCTGGGTGGAATGGGCGTCGCTTCCAATCCAACCGCGCTGATCACTCGTTCGAAAGAGCGATTCCAGCATGAAGGGCTAGGACTCCTGGGTTCTGTGCCCAGCTCCAGGAGGTCTAGAGGTCAGAGAACAAGGGACTGGGAGTCAGGATAGTCCAGAATCTGGGAAGAAGTGTGGGGAGAGCTGGAGAATGAGGGGCAGGACTCCTGGCCTCTGTTCTGAACTCTTGGGCAGTGTGTGGGCCACAGCAGAGATTGAGGGAATAGAGTCAGTGCTCCTGTCCTCTACCCACAGCTCTGGGAGGGGAACGTGGTGCAAGGAACTTCAGGAGATCTCTGTTCTATTCCCAGCTCCGCCACCGGCTCATCTTTGGGAAGGTCATGTTAATTTTTGTGCCTCGGTTTCCCTGTCAATAACACATGGGTGCTAATACTTCCAGCCTCCCCGGGGGACCAGCCAAGCTACATTAATTAACGTAAATACTCTCCCACAGGTACTCTTGCCGGTATTTCAGAGCAGTCACTGGGGACCCTGCCTGTGCTATATTAACTCTTAAAACGCTGGCATCCTTCCAGCCTGGCAGCCAAATGAATATTTAGGAGGACGTCCGCCTGTCTATCTATCTAATCTCTCCAGAGACTCGTCTAGTGGCTAAAGTGCAGGAGACAGCCAGTCACGAGGCCTGGCATCTATTCCTGGTCCTGAGATTGACTCCATGGGTGACCTTGGGCCAGTCCCTTCCCCTCCCTCTGCCTCAGTTTCCCCCGCAGTGTAAAATCGGGGGGGAACTTGACCTCTCTCCCACGGGGAGGCAGGTAGATGGTGAGGCTGAATTTATTAATGATTACAAAGGGTATGGAGCTCTTCAGAGGGGAGTTGGTGGAAAGGGCAAATACTTGGCCCTTAGCATTCTCCCCTGCACTACCGGGGTCAATAGGAGTTTTGCCATTAGCTTCAGTAGGAGCTTAGAGGGCATCTACCATTCTGGGATTTCAAAGGGCTCCAGAAATAGCAATGGGGCTGAGCGGGAGGGTGGCCTTATGGTTATAGGGCATGGGACTAGGACCCAGTCAATATAGCTTCTAGTCCTGGTTCTGCCACTGTCTTCCTGGGTGACCTTGGGCATGTCACTTGGTCTCTCTGGGCCTCAGTTCCCCAATCTGCAAAAGAAGGCGGAGGATCCTTCATTTGTCTGACTCCTGTCTAGTTAGTCTGAGGCTGCAACTGTCTCTCCCTATGTGTCTGCGCAGTGCCCAGCACTACGGGGCCCTAATCTCAGTCTGGGCATTACATGGTACAGTGGGGGCCCTGATCTCACATGGGGCCTCCAGGTGCCACTGTAATGTAATAGCAGCCTGTTAGGAAGCAGGGAGGCCATATGGGGAAACTGAGGCAGAGAGAGGAAAGTGACTTACCAAAGTCACAAAACAAGTTGGGGGCAGAGCCATGAATAGAACTCAGGCACCCTGTCCCCCAGTCCTGTACCAACACCACAAGCCACCGTTCCTTCCTTAGATGTTGTGTTTGTACAGCACCCACCACAACGGGATCCTGGTCCATGACTGAGTCTCCTTGGTGCTCCCACAATATACCTAATATATAACGTACAGTGCCCAGCCCACTAGGGTCCCGTCCATTTGATTAATAAGAAGACACATTTGCCTTTAGTGGTACAGGGTAGGGTGAAAAGGAAAATAGGGGATTCAGGGCACTAAGTGATTACAGAGGGACAGGCCCACAGTTCTCCCGGCATTTCGCGGCATTGGAGGGTGTCACGTGGCTGATTTATTAAAGCACCAAGTGGTGTCAGCGTCCCTGTTCTAAATGGATTTTGAATGCGAGGAAGATATAGTCGCTGCAGACACGGGCATGGCAGGAGGGGGCCAGGAGCCAAGGGAGCTATTTCTGTGTTAATATATTTAAAATCCCTTGTGTCTTTCACGCAGGGCCACAGGAATCAGACAGCCCCAGGACTGGATAGAGCGCTAAGGCCCATGCCCAGGGCCCCAGCACCTGGCGTTGCGTGGTGAGATCAGAATCTCAGTTTTCACTACAAAACTGCCATGTGTTTCTAGCCTTCCTGGATGCAAAGGAAGCTGGATAATGCGAACTGAGGGGACGCAACGCCTGCCTGAGCCCGTGACACTGGCTCCGAGATGTGGGAACTGTCCTATTCATCTTCACCTGCTGGCAACCTAAGGGCTGTGGGGCCACAGAATGGGGGGTGGGGGTTGCTGTCATAGGGGAAGCCCAGGGTTGAGCTCTGGACAGCACCAGAGTTTGCAGGAGGGCTTTCTGAGCCGGTGTCACTGAATTGGATTGACTTTTAGGCCTATGGAGCTATGGTTTCAGGTTCTCTGTAGACTCGGGCAGGCATTGGTTACACTCAGATCACACCATGCTATTTGGACACGTTGTTTCCATTCATTTTAATGGGAACCAGTAATCCAAATCCCTTAATCCACTTTGAAATCCTCAACCCACTCCGTGTTGTAGCTCCATGCCCGCCGACATGCTTTTTCTGAACCACAAGCCCGTGGAACTCATTGCCACCACATGCCAAGCGCTGAGCAGAATTCAAGGCCAGCTCAGTATGGGGAACAGGAATATCCAGGATTGGCAGAGTAAGTATGAAATAAATAACCAAGTAAACTCCCCTGCGGGAGGGCCCCGGGCAATTGCTCCGCTTGCTACCCACTAGCGCTGGCCCTGGCTTTTATATGCAGAAAAAGTTGTTATGGCCCAGGTGAGCAGTGGAGTTTTTATAGCATGTTTGGGGGGCCTCAGAAAGAGGTTGAGAACCCCTGCTCTGACCCAGGAGACGAAGGAGAACGCCTGCTCTGACCCAGGAGACGAAGGAGAACCCCTGCTCTAATCAATGAGACGAAGGAGAACCCCTGCTCTAACCCGTGAGATTAAGGAGAACCCCTGTTCTAACCCGTGAGATGAAGGAGAACCCCTGCTCTAACCTGGGAGAGGAAGGAGAACCCCTGTTCTAACCCGTGAGATGAAGGAGCAGTTTTCCCACCTACTTCTTTCGGTGTTTCCTGCACTTTCCTCTGACGCATGGACTGCCGGCCACTGTCTGAGACGGCCTATCAGACTAGATAGGCCGTGGGGCTCTGATCTAGTCTGGCAGCTCCTGTGTGTGCCAGTCCCTCACACTGGGTATACCCAGACACATGCCACTGACTGTAGCGTATCACTCCACCTCCCCACGTGTGACCCACTGACGAGTGTGTGTTACAGGCCCCCCCGCCCCTCCCGAGCCGATCCGCAGAAGCGATGAGTGCATTACAGCTCTAGCTACAGCGCATCACCTCTTAGCTCAAGCTTTTAGCTCTGCAGGTCTCCAGGTCAGTCCCTGGTGCCAGCCAAGGGGGGCAGCCATAAAATGGGGATAATACTACCCTCGGAGTCCGCTTTCCTGACGCCAGTCCATTGCTCTAACTGCACTGCCCTAGGGAAAGCGGACTTGCCCTTTAAATCTGATGATCACCTAGAAACTCAGCGCAGCGCTGCCAACTATCACAGTATGCCGTGTGTCTCAAAGCCCCAGCCGCCGGAGCCAGGTGATGACTTAGAACCTTGGCTTTCGTTTCAAAAAAATAAAGTCAGCTTCTAGTCCTTGTAATCATTCTCGTGGCTCTTCTCTGAGCCCTCTCCTCTTTGAATTTTGGACACCGGAACCGGACACTGGGCCAGCAGCGGTCACACCGGTGCCAAGGGAACATAACCTCCACCAGGACCCCCCAAGACCTTTCCAGGTCGCTGCTACCCAGGGTCAGGCTTGAGGAAATTCAGAAGCCTGGTAAATAATTTACCCGGCTTCATTTTGATTTGTACTGATCGAGTGAGGGGCTGGCGGGTTTAAAGAGATGCGGCTGCTTTTGTTCTTTGGGGGCAATAAAAATTAATGAGTCGGCCGCATCCGGGACCTCCGGCGTGCTGGGGGAGCAGCTGCTTGTGCTGTGTTGAGGGCAAGACAAGGGTTGATCAGGGAGGTGGGGAAGGGAGCGAGACCTTTCTCAGGAAAAGAGAGGAAGCTGAAAGGGGGGATTGGAGCATTTACAACCTCTGGTCCCTTCAGTCTCTGCTAGTAAAACAGAAGGGCCCTAGTAAGGAGGTGTAGGTCACTATGGTCACATGTGGCATGCAAGAAGGTTGAGCGGGGAGGGATGTTGGCTGCTTTCAGGAGTTCTTGCTATGGGCCCTTTGTCCCTGGATGACTGCTTCCTGGTGACCTGCACCTTACCAAGACGGTTGGGCTCTTGGTCAAATCGGGGATGAGGAGTGTGCTCTGGCCAGGAGTCCTTTTCCAGCCCAAGAGGGACTATGGGGCTGAGATCTCAGGTGTTCGTGTAGCCCAGGGCCTGGGGAAGGGAGAGCCAGGGATCCCATGGCACTCGTGAGTGGAGGTCCCAGGACAGGACTATATGGATTCGGGAACAGGTATATCCTAGGGAATGGTTTCAAGCCCCAGTACGCAGGCTTTTGCACGTACACATCGAAGATTGTCCCTGTCGCAAAGAGTTTATAATCCCGAAATGGACAAGACAGACAAGGGACGGGTGGGAGAGGAAAGTGAGGCACAGAATGAGGCTATGACCGGCCCAAAGGTCAGCGGTAGAGCTGGGAATGGAACCCAAGCGGCCCGACTCCCAATCTGCTGCCCTATCCACTAGGCACCACTGCTTCTGCTCAGACGCAGCTTGCAGACTTGGCACACAGAGCCAGAGTTCCCCCAAAGCCTTCGGTCTTCTGCCTCCTTCGCTCCAACTCTGACCCTCCCCCTCCTCGGCTCCGCACTCTGCCCAGCTGCTCCCAGCTGTAACAAAAACTGTGAAAGCGTCCGGCCAAGGTGCTGGCTGAGAACAAGTTCTTGGCCCCCCCCTTCCCTTCCTTCAGCCTGCCTCTGCGCCTTCAACCAGAGAGAGGGCCCCCGAGGTGGCTGGCAAGCGGCCCCACTCTCAGCAAAATCCCAAGGCAGAAATGTCCTTTCTAGGTAATTACTGTTAACCAGACGGCAGGGTCCTCCGAGCTGGCCCTGCACTCAGCACACCCACACGCCCAGACGGGACGCATTCCACCAGCCTGACTCACCCGCGCAGGGTGTAGGGGGGGCGCGCGCCGGGCAGCGGGAATGATTGTTTTGACTATTATGGGATGTGGGCAGCTAAGCCGTGAAGGAGCCAAGGAAAGGAGATCACAGCTGTTTGCGCTCCATTTGCTCACGCCCTGGTGTAACTCAGGAGTGACTCCAGTGAAGACAGTGGAATGTTGCTGGTGTAAAACTTGTGTCCATAAGAACGGGATCAGCCCCCTGCCCCTTCCAGCAGACAGGCCCACAACCCTGCTCTGATTGTCCATTCACACAACCACATGCCTTCCCCCCATGCTGGCACTTGTGACCGTGTTCACTACTACCCATAGGCGTGCGCAGCACATTTCATTAGGGTGTGCACCCAGGGAGCCCTGCCCTAGCCCCGCCCCCACCCACTCCCTCCTACTTCCCACCCCCTGACTGCCCCCCTCAGAACCTCCAAGCCCCCTGTTCCTTGTCCCCTGACTGCCCCCCTAGGACCGTACCCCTGACTGCCCCGACCCTTATCCACACCCCCACCCCCAGACAGACCCCCGGGACTCCCACGCCCATCCAACTGCCCCCCACCCCCTGACAGACCCTGGGACTCCCATGCCCCATCCAACCCCCCCCTGCTCCCTGATTGCCCCCTCCAGAGACTCCCCCCGCCCCTAACCACCCCTCCCCGGGATCCCACCCCCTATCCAACCCACCCTGCTCCCTGTCCCCTGACTGCCCCCACCCCTTATCCAACCCCCCGGGCCCCGGATCCCTTACCATGAGGCTCCTAGCAGCATGTTTGGCTCCGCGCAGAGCCAGACACGCTGCCCCACGGGAACGGGCAGCCCCGCCCCTCAGAATGCTGCGCGCGCGGCGGCATGGCTCCGCATGAGTGGGGAGCGTGTCTGCCTCCCCGCGGAGCCAAACACTGCCCCGCGGGAGCGCGCAGCCCCGGCCCCCAAAGCGCTGCATGCGTGGCGGCATGGCTCCAGGGGAGAGGGGAGAGGCCGGCGACTTGCTGTGCTCGGCCGGGCGCTCCGGCCCAGGAGCGCGGACCCCTCGGCTTGCCGCGCCAGGAGAGTGGGACCATTTTCCCACCCCTGCATTAGGGTGTGCCTGGGCACACCCGGCACACCCCCTGCGCACGCCTATGCTACTACCACAGGCAGCACAAACACAGGCATAAACACCACCATGCCCAGCCCCAAATGCTGCATATTGGCCAGTAACATTCACACCAACCACACCTACTCCTAGATACAGGCACAAATGATGTGCCCACATGAGGAACTGTTCACATCCACCCGCAAACTGTACGACCCATTGACTGAGTGTGATCAACACACACGGCAACACACAATATTCATACACACACCTCCCCCTGAATCACAACCTCAAGCCTGCGCAAACACAAATCATACCATTACCGGTAATACTCGCTCAAACACACACAGCATTCACAGTGCTACCTAGTGGGTAGAGCATTACATTATGACTTAAGAGACCTGGATTCTATTCCTGGGTCTGGGTGAACTTGGCTATGTCACTTCCTAGCTCTGCGCCTCTGTTTTCCCATCTGTAAAATGGGGATAACAATACTGCCCCACCCCCTTTATAAAGCACTATGTGATCTGTTGAAGAGCTAGCTGTTATTATTTTAATATTAACACAACAACAACACAACACATGCACTTACACCCACAACCACATACACAATTATACACAACACACATTCAAATTAACATTCTCTTTGTCTCAATGCACATTCACATACGACCGCAAACAACATCCCAATATACAACCACAACGCACACCCAAGCTTCATGCTCAGCCACAGAGTACTAAGCCAGGCTGTACAACAAAGGAGAAGAGGCACAAAGAACACACACAAACACTCCCCCACTCTGCAAATATTTGCACACAACCACTAATAAGGCTCCAGCAAACCCCACACATGCACAACCATGAGATGGTGATGTGTTAATGTCTGTATGTGGCCACACATCACACACACACAGCTATTACAATTGTGCAACTAGTATTCAAATGTAAACCCCACCACAGTCTCAAATATTCACATGCAAGCAACATTCATAGCCAGAGTATGGATCACTCTCTCTCTCTCTCTCTCTCTCTCTCTCACACACACACACACCTACTGAATTTGTACAATTAATGTTCAAATACAGTATGGCCAACCCTGAGAGTGCAAAAATCAAGAATCAAACCTAAAAAAATCATGTGATCTTTTAGAAAAACATGGGTTTCTTTGCAATCGGGTTTCTGAGCTATTTGGATAGGCACTTGGATCACATGTTCTGGATTTTCTCCGCAGTTGCGAGGCCTAGGAACTTCCTTTTTTTAAAATGAAAGCTGAGATTCTAAGCTAACCACGGGACTCCGGGATTTACGTGACTCACCAACTATCGTGACCAAATCGTGAGAGTTGGCAACACTACAAAGAACAACCACGCTCTGAGTCCCAGATACCCAAACACAACTTCAAATCACAGCCTGGTTCACACACCCCTCTCCCTCCCTGGAGTCTGTTTCTGAGGAGTGGGTGGAGAGATTTGCCTGACTTGAACCCGTTAATGAGTCACTGGGCTGCTGCTGTGAGGGGCACAGATGTAGATGCTTGCAAACATACATCCCTGGCTCACACACACATGGCCAGACACAGGCATTCCGGATGCTACGCGGACTCATGCACCTTAGAAAGCCAGCAGACACTGACAGATGATCATAGGCTGTCTTGAGGGATGGACTGCAGGGTGTGTGTGTGTGTGTGTGTGTGTGTGTGTCTCCAGTTACCTTTAGATTACCCCACCCAAAAAAATTCCATAGCAGTTTAACTGCCGCTGTCCCGGATCTGCGTGGGAATAAGGGATGTTTTAATAACGGGCTGGATCCAAGACTTTATTCAAAGCTCCTCACTCAACAACAGCTTGACTCCATTAATACTTCCCCTGACTTCTCCTCTTTGTCCTAAACGTACATGGCTTTATCAAGGGCCTGCTGGCACGCAAGCCTGAGCTGGGGGTTTAATTAGGTCCTGGCCCTGCTGGGCTGTAGCCAGATCCCCCCTGATGAGCTTAATTTTGTAACGCAGAATAGACCTTTATTGCTGTTTTGTAACCGACTGAGTTTGTCCCAACCTGGGTGGGGAGTCCACATGCCTCTAACTCCCAGTCCTCTCTGTCCCACACTGAAATCCTGGGGCTACAAACAAACTAAATAGTTCACAGAGCAGGAAGGGCTGAGCATCAGGACGCCTGGGTTCTGTCCTCAGCTCTGACAGAAGAGTGGGGTCTATTGGTCAGAGCTGGGAATCAGGACTCCTGGGTTCTATTCCCGGGCCTGGGAAGAAAGTGTAGCCTGGTGGTTAGAGCAGCAAGGAACTGGTTTCTATTGATTCGAGGCAGCCGGGTTCTGTTCACACAGCTCTGGGAAGGGAGTATAGTCTAATGGGGTTGGGAGTTCTGGGAAGGGACATGTAATCTAATCGCCTGAGTCCTTTGTACTCCCATGCAAACTCCCACCTAGCACCTCCAAAGAATCCCACCGCTGTCGCTGGGTCTCCTCCTAGCATTACCTGGCAGCACGTTTCCTGGCATAGGCCTTCTTGGTCTTTCCCACGCATTGGGCCACATTTGAGTAAGGAGATTGCCTTTGAGCCCCGCCAGTCTCATTCACTCACGACTGCGCGGGCAACACACCCGTGGCCCCCCTCCCTCCCCTTTGCTGATCAAATAACACCAGGCCTATTGCTGCCATGGAAAAATAATATTAGGAGGAGGGTGTCACATCCTCTCAGCTTCTTTCAATGCACTTTACCAGCTGGGAACAAGGGGGAGGAGCCAGAGGTTGGGCCAAGATTTTAGTTCAGGTTCAACTCCAGCTCCAATTTAAGTACCATAGTCAGGAGCCAGGTTTCCAGCCCAGCCCAGAGCTCGAGGTGAACTCGGCACGCAGAGTCCTGCAAAACAATCCCACCTGGTGTGCGCCGATCGCCGTTCACTGTTGCCTTGGGCTTCCCACAGAACTGTTTGTTGTAGCCACCTGTCAGCATCTGGTCTGACACACCGAAGCTGGACTGTTTTCACGCTACCGGAGTGGACGCAGTTAGATTGGTATGAAGGGGCTTAGACTGGGATAGCATACAGCTATCTCACCGTGGGGACTAAGGCATTCAAAAGAGAATAGACCCCCGGAGCTCCTAAATCCCCGTCCAGGGCTCTAGCCGCTAGGCCACTGATTAGTTGAAGTAGAAAAACATAATCCAAAAGAACTTTTGGGTGTATATACATCCTTACTTCCCTTCCCGTACCGGTGTCTATGGGACTCAGGGGGCTCCAGGTGCGAGCCCCTGCTTCACCATTGTCTTCCTGTATGGCCTTGGGCAAATCACTTAGTCTTTTGTGCCACAGTTCCCCCACTGGTAAAATGGAGGAAACGGCCCTGCCCTGTTGTGGGGCTAAATACACTAAAGATTGTGAGGTGCTCTGATAGTATGATGATGTCAGCCGACAAGTATCTTAGAATAACAACACCTTGCTCTCCTGGAGTGCTTTTCATCTGTAGATCTCAAAGCACTTTCCAAAGGAGGTCAGTATCATTAGTCCCATTTTACAGATGGGGAAACTGAGTCACGGGGAGGGGCAGGGACTTGCTTAAGATCACCCAGCAGGGAAATAGGAGAGTTGGAAATAAAACCCCGTCTCCTTAGTCTCACTCCAGTGCTCTCTCCACTAGACCTACATCCCAAAGAAGTCATCCAAAGACCAGATTTTGCTTTGCTGCGCCAGTGTGTTATGCCAGTCTTTATCCTGGTGAGTAATACTGGGAATACTGACTAAGGATTGAGCAAGGATCTCCGGAGGTGGCTGTCTAATAATAATAATAATATATTGCGTTTATAGCCAGCCTTTGATCCCAAGAGAAATTAACGAGGCGCTGCTGTAATTAGCAAAGTTCTGCTGTTCATTGAAGTAACTCACTTCAAAGCCTTTGTCGTGGGGGTGCTTTTAAATCTTGTTAGTCAGCCACTAGGTAATGGCTTCCCTTCTAATCGCTGCAGGTTCTAAAGGGCCTGTTTTTACCCAGCACTAGAATAGATCAGATTATTCGGTGCAAATGTTTATCCTGACAAATTTGCCTCTTTTTCCACTTCGGGACTCATTCTCAAATCAGTCCAGTCTGACTGTTGGTGCTGACTGGAAAAGATGGGAAATGTATGTCACCAAATGGAAGAAGCAGGGAGAAGGAAAAAAGGGAACAGAGGTGAGGGAGGAAGAGAAAAGAGGAAAAACACCAAGAAAACAAAAAACACATTGAAAAATCAGAATACTCTGAACAAAAACGCACATTTTGGGGATTGGAAAAAGGCCATTTTTTCATTTAAAAATATTGATTGAAAGATTTCAACCACTTCTAAAACTTCTCTTTTTATCTCTGAACTCACCCCCCTCTTTCTATCCATCCATCCATCCATCCATCCATCGCCACACCACCACCCCCATCTCTGGATCTAGCCACACGGCAGCAAAGCCAACAAACCAAAACAGGGAATTACCACGTTTAGTAGCAGCCAGTTTGTCATTCCACTCATGCACATTCACTGCATTTGCCACCGTGGGGGAACACTCAGAGCCCAGGGCCTCTCCTGCGTTCCAAGCTGGCAGCTGTTGAAATGTGTGAATGAAGCAGGATGTCAGAAGAAAGAGATGGCCCCTGTGTCCAGGTAGCCAGCTGCATGAAGAGGAAGGATGGTTTTGTAGCTGAAGCACAGGCCTGAGAGTCAGACCCCCCAGGCTCTCGTTGCAGCTCAGGGAAGGAAGTTGGGTTTAGCTGTTAGAGTCAGGGGGAGTGAGAGTTAGAACGCCTGGGTTCCATTCCTTGCTCAGAGAGGGGAGTTGGGTCTAGTGGTTACAGCAGGGGGGGGCCTTTTGGTCAGGATTCCTGGGTTCTATTGCTAGCTCTGGCAAGGAGATGGGATCTCGTAGGAGAGGGAAAGAACTAGAGAGCAGGTGAGCAGACCTGACACCGCATTTCACCTTGGAACCTTGGCCCTACGGGCTCAGAGGAGTTAACCACCTGCCTGCGTAGATGATAAGCCAGAGGCACAAAGCACTGTTGAAGCAATCTGAACTCAGCCCTTTCAGTGCTCAGTGTTCACCTTGAGCCCTGCATTGCACCTGGCCTTCTACAAGCGCACATGTCAACCTGCAGCCAGTGAGTAAAAAAACGTACACCCCACCCCAGCTCCTGGGTGTTTTCCTTATATGCACGTGGGCCAGATCCCCTGCTGGTGGAGATCAGCATGGTTCACTGAGTTACACAAGCTGAGGATTCAGCCTTTATACAGTTGAAGACGGCAGAGCTTTTTTACACCGCGTGGTCATTCACACCAGTGAGTGTGAGAGAGCAGCAGGTCCGAATGGCCGTGTTTTAAGCCTGGGAGTAGGTAGCCACACACAGGGTGCCAGGCAGGGGAGAGTTCAGACAATTTAATAATTCAGCAGGGCGGAGGCTAGCATGGAGTCACTCATCTGCCCAGAGGGCTGAGAAGAGGCAGAGTTGTATACACACCCTGTCTCTCAACCAACAGCCGTTTGCTCACCCTCTGTAATGGTGCTAAAATACTACAATGAGAGCTACCTTGGGACTACCAGGGAAAGAGGGACGGATACGCAGAGATGACCATTCTAGCACTACAGATCCAATTACACATTTCCTACAAGCTGGGGTCTTATGAGATTCATGCACCAATCTGTTTGCAGGGGAGAACAATCAGGAGAGAACTGCGGGGTCCTAGCCAAACCCCATCCTGGTTCCCTAGTCTTCACACATGTGCGTCTTCCTGAGCGGTCTGCAGCGTTGTCCTGCTCTGTCCAACAGCTCATCCTCGTGGCCCACCCCAGTGGTAGCCGCGTTTCTCCCTGCAGTGTATTGTGAGCCTTTGGTATGAAAGGTGCTGCTAAAGTAAATGCCAGGTAATTATTGTCATTATAATAATCTCTAATGATCAAGGACATGTTCAGCAGGCTAAGCCTGTGGGAGGCAAATCCAGGGCTTGGAACCCATGAGGAGTTTTATAATCCCGCGGCAGGTACCAGAAAATTGCCTGATGCACCTTGGCTGCCTAAGGGTGAATTTGGGGAAGACCTTTTGATTCACTGAGCGAGTAGGATCCAGTCCAAGGCTAATGTTGTGTGTCAGTTTCCACCCATCAATTATCTGAAGGAGAAAGAGAAAAGCATCTCTGCCTGCTGCTGGAATGGGGCACCTTTTCACACGCAGCCCGGGGGCTGTTTCACAATAACAGCCACAACAAAGGGCAGGCGGAGGAACTCTGTGTTCCAGCGCAGAGTTACTAGGTGCTGTGGAGTTTCGGGATGGGTTTATTAATATGATCACAGCTGGGAGCTAGTGGAGAACCTCGGTGGCCTGACTGAGCTGATCTCCTTTGAGGGACTTGGGATTGTTGTTTTGTGTGATGTGCTAGAGGGTTATGTTTAAATGCTACATAATTTATGGCAAGCATGTGGGGGGGTAGGGTGTGTGGAAGAGAAGCAGGGAGGTGCAATTGACAATGGTTCATCTCTTGAGAAGTATCAGGCATGGGGCAGGGGAGAGGTGTAAGTTAGTTGTTTCCTATTGCAGGACTGAGGCAGGGCTGGAATTGGGTCAGGTCAGTACACTTCTCTTTCGATGCTGCTGTTGTATTCTCCCAAATGTTAGCTTCCGCTGGAAAAACAAAGTAAGTCTCTAGCACGAATGGTTGTGAAAAAATGTGAAACAAATGTAAACTGAGCCTGCCTGAGTTTGCAGAGAGCCTGAAACAACTGCTCTGAGACATATGGGGGCGAATGGCCCCATGCATTCCAATGGGGTGTTTATGCAGATGCTGCTTTCCAACATGTACAGAGGGAAAGGCACCAGGCACTGGGAATAGCATCACATTTTGGTGCCACAGGTGGGTGGGTTTTTGGGAGAGGTATTACCACTTTCTTTCCTCCCCAATTTGACAGGTGGGTGGAGGAGTGGGGCAGAGAGAATGTCTACACTGTAATCCCAGCTTGGGTAGACATAGCTGTCATCTAGCTAGCTTGGGTCCAGGAGCGGCGACGCTCCAGCAGCACCGGCTTCAGTGCGAGTTGTACAAGCCGGCCATGGCTTAGCTGTTCCGGTACCCAGCCTAGCCCGAGTATGTCTACACGAGCTGCAGTCACCCCGTGAGAGCGGTGTCGTCATACCCAATGGCAGCTCACGGGGGAGACAATCGCAGGGGTTCACCCGACGTCCTGGTGTCACAGCTCCTAACTCAAAAACCAATCAGTCAGTGCCAGGCGGGGCTGTCAGGAAATGCCACAAGCCGTTCGCCTGGGGCATGTCTGGGTTGGGCTCACATTACTTGTGCCTTATGAGCTTACACCAGTGCATCATGGGAACAGCTGCAATCGGGGGGGGGGAGCTGGACCGCTCTGTGCTATGGCTATTTTCTGCACCCCAGGGCCCATAGGGGCAGACAGTGAGTTACAGCAGCCCCGAGGCTGCTCTAATTTACACCAGACATCAGGAAGGTCCCTAGAATACAGAGAGGTGGCTAAAAGCCTCCCCCCGCTTCCTGCCCTCCCCCACAGAAACCGAGTCATTAAGAGTCAGCCCCTCATATGTTTATCCACAGGGGCAGGGACAGAGAGAGCAGCCCCCATAATGCCCCATTTCCACCAATCAAGATGGCCTGATATCAGTGGAGGGAAGGAGCCCTAAAGTGGCTGTGGGATCCCCTTACGCACTGCACCTTTTACACCATACCATGGGAGGGAACAACTCAGTAAGGGAGTCCTTGCCAGGTACGGAGTTGGTGTAGCCAGCTCTGCACAGCTTCCTCCACTCCTCAGAGCAGGGGGCATGTCGAGGGAGGACGGGGGGTGCGGTTGGGGTGTTCTTTCACCCCACCTTTTCCCTGCTATTGGGCACAGCCTCAAGCTGCTCTAAGCTATGTTATGGGCCAAATTGGCCTCTGGTGCAATTTTTGGGGTTTGTGCCTTTAAGGGCTCAGTGCCCTGCCCAGATTCTCTGTCTGGGAAGCTCAGCCCTTAACAGCACAGAGCCCCATACCAAACCCAGCAAGGGCTGGCACAGGGGAGGCACAAAGGTGGAGTAGGACTGTCCTTGCCCTCCCAGGAGACCTTGGTGCCTGCACTCAGCCAGGGAGCAGAATATGATCCAGAGAGGAAAAGGCAGAGGTGGGGAAAGAAAGAAAGAGAGGCAGAGGAAAGAGGAGGAGAACGGGTTTGAGAGAAAGGGAAGGAGATACAGAAAGGCTGGAGCCAGATGGAGTGCTGGGAAAGAGAGAGTGAGTTAGCGGAGGGAGAGAGAGGTAGGATTTCCCTTTCCTCTCCCCGGCATATTTTCAGTTTTCTCCCGCACCCTGTTCTCCTCTCCACCTGCTTCCTTCCTTCCTTCCTTCCTTCGGAAGCTTGTTTTGTTCTCTGGAAGAAATCGTGTTTCCACGGCCACACGCAGGCCCCCTCCCACCCAGCGCACACTGGCTTCCTCCAGCCCTTCTGGACTGCAGCCGGCCAGCGGGAAGATTCTAAAAAAGGAAAGTCTCCCAAGAGAAACCCAGCCCAGAGGCAGCGGGAAAAGCTCCAAAGATCTGGGAAAGCCATTCCCAAGCAGAAACGCAACGAGGACCTGGAATCCAGCAGCGTGGGGGCCTGGCAACTGGGATTAGCTAGATGGGAGCTGCCCAGACCGACAGTCATTAGCTGTCTCTCTAGCTAGAGGGATCCCGCGCCACCCTGTCTTTTACCCATCTATCTGCCTGGGCAGTGTGGTCCAGTGGCTAAAATACTGGACCAGAACTCCAGACACCTGGATTCTATTTCCAGCTCTGCCTCTGATCTGCTGGGTGACCTTGGGCAAGTCACTTTCTCTGTGCCTCATTCCCCCGCCCCCGTCCTTTATCTATAGCTGTGAGCTCTGTGGGGCAGGGCCTGTCTCTCACTCTTGTCTGGGTCATGCCCAGCACAATGGAGCCTTGCTCTCAGTTGGGGCCTCTGGACCTGACTGTAATATAAATACCACTAATAATATCTATCACCGGACTATACAGGGAGAGGGTGATCTTACTGGTAGAGCACAGGACTGGGAATCAGGACTCCAGTCTTCTGCTCCCAGTTCAGGGAAGGGAGCAGGTCAGAGTAGGGAGGCGAGAAGACAGGGTTCCTTGGCTCTAGTCCCAGTGGGAGGGGTGTGGGTCTAGTACTTAGAGTAGACGGGAGTGGGAGGTGGGTTAGGGAGAGGAGTGGGGTCTAGTGGTTAGAATGGGAGGGGGAGGTAGGGTGACCAGATGAGAGGAAGAAAATATCGGGACACCGGGGGGCCAAAAAAAAGGCTGAGTGCTGCCGGTGGAGCGAAATATCGGGACAAATTGCGACCCGACCGGAGATCGGTCGGGACGCGGGACAAACAGCTCAAAATCGGGACGGTCCTGATAATCGGGACGTCCGGTCACCCTAGGGGGAGGCTGGTTGTCAGGAGTCTTGTCTTTTATTCCTAGCGCTGCCATGGAGTGAGTGCGCTTGGGGAAGTCACCCCAGCTGCTCACAACCCAGGCCTCAGTTTACCCGGGGGATGAGGAGCACCAGTGTTCTGAAAGGAATTAGCAGGATTCCTGGCTGCCTGACGAGCAGGGCCGCACGTGGACAGCCGTGCAATGGCCAGATGTCCACAGCCAGTCCGAGAGCCCTCCCCCCTTGCAGGACGCAGCAATCGGAGGAGGAGTGGGGGAACGGGATGCCCAGAAGCGTAAGGAGAGCTGGATTGCAGCCTAAGCCTGACCACATCTGAAGGCAGAGTCCTGCCTTGTTCCCAGCCCCCAGGCCCCAGCTTCCTGGAAGTAGTGTGCTCCTTGCGAACAGGCGGCTGGGCTGCGCCAAGACGCAGGACGGCCTCAGCCTGGGAGCCTGTTTGTTTTGTTCCTCGTGGGTGTGGGGAACCTCGCTCGCTGTTGCCAGGAGACGCAGTGTTTGTTAATGCTCTAAAGGGGGGCGTGAGTCACGGCACAATGACTCACCAGGACCAGAACCATCTCGGCTGGCCGGCAGCCAGACAGCAGCCCTGTAAGACACGGTTCCAGCTCCTGCAACATCCCCTTTTCCCCAGGCGCAAGGCACAAATGACTTGCTGCTTTCCTGGGTAGGGCGGGGACGTTTTCATGAGGGGTGCTCATCTAAGAACAACTTGAGTCCTGAATCTGGTTGCCCCTGACAACCTGGATCCTGAATTTGATTGCCACCCGACCAAAAAAACCAAGGAAATGAACTGGTCCATTGGTAACACCATGGCTGCTACAATACATGCCAGGGGACCCCACAAAGGGTCAGGGCTTGCTTCCTACCTCCCGTGAAATCCCGCAACGTTCTTATCTCTTCCAAGGTGGGCCTGCAATAGCAGGCAGGGATCTGATTCATTCTGCACTGGCAAATCTCTCCCTGATCTAACTTCCTGGAAGACCCAGTGGTTCCCCCAGGGACGGATCGAATCCCTTGTGCATTCAGCATGTCTAAGCACTGCTGCGGTTTTGCCCTGATCTGCTATTCTCTGAACATCTGTCTCCTGTGCTGGCCTGGCTGTCAGTAGGTGCGACGAGCTGCCGGTATGCTGGCCTCAGCCAGGCTCACGGAGCTGGATGGACCTCTCTGAGCCACAAAGCCCAGCCCGGCAGCCCGTGAGTGAGAGCAGGATCTGCCCCAGGGGAGCAGCTGTTTGTGTATCTAATCCTTGTCCTCAGAGCTGAGTAAACGCCACACAGGCAGGGATCTTGCAGGATTGGGATGCCAAGGCCTCGCCTGCACGAGGGGCATCAGCCGGGAGGCTCTGCTGCTGAAAGCCTCCCCCAGCCCCCCACTCTGTGCAAACACCCATGCTGCCAAGCCCTGCTTGAAAGCAGGCTAAGCTGTGCTGTGCCAATGCAAATTGTGCTAAGAGCGGCATTGCCCACCTTGGAGCTCGCACTGCGGGGACGGGGCTGGAACTGGGGCAAAGGCTCCACTGAAGACAAGGCCAAACAGCTCTGTGTCCACAGTGCTCCTCCATTCCTCCTCCTATCATCCATCTGGGCCCCATCCCAGCAGCTGGGCATCCCCAACACAGCTCCCTCCCTCTGCTTACCCACTGGCAGTCCAGGCCTACCTCTGGCCCCCTGGCACCAAGCCTTGCCTGCCATTGGCAATCCCTGAGGCACTGATTGCAGGCCAGTCCCATACAGCTCATATGGGAATCATCTCTCATCCACAAAGCCCACCAAAGTTAACAGAGACGCTCTCGCTGAATTCAATGGGCTTCCGCCTAGGCCCCCCCACTCTGCAGCTGCTCTAGTTACGGTAGAGATTCACGGCCTAACTTTTGTAAGTGCTCTAAAATCCACACACTGACTCGGAACATCTTGAAAATGGCTGAGCCTCATGGAGGTCTGGAGCAGGGCTAGGGAGCCAAATTTGGGGTCATTTGAGCAAGGGGTTTGCAAGATAAAGCCCCCCCCCCCAAAGCTGTGTGATATGAAAATGTGCTGATTCATCCAATAGGGCTTTTCCCCCCCTCGACACACACCTGGAATTCAAACCACGGCATTTAACTAATCGTTTCTCACACTATTTAACGCTGCACTGAGTTTCAGGACACGCCTTGTGTTTGAAGCCCGGGTGTGTGTGGAACTTACTACCAGGACCGTGCTGTATATATAACACTGCAGAGCTCTCCCAACACGTGAGAGATGCAGACAGAAGCCAACATGCTTAGGCCTGGTGGGTAGCACCCAACTAGCATAAAGGGGGCAAAGCCCCGCCCCAGACGGCCACGCCCTAGTCAGCTTTGCAGAGAGAATGCCCCTCTAATCCTACAGCGCTGTCTCCTGCCCCAGTTCAGTTGGAGGAAATGTAAGAAATTGCTACATCGGAGCAGAGTGATCCCATGCTATCCGGTTGGTATCCCCGGCTCCTGAGATCCAATCCAGTATTGGTGCCTCTCTGCTGTAGCAGATCAGGCTAATGGGCCCATCTTACCCAGTATTCCCACCTCCCTGCAGCACTAGATCAGACCAATGCTCCGTCTAATCCAACATCTCTGCTTCCTAATCTACCGGATCAGACCAAGGGGCCCATCCAACCTAGTTTCTGCTTTGCCGCTGTGCGGTATCTAACCACTAGGTCCAGTCAATCTGCTCTCGTGCTGATCCACTTGACACCATCAGCCCCTCTAGTCTGACACCCTGCTCCCAGTGCTAAGTGCCTCCAAGAGAGGCGTAACTCCCATGCCCCATAATGTCCCTTCTTTTCCACAATAGTGGGGAGGGGGAGTCCCTCGGCTAAACTGTGGGGTCCCAAAGCTTCTCTCCTATAAAATATCATAGGCGGGGGCACGGGTGTGGGTGGGGTTTGAGATCCAGCCTAGGGAAGTTGGGACCTACCCAGGCTTCCCCAAATGCTCCCTTCTCCCCCAGGGGATCTGGGATACCACGTTACTAGGGGCAGGGGCAAACGGGGCACCAGGTTTTAAGCCAGAAGTTGGGCTGAGAAGACGGAGAGCAAGAAGCATCCGGAGGAGGCAGCCGATTAACCCGTGGGAGAGAAAGTGAGCGGCACCAGTGACTCATCATCCGGGACGGCCTGGGGCAGAGGCTTGCTTCTGCTGGGCAAAGGGGGCTGTGGTTCCAGGAGGGCAGTGCCCCTGCAGTCCTGGAGTTGCCCTGCGACCCCAGAAAGCCAGAAGGGGTTAAGTATGTACTGGCAAGAGCACCTGCTCCCGCTGCTGCTGGCACCGATCCCTCCCCCCCCCCCCCCGTGTGGGAGGGCAGGGGGAAGGGAGGTCTGACTGGCGGTGAGTCAGGCCCCAGCAATGTGCCAGTGAGTCACCCGCTGGGTGGGGTCCCGGGCGACAGGATTCCCACTCCAGTTACACAAAGGCGCTTTGATACTCAGAATCCTCCATATGCAGCCTTGGCGGAAAGAGCCCTGTAATTCCCCTCCCCACACCTCACAGCGGTGCCAGGCCTCCTGGGTCCTCGCCATCAGCAAAAGGGGCCCGTGTCCCCGTGCCCAGGCCTAGAGAAATGTTCTACATCCTTCAGAGTAGGTGCCGGCTGGGGGCTTAGTCGGGGGCGTTCTCTGTCAGTCAGTGCTGACCCCACTACCCCAGTGCTGCAGGGTACAGGATGGGTGTCTCAATAGGGGGCTCTCTCCCCTTGCAGCCAGCCCAGGGTGTCACTCGGGGCTCTGTGCTACCCTGGCGTGTGGCAGGGGCCTCAGGAGGGGATGCTTTCCCTTTAGATTCAGTGCTGACCCCAATGCTCCCGCATGGCGCTGGGCTGAGCTGTGCTGCAAGGAGCAGGATGGGGGCTCAACAGAGGGCGCTCTCCCTTGGCAGTCAGCGCTGACCCCAGTGCACAAGGATGACACTAGGGGGCGCTGTGCTGCAGGGAGCAGGGTGGGAGCTCGGCAGGGGCCCTATGGAATCAGTCCTGAACCTAGCGCCCCAAGGCCTGTGTGTTAGCCCTAATGTCCTCCAAATGCAGACTCTTATTCCCTGCTAAATTCCCCCTGCCGCTGCAACTTGATTGCAGGACTCTTCTTTGCTTCCTATCCTAAAGTGATGGGCAGTGTTACTGTGTTAATCAGCTGCCACGTTTCACCCCAGAGGGGGCTGCATTTCATTGCTGGGTGAACCGATCCACATCCCTCCTTGGCAAACACGTTGGGATCCTTCGAGAGGCCTGTGGGAATGTTTGATGCCATGGAGGGGGTCTCTACATGGGGTGAGAGAGGGATCCACTCGCCCGGCGAGAATCCTGCACCACGTCTCTGAAGCACCTCTTACCCACAATAACTCCACGCCCCTGCCCGGTGCCAAGCAGCTTTCCCCTTCAGCTCTGCACCACACCAGGCTCCCTTGGCATCCCTCTCTCCCCACTCACTGACTCAACCGCCCCTCTGCTCCGAGGAGAAGGCGGGAGGGGCATCGGCAGTCTCTTGCCGCCCGCTGCCTTCTTGGCGCCTGGCAGGCTGGGAATGGGCGGCCCAGCCTTAGCTATAAGGGATGGGCAGGGAGGCCTAGCGGGCACCTCCCTTTGAAGGCTGAGTCAGAGGGGTGGGACCGGTGCTAGCTGACCCCACCCCGAGCAGGTAGCTCTGGGCACTCAGTCAGGTTTCCATGGCGCCCTGGATCCACATCGAGGCTTCCCCAGACCGGGGGGCAGTGAGGGGGGGAAGATGTGGAGTTGGAGGGCGGGGTGACTGGAAGTAAAGAGGGGACTAGACGGGTGGGGAAAAGGGGGAGGGGGCACTTAGGAAGGGGTCGGGTCTGAATAGGGAAATGGGGGGGAGATTGGGATGGGGAGTTCTAACAGGGAATGGCAGAGGGGTGGAGGGGACTGAGTAGAGGGTGGGTTCGGAAGTGAAGCTGGAAGGGGAAGAGAAGGAAGGAGAATGGGGACATTGCAAGGGGCAGGAGTTAAGCGGGAGCTGGGCAGAGTAGGATGAGGGGGACTGGGGAGGCTTGAGGGCTGAGGATGCATGAAGGGGAACCAGGGATGGGGTACTGGGGCGGGGTCTGAGAATTGGAGAAGAGGGATCTAGGATAGGGGACATGGGAGACTGGGAGGGGGTTGTGGATGAGTGAGGGACAGGAGAGTGGGAGTCTGGGGTGGTTAATGATGGACAAAGGGGGAACCAGGGATGGGGAGTTTTGGGGGAGCAATTGGATTCCCCCATGCCACCCCTCCTAATCAGTGTATTCTCCCCAGCCTGCCTGGGCAGCGCAGCCCATGCCTGTCCATGGGCTGGCGTTCCCTGCCTGGAGAAGGTGGCGGGACGGGGAGCTCCCCAGGTGCCCCTCCTTGCTGCACACAATAGCGCTGTTTCCGGTGGAAAAAGCCCGGCCACTTGTTATTGTTGCCCAGCGCTTTTCCTGATGCACAAACACCTCACCAGTGAGTACAGGACAGCCTGGGGGCGGGGGGGCACAGCCCCCCAGGGACCCCGCTGCTGCCTGCATTGTGCCCTCATCCGGCTCAGTCAGCACTGTGTGTGTGCGGGGGTGTCTGTCCAGTTCACTCCCCCAGAGGCCCAGCAGAGGCTGGGAAAAGCCATTGGCTCTGGGGACGAGCCCTGGCCCGTGGGAACTGGATAGGCCCAACGGTCTCTGGGACATCTCCTGGGTGGGTAGGACTGGGGTGGAGGATGGCAGCCCATTTCCCAGGCATCTCTTCGGCACAGCCACTGCCCAGTCTCCGAGGCACTGCAGGTTAGACCAGGAGCTCTTTAAATGCAGGGGCCAGGACCACAAGGTGCGAACTGAGGATCTCCATGCGCCTGTGCAGCGGTAATGACTAGAGCCAGCAGCTCTCCTATGGATCAGCCACTAAAGGGGGCCAAAGACCCACACGCACCTAGTGGGCCCTGCATGGGCAGCCACCCAGCTCTCGCTAAGCCCAGGCCCAACGTGCACTGGGCTGAGACGTGGCCTGGACACCAGCACTCAGACTCTTGGCCTTGGTCCCACTGATTCCCTCCCCGCATGTGGGTCAGGGATCTGGAAGGGGACGGTTTAAGCTTCCGTCCCACTCCCCATAATCTAGGCCCGTGCCTGGTCCCCAGTGTAACTCAAAGCTGTCTTGGGGCTGCTCTAACACCCCGGGCTCTGGGAGGCAGAGAAAAGCCTGAGTATAGCACACTCCTTACAGGGGGAGCAGGCTGGGGACAGAGTGTTTATACACCAGCCCCCTATGCAGGGTGGGATACTCAGAGGGCTGTTTTCACCCCCTTTGCCCTATCAGAGTGCCCTGCCTGGGCGGATCCCTAGTGAGCCCATGTGCTTGGGGAGGAGATAATGGGGAGAGGGTCAGTGACCCCCACAGCAGCATGTCGGGGCACTGGTCTAAGGGGCAGAGAACCACTTTGTGAATCACCCGCATGGCTTCCCACAGTGCCTGGGTGTTCCCAGCCCAGCACTGGCCTGGCTTGACCTTGCTGAGCTGGTGAGAAATGACAGCATCGCAGCTCCAGGTGCGAGGAGTGCTGGCAGAGCTCATTCACAAAGCTCCTCACCTCTCCTCCCCACACAGCGCAGGTTGGAGCTGGTGAAAGGTACCTCTGCAGAGCGGGGGCTGGAGAGTGGCTGGTTTCAGTGGAGCTGCTCCAGCTTACACCAATTGGGGATCTGGCCCCTGTGACTCCGCTGGAGGGGCACGTTTACAACACTTGGGGATATGGTCCCATTCCCTCCAGTGGAGCGACGCCCTGGTACACCAGCAGGTGTTCTGGCCCTGAGGGTTTGTGTGTCTTCGCAGAACAAACACAGCCTGAGGAAGCGCGGAGTGAGCTTCCCCTGCCACCCAGCCCTGCACTGCAGGGACCCTCCGTAGGGATGAGCAGCGGGGGCGCCGTGTGCATGGCGTATCCAGTTCTCTGCCTCTCCGCAGACTGCCGAGGAGGGGTGGGGAGTTGGCGGCCAATGTGCAGGCAGCGTCTGTGACCTGGATGCCCGTCCCACTAGGAACAGACTGAGACCTGACAAACTCATCTCATGCCCGTGCCCCCAGACACCCATCGGACAGGAATGGCTTTATGTCGCCAACCGTCTTTTCCCCTCTGGCCCATGCTCCCTCCCGCACCTGCCCGAGTTATAAAACTCTCCTGAGGCCCGGGCCTTTTATCTATCCCTCTTTGTAACTCTCTTTCCTACCGAGAATAAAGCTAGAAGCTGGGGGGGCGGGGAGCGAGGAAGGAAACGATATCCTCCCCTTTGTTAGAAATCAAACAAGAATCCCTCCTGACTGGAGCTCTTGTAAAAATGCCACCGGGCCATAAAGCGGAGGCTTGGAGGGAGCTGGGGTGAGGTCTCGCTGTCTGGGAGGCAGTGGGGAAAGCCTGGCAGACGGAGGAAACGGGGGGTTAATGGGATGGGATATGCCCACCCCGTAGGAGAGCTCGGAAAGGCAGTCCAGTTCTCTGTCCCGGTGTTACCAGAACTCCAGCCAGGCTTCTGGGCCCAGAATCTCCTCTGGTGTAAATCAGAAGTATCCCTATTACAGTCAGTGGAGTCGCCTTGGTGTAAGATGCTGTAAGTGAGAGGAGGCCTTGGCCCAGGCTGCTTTCCAGTGGGCCTGATGCTCATCACTCCAGTCACTTCTAAGGGGATGCTTTACAACAGGGCGAATGAGTGGGGAGTCGGGCCCCAAGGAGTCACTTCGCATCTCCACTAGGCAAAGGAGGAAGGGGGGAGTAGTGGGTTTCTTCCTAGCTCTGCCTACAAAATAAGCTTCACCCACATGAGATACCACTTCCAGGAAATTCTGTAGACTTATGTTCCAAATGTGATAATAGTCCACTGGGCTTGACTTCGCTTTGGGGGGCGCTCATCATCTCTATCGATCTAGCTGACTTCAGTGGGAGTTTTGGATACGCAGGGAGTGCAGGCTCAGGCCTCAACTTGTCTTCTCACCCATCCCAGACACTCACAACGTCGGGAAAGAACGCGCCATGCTCCTACTCTGTCTGTTTGTTCTCAGGGCTGCTCGGAAAGACAGTTACGCAGCTAGAAACTCACTCTGCAAGAGCTTCGGCACCACAGACCTCCCACTTTCATGGGGCTCAAGTCACACGTGCCAAAGTGAGATCAGGATCGGGCCCAAAACACAGCCAGTTTTTGAAGCCTGGAGTTAGATCCCAGAAGCCGGGCGGCTATCCCTAATATGCACAGTGAGGACTCCAGTGCCCAACCGTTTGAGCTTAACAAAGAGAAGGTTAATATCAGTCAATGAGTACCTCCATGGGGAACAAAACTTTGATAATGAGTTCTTCACTCTAGCAGAAAAAGGTCTAACAAGATTCAAAGGCTCGAAGTTGAAACTAGACAAATTCAGACTAGAAATAGGTGCAAATTTTAAACAGGGAGGCTACTTAACCACTGGAACAAATTTGTCCAGGGTTGTGTAGATTCTCCAACACTGGCCATTTGAATCGAAACTGGATATTTTTCTAAAAGAACTGCTCTAGTTCCATCAAGAATTAAATCAGGGACGTGCTACGGCCTGGGTTACACAAGACGAGATGATCACAATGGTCCCTTCTGGCCTTAGAAGCGATGAAGAAACAACCCAATAACCACGGGGAGAAATGTTACACAAAGGCCTGCTGCAAAATGCATTGCAAAGGAAATGCACTGGAAAGAAAAAACGAGGCGAAATGGTGCAGAGGAGAGGAATAGGAGCGGAAAGCAGGTGTTAAACACTCAAGGAATGTTTCCAGTGAAAGTGCCAGACACTTCAAGCAAACACACTTTCCCACCCCCTTATTCTGCAGAGAAGAGGTGGAGATGTTTTTCTAAGGCATACAGGGATATTTTTGTTTCAGGAAAGTCATTCTCCTAATCTCCCAATTCCCCCCCCCCCCCCTTTTTATATTTTCCAGAGTTCTTTTCTAAACATTGATTCTCCGTCTTTTTATTATGGCATCTGACTGGGGGACGCTGGTTTGATTTGGGAATATTGTTATAGGAAAGGAAGAGAAATGATTATCAGTGCAGCTCTGCTGGTATCTCCGGGTTTCATGGACCTTTGCAGCCATCCCATCGATTGGTCTGCTTTTGTGTTATGCCCCTTTCTCCTAAGGGCATGTCTATGCAGCTTAAGCTATGCATGTGCTAGTGTACCCAAGCTAGCTTGAATCCGTCTAGTGTGGGTCACAATAGCAGTGAAGAGAGTCCACCGCAGGCTTCAGCATGGGTAGGAAAGCTTGGCACAGATCTGGGTACAGACTCACCTAGCTAGTCTGCTCTGAAGCCTGCGCTATGCTGTCTTCACTACTATCGTTACTTGCACTAGCTGTAACAATAGCTATTAGACTGTGCGCTCTTTGAGGCAGGGACTGTCTGCTACTCAGTGTTTGTACAGCATCTACCACAGCCCGATATTCATTGGCCCCGAGCCACTACCATAATAAACATGATGAATAATAATTTTCTTAAAGCCCCAGCTCCTGGAATCAGGTGATTACATGAGAGCCTCGTCTTGCTGATAAACAAATAAAGGTTCTAGTCCCTGTGGTTGCAGAGAACAGCTTGAGAACACGAGCCCTACAGGCTCAGAAATCAGAAAGCAAAGGGAAAAGACCCGAATTTGATTATTCTAAACAAAACTCAGGATTTTTAAGCCAATCTCATGATTTTTGAATGTTTTGGGTTGGCAACACTGGCATGCACGCACGCTCTTTCTCTTACACACCCCCCCCATACCCACTGCACATGCTCCTTCCCTAAACGCACAGGCCAATATTTGATCCCAAATCCATAGTCAGGCACCTCCATCTGAGCTTGATTTGGCCTAGTGCTGAGGGTTCTGCAAAGCATTAAGCACCCGTTTAACTTGAAGCACACGAGTGGTGCCAGAGCTGCTGAGAAGACGGCTCATGTACTGGGCTGCTTTGGCAAGTCGGGGCCGGAGGGCTCAGCCCCCTGCAGACCTGAGCCCCACGTGAGCTGATTCTGAAAGGTGCTGAGCTGTGACAGCTCCCTTTGAAGTGAGTGACAGCCCAGGGGGCTCAGCGCCCGTGACAGCCAGGCTACTTACTCAGGTGCCTTGGGGTGGATTCATTACAGGTCCCTCAGCTTGAATGTTCTGACACTCACAAGCGCACATCCATGCAATGAAAGGCACACTCAGCCAGTGTGTTAGACACCAACGCACAATCACTCATAGAGACAATCCCGCTGTCACAAGAACCCACACATAACCACACTCTCTCTTAATCTTCCCCCCTCCCACACACACATAAGAACATAAGAACGGTCATACGGGGTCAGACCGAATGGCCCATCTAGCCCAGTATCCTGTCTTCCAACAGTGGCCAGTGCCAGGTGCTTCAGAGGGAATGAACAAACCAGGGCAATTTATCGAATGATGCATCCCCTGTTGTCCAGTCCCAGCACCTGGCAGTCAGAGGTTTAGGGACACCCAGAGCATGGGGTTATGTGCCTGACCAGCTTGGCTAATAGCCATTGATGGACCATTGATTGGTGTGAGAGAGAGAGAGACAAATATGCCCCCCCTACACTTTAAAAAAGTTAATTTATTAATGATTTTTTTCCTACCAGCAGGAAGGGGAAGTCAGAGGTTACAGTAGAGGCCTCTGGGAGTTACAGGAGGGCAGATGGGGGTTCTAGGAGAGGGATCTGGAGGGTTCTAGGAGAGGGAGATGGGAGTTAAGGAGGGGGAGATGGGACTATATATAACCCCGACGTCTGCATCCATTTTGCGAAGCATGTGGACTTTCCATTGTCGGGAGCTGGGCAGGCTGGCAGCCTGCAGTGGAAATCCGAACGGTTGGCTAGCGAGAGCCGTTGCCTCTCAAAGGTGTCCATTGTGTGTCACTTTGGAGGGGTAGGAAAGAAATGGTGCTTTGAAGAAAAAAATAAACGGGAGTGAGTGCTAATTAGTTTCTCAGCTGGCAGAGTTCGGGCCAAGACTTCTCAGGGAAGCCTTGGTTAAGCGGCATCCAGAGCGAATCGCTGGGCTTTCCAGTCTACTACAGAGGATTCCTTGGGAAGCCAGTGGGGTCCCCCTCCACAAGGGCCTGATCCTGAGACGCCTCAAAGTCCATGAGTGCCGAGGGCGTTGAGTCCCTTTCAGGACCAGCCCCCGTACTTGGCAAAGTTTATTCTCATGGGGCTTTTGCAGGGGCATGACTTCAATGGGAGTTAGCTGCCTAACTTGCTTTGCTGCGTTTGAAAACCCCACGAGGCACCTAGCTGCACCTTTAGGCGCCTGAAGCCCTTTAACATCTGCCCTTAAGTCACTTTTGAAAACAGGACTTCGGCTCCTGAGTCACTTGGGTACTTTTGAAAATGTCACCCCAGTCCCATTCTCTCTTCTTTGCTCCACTGCTGTTGACAACGGATTGAATTCTGCTGCAAATGCTCTCAAACCTTTTACAAAAAATTCTCTCATCCTTCCTCTTATTCTGGGTTTTCTTCCCTTCTTTCTGACTTACTGGTTCCTTTTCCCCCTCATCCCCACATCCCACCCACATTACAAACAGGCCTAAAAGTCAAGAATAAAACATAGAAGACAGATGCTGAGAGCAAACCCCGATTTACATCTGTCTGTCTAGCTATCTACCCAAACCTAGAGCCTGTGTGTAGACCTGGCTTTCTAATCTAAACACATTGAAAAGTTCCCTAAATGGTCTCCTTTTCATGGCTCTTTCGACCCAATCCTACACACAGTACGATTCCTCCTGGCACCGGGTCCCTAGCTGCTCTAAACTGCCACCCTGCCTTTGAAGTCCAATTGACAGGAGTCAATGGGGCCAGATTCCCAACTACTGTAAGTCTGGTGGAGCTACACTGATTTACACACGCTAAGGATTTGACCCAGAATACGGGGGGGGGAGGACCCCCCATAAGTAAGCAGGAGGAGGCAGGTTCTCCCTCATTGCAGGAGTGGGAGCCCACAACTGTAAATCTTCATATTCCCCTGATGACCCGGGCCTCCGCTCCCCTCCACCCCAGGGCTGTGCCTTGGTGCTACCAATCAGCTCTTTACATCAGCTTGTGTATTTTAAGCCCTATGAAAATCCCTCCTAAAGACTCATTTCTCCTGCATTGCTCACAATACGTGAGTCATTAGTAAAACAACAAAAATAGTTCATGTTATTCCTCCTCTGGGCTTCCCGGCACATCCTGCCTTCTCCACGGCCGTCTTTTAAAAGTCCGATTCTGCAAAAGCTAACCACTGGGCGTGGTGCTTACTGAGCCACTGATATCCATGGGACTATTTTCTGAGTGAGGTCCCAGTCAATGGGTACAATGCGCCAGAATAAGGCCTAAGCACCCTTCAGCCCCTCTTTTGAGGTGCACAGACTTCACCGTTTGAAATTCCATCTCTGAGGTTTAAGGATAGCACAGTAGGCCTGTAAGAAATCAATAAGCAAAAAGAGGCCAGAGTCTGATCACAGTTATACTGGTAGAAATCCGGAGTCGCTCTCTTGGCTTCAGTAGAGCAACTGGAGCTTGACACGGAGCATCTGAGCTCAGGTCTGGCTCTATTCGATTTGACGCCCTAGGTCTCCTGTGCCACACCTCTCCAGGTGGTTGAATTTCACCCAGGATTAAAGTTGACGGGTGACTTGATCAGGCACAGCAGAGGAGATCTGATCCGAGAGAACTCTTCATTTAGTAGACGAAGTCTCAACAAGATACAACCGCTGGAAGAATTCAAAGTGGAAAGTCTTTTTAATAGTAGGGCTCATTAACCACTGGGCCATCTTACTGAGTGAGACAGTGCACTCTCTCTCCTGTAGTTACAGGGCCCATATTGCTGCAGTATCCGAGCACTGTAGGGTTTGAATAGTGCATAGGCCTTATGCTGAGCCCCTCACAGCCCCCCATGAGGTCGGGCAGGGCTATTACCTTCCTCGCACAGATGGGGAACTGATCCTTAGAATGAGGTAAGTGACTTGCCCACAGTCACATGAGAGCTTCTAGCAGAGCAGGGACTTGACCCAAGGTCTCCCAAAGTCCCAGGTTAATACAATAAGCACTGGGCGACCCTTCCCCTCTAGCCAGTGTTTGGAGTCTTTAAATCCCAGTGCATTCTGATAACATACTTTGTATCCTCATCTGGGCAAGGCCTGAAACACCTGCTGTAGTTCAACCACAAATTATCAGGCTTACCAGGACTCAATGGCCATGTCTACACTAGGAAACAAGGTTCATACAGCACAGTTTTACCAGTGTAGTGTAGACAGGGCAGTAGTAGTCTTAACACATGCTAACTGATCAGGGTAGCCTCCAGTTTACCTCGACCAGCTAACACATGTTAAAGCTACAACTTGCCTTATCTACACTAGGATTTGAACACATGCTAACAACGGGAAGACAAGACTATTGGGTGAATTCCTGCAACCTGTGTTCTGAAGCAGGACAAACTAGAGGATCATAATGGTCCTTCCTGGCCTGCACATCTATGAATCTTGCAGTGAGGGTGGCAGAATCTTGACTGGAAGTCCCTGGGAGCTCAGACCATCTTGACTGTAAGATCCAACGCTGCACTACTAAGTTCAACATGAGTTTTGCAGTTGACTTTGACGGGCTCATGACGAGGCTTTGCGTGTCTTACCCAGTGCTAAGTGCACTGGTATTAATCCTACTCACACCAGGCTAGCAATGCTTTCCATGCTGCTATGTATAACACACACATGGACAAAAAGGTGGTGATCATTTCTTTCCACTTGGAAAAAGAGCTTTCAAAAACTTTTATTGGGAGGCATAAGTTGAAAGCGGCTGAAGAAACTTTCCACATGCACAAAACACCCCAATAATCTTTGGGGTGAGACCAAGGCTAGAACAGCTCACGCCACAGAAAACAGATGACTCCAA
The DNA here is from genome assembly GCF_013100865.1 of Trachemys scripta elegans. Taxonomy (NCBI): domain Eukaryota; kingdom Metazoa; phylum Chordata; order Testudines; family Emydidae; genus Trachemys; species Trachemys scripta. The sequence continues at coordinate 16,131,310 of NC_048313.1, read as the reverse complement.
ATACTCCTCTTCTCTTCTCCCTCTTGGTGGCCCCATTGTGCTGGGTGCGGCACAGACACATGGTGAGAGACAGTTTCTGCCCTAAAGAGTTTACAATCTCAACAGGCAGGTCAGCTACAGGGAGGAAGATAGGAAGGATTATTACTAGAGTGGGGAAATTTTTTCTTTCATAAAGTTTTTTGTGACAAAAAATGGCTTTTTTAATAGAAATGAATATTTTCATGGAAAATGTCCATTTCCCTCTGAATTTTTCAGGTTTTTGGCCCCAAAAGATGACAACTTTATTTTATTCTTGGTACCCACACAACAGTAAAATTTCAGCTAAAAACTGAAAAATAAAATAAAAATTGGGGGTTGATATTTTTGACTTGTTGACAAAAACCTGAGAAATTTCAGTGAAAAACATTAACGCCTGTTTTCATCAACATTTTTCTTAGGGGAATAAAAAGTTGTTTGACTAGTGCTAATGATCGCCCCCTGGACACAGAGGGGAAACTAAGGCACAGATCAAGGCCTGGTCTAAAGCCATATATGCCAATTTCAGACCCAGGGACTTGCCCAAGGTCACATAGTGTATCCCTGGCAGAGGCAGGAATTGAAGCCAGAGTGTCTACGTCCCAGTGCAGGGTTGTAATCACAAGACCCTCTTTCTTTTCTCCGCTTGTACAAACAGGGGTTGTGATAGAAACTGGGCTGCAGCCCAGTAAAAGGCTGTACTGATGTAGCACCGTCTGAATACACACACAGGTGATTGAGAAGAGCCGTTAACATCAATCAGACTTCTCACGTGAGTACCTGCTCACCAGTGAAATCCATCTCTGTGCAAAGAGCCAGCACCAGGTCTATGCACCACTTCAATCCTAATCAGAAATCTTAAGTAACATGTAGTCATCTTCTGACCCCTCCACACGGTGGTAAAATTCCCCACTTTGAGTAAGGGGCCTGTAAACAGACAAAAAAACTGGTCCAGATTCTGATCACTACGATACTGGTGTATTAGCTTCAGTAGAGTGACTCCGGATTTACACGGCTGCATCTGAGATCATTCATTTTCCACCTCGCTCATTTGTTCCACTGCTTCCTTATTATTTCTGCCCTGCCTTATTATTTATTAGTACTATTAGCAAGAGTTGGAGCTGAGCCAGAAAGTACTGGATCCAGATCTCGGCTTCACCCGAGATTCAGGATTGGTTGGGATTTTGTGATTCGGCCCAATCCAGAGATCAGGGTTAGCTGTGATGTTTGGAATAGGATCAGAAGTTCCCGACATCGTGTTTGTTCAGTTCTGGGGCTTCCGTTCAGGGCCCAACCAGATAGAAACAGTTGTTATGAAACACCATAATATTTGATAGATGTTCTTTCTTCAGACTCTTAATTCAAACCATCCCTCCACAGAGCCTTTTAGCTGTATGTCTGTAGGGGGACCATATAGCTAGTGAGAGGGAGAGCACGCTTCCGTAGAAAAGACAGCTAGGACTGCTGGGTTCTAATTCCATGCTTTGCCACTCACTCACAGTGCGTCCTTGGGCAAGTTGTTTCCCTTTTCTGTGCCTCGGTTTCCCCACTCGTAAGAAGGGGGATCCTAGCACTCACTTATGTGCTTTGATGATTGTTTGGTGTTATCATTATATAACGAAAGAGCAAACTGGCACATGGGAGATGTTCGGTAGCATAGTGCCATGCTATACTTAAGAACAGTTTCTTGTGACTAGATGGAACGGACATCCCGAGCATGCCATGCCCCCTGCTGGAACGTTTTGACATAACCTGCGTCGCATTTCAGCTGTAGACTGTCCACACTGTTTCAAAAGAATGGATAATGTGACAAAGCTAAAGGACACACAGTCTTGTACACCAGTGTAAAGTGTAGGTAAAATGACGGGTGGAGGGCCAGTGATTGGATTTAGCTGATGCATGTTCATATGCTGTTCTGGCACCTCTCTCAAGCAGCTCTTTTGTTCCTCAAAATCTCAGCTGTTGTTTAAAAAAGAAACACCTTCTAGCGCTCATGATTGTGAAAAACAACCTCCGAAATGTGACGCGAAGTGAAGCAACATTGCCTGAGTCTGCAGAGAGCCTGGAAAGATAGCTTGGAGAGGTGTGAACCACCCCATTCACCTTAGGGAGGAGTTAACACGGTGCCCCAGTGCTGATCCGTTACATTTTGACATTAACTATTTCATCTGTCCTGTAAGAGAGAAGGGGATGAGTACGGATTGGCACAGTTCACTGTGAATGACGTCTCATTTTAGTGCCACAACCAGGGCCGGCTCCAGGCACCAGCTTAACAAGCAGGTGCTTGGGGCGGCCAAGGGAGAGGGGCGGCACCTGCGGCAATTCGGGGGCAGCAGGTCCCTCACTCCCTCTAGGAGCGAAGGACCTGCCGCTGAACTGCCGCCGCCGATCACGGCTTTTTTTTTTTCTCCAATTGCCGCTGCCGGTCGCGATTGCGATCGTGGCTTTTTTTTTTTGCTTGGGGCGGCAGAAATGCTGGAGCCGGCCCTGGCCACAAGTGGCTGGTTTATGGGAGATCCCCCCACTCATAGCTCTCCCTGATTAAGAAGCCAAGCCCAGCTGAGCCCCCAACACGTTCAAGCCACATCAAGGGGGAGCCAATTTCAAGCAGACCACTGGAGCACGACCATTTTGAACATCTGCACGTTTTACTGTGAGCAGCATCTCAATCTGGTGACTCAAATGGCAGAGCTTATTTAGTGGGCAGAATTTGGAGGAGACCCCCCACCGCACAGTCTCCCCAATTTGACCCCAGTGCAGGACAAACATGAATTGGTCCCAGTGTTCTCTGTCCTTTTTTACCATCTTCAGATCTCAAGCATCTTACAGACATCCCTGAATTCAATTTCACCATCCCACCAGGAGATAGGTCAATACTATCCCCACTTTGCAGTTAAGGAAACTGAGGCACAGAGCGGGGAAGTGACTTGGCCACGGCCACATGGGGACAACAGGACGGTGAGTATGGGATGGGGCAGGGAACAGAACCAGGAATCCTGCACCTTAACGAAAGGACAACCCTTCATCTCTAATAGCAAATTTCCTTGCCACCACCTGAAAACAAGCACTCAAAAATGTGGAACCAATAAGACGTGAATGAGTATCATGCCTGCTTTGGACATCCCCAGAATCGGTCTCTGTACTGCAGTCCTTGTCGTTTCCATCCCCCTCGTCTTTTGTCCAGCTCTGCTGGCTTCAGTGAGATTAGCTGCATCCCTCACCTGCTGAACCTCTTCAATTAAAGATCATGAGGTGCTAAGATCCTACAGTGGTGGGAGTGAGATAAGTACCTGGGCCCCATCGTCAGAAAAGCCTGAAGGAGGGTAAAAGATCTGCTCCGAATCCTCCAGTTACAGTCTCATTGTCCCCTTTAGGGGCAAGAGGCAGAAAGGGAACAGTTAGGGTGACCAGATGTCCCAATTTTATAGGGTCAGTCCCGATATTTGGGGCTTTTTTTAATATGGGCTCCTATTATCCCCCACCCCCATCCCAATTTTTCACACTTGCTGTCTGGTCACCTGAGGAACAGTTAAGGAAACCAGTGGATTCACTCCAAAACCCCCTGTGTGGTTCTCAGTTTCATATGCCTCCGTATGGAGTGGTTCTGTATCGTACCTACATCTTATTGTGCTCTCCGGGGGCAGTACAGAGCTGTCCACTCCACCAGGAGTGGTTCCTGCACAGACTGCACTCTGCAGAGAATAGTGTGACACATCCCTCAACCACCCTTCACACCCATGGAGCCTCAACCCCACGGATCTTGCATGGAGGGACTTCTGCAGCGTCTCAAGGCTGGGAGAAACACATCTTGCTCGATTCATAGATTCATAGATTCTAGGACTGGAAGGGACCTCGAGAGGTCATCGAGTCCAGTCCCCTGCCCGCATGGCAGGACCAAATTCTGTCTAGATTCAGTGGCCTTTCTGCCCCATTTACTCCCCTCTGCACCTGTGAGGACAGAGAAGCACGTAGCTCCTTAGTAGTTCATCAAATCAAGTGAAAGCCTTATATCCTTATACATACTTTTCACATAAAAGCTCCTTGCAAAGGCATGTCTCAAATTCCAAGGGAAACCTAAATAACCAGTTCCAGCAATTGCCACAAGGGGGCAGCCAGACATTGCAAAGAACACGGCTCGAGTGTAGATCCCAGTTACAAAGATTTCCCATTCCCAATTAATCAGCCCCCATTGATATTGGGAGATCACCTCGCAAGGGATAGGACCTCATCCGGAACTTCCGCCCTGGCTGAACCAAGCCAATGGAATATTTTAGATGGCAAATGGCATCAACAGATCTGAGTTATATGAAGGAATTGACAAGCTTCATTCAGCAGCGGTAGGACGTGCTTGGTTTCAACGGATGAGTCCTGCGAAACCCAGGCCGGTTGGGAGGTGTGTGATGTAGGGGGCTCTGTCCCCTCTGAGTCAGTGCTGGTCCCAGTGCAGTCCTAGGAGGTGGTGTGCTGCAGAAGGGGACTCAGTAGGGGGCACTCTCCCCTCGGAGTCGGTGCTGGCCCAGTGTGGTGCTAAGGGGAGCTATGCTGCAAGGACCAGTGTTGGGAGTTTCAGTAAAGGGGGACTCTCCTTGCAAAGTCAGTTTGAAACTAAATACCCTCCCGGCAGTTTCAAGCAGACATGGGATTCTTCTTCACTTCTGATCCCATGTTGTTGCTCGATGCCGCATTCCACCCAGAGCCAGTGGTTTTTCAGCAGCAAACGAGAACCCTGTACATAATTTATATAGCTTATGTGTTGTCAGTATATTGCCTTAAAACCCTTTGGGACAAAGGCTTCTGCTGTTGATAGAAGCCCTCATTATCGCAGGGCTGCCTTATATCAACCTGGAAAGTCACAACTCTTAATACATCTATTTGACATTTTCAAATAAAACTGTTTTTGGGGGACCCCATGGAAACAGACACCCTATAGAAGGTGGCGGTTTCAACTCCCCACCTTTGCCCTCTGGTAGTAACAACATCCCAAGCTGAGCAGTTTAATAAAGATTCCTCCGAGTGCTCCAGTAACATTGTCAAGCTCCAAGACACACAAACCCTGCGTTTAACTCGGACCGAAACTCACCTGAAGGGGCAGGAAAGTGAGCCCCCATCCTGTCCCAGCCTTGGAATGTCCTGACCTGGATTGGCTGCCCCTTGCCGTGCAGGTATGTCAACAGATTCCCCCGGCCCCTCCAACTCCCTGTTGTCGCTAAGGGCCATCTGCCTCCTGAGGAAGACACCCCACTGTTAGCCCTTATCCCAAAGGGTCCTGTCCAACTGGGCAATGAAGAGGTGGAGGAGCAGGGAGGAATCATCCCTGGTGGTTCCTTAATGAGCTTCCAAAAAATGCACTGTCGGTGCAGGTTGCCCTGAGGAAACGGTTTCACACGGCGGCAGAGACAGCAGAGTCCAATGGTTAGGGGGCTGGACTGAGTTCTAATCCTAACTTTACACAGAGTCGTACCTGATTTCATCAGCAGCCCCATTCATTTCAGTGGGACTTCTCCTGGAGTAAGGTCTTACTGCACATAAGGGGAGTGATGAGAAGCTGGCCCTGTGTGACCCTAAGGCTGTCTACACTACGGGCCTTACAGCGGCACAGCTGTACCGCGGCAGCTGTGCCGCTGTAAGGTCTCCTGTGTAGCCGCTCTGTGCCGACCGAGAGAGCTCTCCTGCTGGCGTAAGTAAACCACCCCCAACGAGCAGTGGTAGCTGTCAGTGGAAGACGCCGTCCCAGCGACCTAGCGCTGTCACACCAGTGCTTTTGTCGGTGAAACTTATGTCAATCAGGGGGGTGGTTTTTTCACAGCCCTCACTGACAAACGTTTTGCTGACAAACGTGCTAATGTAGACAAAGCCTAAGCAACTCACTTCCCCTTCCAGAGCCTCAGCTGTAAAAGGGAATAATGCTCTTGACCCCCCTTTGTAAAGTGCTTTGAGATCTGCTGTTGACAAGTACTGTGTGAGTCAGTGGGACCATTAGTTTAGGATCCTTTATGCCATATTTATACCTAGAGACATACTCAGGAGAGGCACAACAGGTATTGCCTCAATGTTACCGTGTGCTCCCTCATCTTAGACTCACACTGCAAGCTCTTTAGGGCATGGGCTTACCTTGGGTGGCTTCCGGTCAGCAGCGCAGCAGGGGGGCTAAGGCAGGCTTCCTGCCTGTCCTGGCATCGCGGACTGCACTGTGTCCCGGAAGCAGCCAGCAACAGGTCTGGCTCCCAGGCGGAAGCGTGCATGCAGCTCCGCGCAGCTCTCGTCCACAGGCACTGCCCCCACCCCAGCTCCCATTGACCGGGAACCAGACAATGGGAGTGTGGAGCCGGTGCTCAGGGTGGGAGCAACGTGCAGAGCCCCGTGGCCCCCTCACCTGGGAGCCAGACCTGCTCCTCGCCCTTCCGGGGCGCAGCGAGGTGTCAGAACAGGTAGGGACTAGCCTGCCTTAGCTGGGCAGCACTGCCGACGGGATCTTAAATGGCCCGGTCAGCGGTGCTGACCAGAGCCGCCGTGACCCCGTGCCTTAGATTCCGTAACCCAGTACTGGGTCGTGACCCTCAGTTTGAAAACCACTGCACTAGGTAGACCAGCCACTAGATAGCGGGGGAGTCCACAGCCAGTGTGTGGCACTGGCCCTGTGGATAAACAGAGGCCTTCAGTCTCTGGCACATTTTGCCAGTGTGAAATATTATTCCTAATAAACTTGCTCTCACAGCAGCTGATGGCTAGGAGAGGGTCCCTAGTTTTGGTGGTGCAGCGTGTATGTATGTGTGTGGGTATGTGTGTTCTTCCGCTGGTGGGGCAGTGTGTGTGGTGTGTGTGTGTGTAACCTTCCACTACCAGTTCTGATCATAAACAGAGTCCTTTAGTCTCTAGAATTGTCGATCTGGCACCTTTCATCAGTGTAAAAATAACTCACTGTGTGATGATTGAGAGACTTGGCTTCCATTGACAATCTCCTTCCGATCAGCTGGGGTGGAGGTGGTTAAGTCCTGAGCCTGAAGCGTAGTGGTAGTGCTTTGTTCGGCCCATCCCAATGCGTTAATGGGTACTGCACTGCCTCTTTATCGATCTGTTTCCATCTCTCTCTCCTCTGCCCTGACCACAATCTAACGGTTTCCTGCCCGCACCAGGATGCAGCAGCCTGGAGAGAAGGCTTGTTTTTAACATACCTAAGCACAGCTGTGCCATGGGGCTGCTGCTTCTCCCTCCTGACTCTGCAAAGGGTTGTAAGTTCTGGATTGTGTCAGTGTCATTATTATTATTATTTATATCATTGTAGCACCAAGCAGCCCCAGTCATGAACAGGACCCCATTGTGCTAGGGGCTGGACATTATTTATTAAGCGTATAACGGTAGCGCCAAGGACCCCAGCCCTGGATCAGTATCCCATTGTGGTAGGCACTGTACATTGTTTATTAGTTGTATTATGGTAGCACCTAGGAGCCCCGGTCGTAGACCGGGACCCTATTGTGCTAAGTGCGGTACATTTTTATTGGGTGTATTACGGTAGTGCCAAGAAGCCCTCGCTCTGGACCAGGACCAGGATTACACTAGGTGCTGTACAGACACAGAACAAAACACAGTCCCTGCCCCAAAGAGCTTCCAGTCGAATTAGGCTGAAGTTCAGGTTTGCAGGGTTGCCAACTCCCACCGTTTTATTGTAAGCCGCCTTGGAATATTTGGTGTTTTTCTTCAAGTCGCAGGTCCTGGAGGCAGGTGACTAGGTGAGAATTTCACCTTTTATTTAAAAATAAAATATAAGTTTCTCGCCCTCCTGGTTGCAGAGGAAAGTTCGAACTCATGACCCAAGTGTAATCGAAAGACTCAAAAAACAGAAGGCAAATAAAAAGAATTTTTAAAACGATGATGTTTTAAAAATCTCTCTGTTTAATCCAGTCTTGTGATTTTTGCTGGCCTGGCCCGTGATTTTTGAACGCTTAGCATTGGTGATACTGGGTATGAGACAGAATGAGAATGAAGCTTCGGGTTCAATGGTGCAGGAAAATTGTGAGCTGTTGCTGCACCTGGATGGAAAAAGTCTTGTGAGATTAGTTGATATTGTGCAAGATTTCTGCCATCTTGAATCACTGAAATCTGGTCAAATGAGCTGATATTGTGAGATTTCCAGCTGCTTGCATCTAGTGAAATCAGCTGGTGTCACACAAGATTTCCACCATCTTGAATCACTGAAGTCTGGTGAGAGAGTCTCATATGTAACACTGGGAGAAATGACTTGTCCAAGATTGCAAAGAAAGACACATCAGCAGAACCAGGAATAGAACCCATGAATCCTATTTTCCACATCTCAGAGTACTAGATCCACTCCCCATCTGCAGTGCTAGAGCTTAAAGCCAGGAGCCCTGCAGCCAAGACCCCTCCTCTCACCACTAGATTGCACTGATACTATCCTCAAAGAATCTTGACTCCTGGTCCTGGATTTTGTCCAAACCCCCTCTCAGAACTGGGAAGGGAACCCAGAGGTCATGAATCACAGTCACTTGCTCTAAGCCAGAGGTGGGCAAACTGTGGCCCGCAGGACCCTCCTGCTTGGCCCCTGAGCTCCTGGCCCTGGAGGCTAGCTCCCAGCCCTCCCCGCTGTTCCCCCTCCCCTGCAGCCTCAGCTCACTGCGCCGCCAGTACAATGCTCTGGGCAGCCGGGCAGCACAGCTGCAGAGCCGCGGCCTGAGCCGCGGCTATGGGTGGCGCGGCTGTAGCGCTGCCAGCCACCGGTGCTCCAGGCAGCGCAGTAAGGGGGCAGGGAGCAGGGGGGTTGGATAGAGAGCAGGGGAGTTTGGGATGGTGGTCAGGGGGTGGATAGGGGTCGGGGCTGTCAGGGGACAGGGAACAGGAGTGGTTGAATGGGGGCAGGAGTCGCGGGGGGCAGTCAGGAAGGAGAAGAGGGGTTGGATGGGTGGCGGGGGGCAGTCAGGGGTGGGGAGTCCAGGAGTGGTCAGGGACAGGGAGCAGGGGGTGGTGGATGGGGCAGGAGTTCCGGGGGGGCTGTCAGGAGACGGGGAGGGGGGGGGGCGGATGGGGCAGGAGTCCCCGGGGGCACTGTCAGGGGGCGAGAAGCAGGCGGGGATCGGATAGGGGTCAGGGACCAGGCCACGCCTGGCTGTTGGGGAGGTACAACCTCCCCTAACTGGCCCTCCATTCAATTTTGGAAACCCGATGTGACCCTCAGGCCAAAAAGTTGCCCGCCTCTGCTCTAAGCACTTGGCCAGAAATGCCAGTTGTTAGTCACTGGAACAAATGACCAAGGAAGGTTGTGGCGGTTTTTAAGAATGGGTTAGACAAACACCTCTCAGGAGCGGTCTAGAATACTTAGTCCTGCCTCGATGCAGGGGACTGGACTAGACAACCTCTGGAAGTCCTTTCCAGCCCTGCGTTTCTATGATTCATGTGTGCAAATGCTGCATTATTAACCTGACTCTTCTTCACACAATCTGCAGCCTCTTGCAGGGGGAAGCAGTTTCTTGTGACCGATTCTGCCAGGAAGATAACACTGTCCCCTTTAAGAGACAGCCCCGGTTCTTGCAGTGCTCGATGCAACAGTAACAGCTGCTGTCTGCCACCTGCACGGGGTTATGGGAGATCACAGGAGCTGAGCTGGCCCCATGGGCCCTGGAGCTCAGCATCCGGATGCCAGAGCTCTCTCTGCTGCAGCAGGGCGGCCCCTTCCTCTCCCGGCCCAGCTCTTTAGCGAGTCCCCCACACACAACATAAAATCTGCACGCCCACACACTCCCTTACACGTACTCCCTTGTGTGCCCAAACACACACTCGGTCTATGCACACATACTCTACCTTACATGTACACACATGCACAAGCATACACAGACAGGATACATTAGCTATATACACAGGGGGAGTCACACAATCTAGACACATACACACACAAACTGTACACACTCATGCACAATATATGTACACACATATACCTGCACAATCTATGCACACATTTTCTACCCCCCCACACACCTTTTCTTATACATACACACATTAGCTGTTCACACACAAAGTCATATACAATCTATATATGCACATCCTTCCTTACATGTACATACATTAGCTGCACACACATACTCCCATAATAAATTTAGACAAAAGAAGTTTGTAAAAAAACGTCAAAAACAAACATATTGAAACAAAAACATTTCAATTGACCCAAGTTGATTTTTTTTCTAGTTCATCAGTTCACAAATTTTTTTCAGGTTTTGACTTTTCGTCTTGATTCAGGATGGGAACATTTTCTAAATCTCAAAAATTCTTGGGGATGGGAAACATTAAACGTTCAATATCTGTCTATCCCCATTCACCCCATCTATCTATCTATCTATCTATCTATCTATCTATCTATCTATCTATCTATCTATCCCCATACACCCCATCTCTCTCTCTCTCTCTCTATCTATCCCCACATACCCCATCTATCTATCTATCTATCTATCTATCTATCTATCTATCTATCTATCTATCTATCCCCATACACCCCATCTATCTATCTATCTATCTATCTATCTATCTATCTATCTATCTATCTATCTATCCCCATATACCTCATCTATCTATCTATCTATCTATCTATCTATCTATCTATCTATCTATCCCCATACACCCCAACTATCTATCTATCTATCCCCATACACCTCCATCTATCTATCTATCTATCTATCTATCTATCTATCTATCTATCCCCATACACCCCAACTATCTATCTATCCCCATACACCCCATCTATCTATCTATCTATCCCCACACACCCCATCTATCTATTTATCTATCGCTCTATGGATGGCCTTGTACTGCTACCCATAACCCTCTGAGCATCTTCTGTAGAAAACAGATTGGGCAAAAGCAAAGTCATGACTCCCTGGCCCTGAAGAAGCTCATGCCACAAGTTCTGCCCCGCTTGGATCCATCCATCTGCCTGAGGATCCCCCATTCACATTCCCAACAGCCTCAGGGGAAAACAGCTGCTATTTGCTTCAATTCTTTAATAACGTTTAAATCCAAGGCTTCTCTGGCAGGGAACCAAACGACCCAAAGCCCTTTTGAACGTGGTTGGTTCCCACCTCGAAGTGAGACACGCACAGGAGAAACCTCCCTCCCCTTGTCCAAGGAGTGGCTCGGGGCTGTGGTTAGGAGACTCGAGGGAGAGGTGCTGTCGGTTTAACTGATGCACATAGCAACCAGCACGGTCCAGGGCTTTGGTCAGAACGTGTGCAGGCTTTGGGCTCTCTCGAGGCTAACCACACAGTGAATGTTAGAGATGAGGAACTGTTATTGGGCTAAAACGTATTGCAGACATATATAGCATTGCTCTACCCAAGCCTCTCCATTCTGCCTCCTGGGGTTAGTTTGTAACAAGAATAGTTTGATCTTCCTTAGCCCTTTTCACACGAGATCACAAAGCTCTACAGGTGTTAGCTAAACTGAGCCTTATTACTTCCAGGCCAGTGAGTCAATATTGTTCGAATCTATTTTACACATGGGGAAGCTGCGGCACAGAGCGATGAATTGACTGAATGGCACCAAGGCACATACAGAGATGACCAAAAAAACCCCAAACAAAAGTAGACCTAGAACCCAGGAGTCCTGATTTCCAGTTCCCTGCTCTAATCACTCTTACACAAGGCTAAGAACAGAATGCTGGCTTTCAGCTGCCACTGCTCCAACACCTAGACCACACTTCCCTTCTACAGATGTGAACAAAAGAACGCAGAAGCCCTGTACTCTAATCACTACCCTCAAAGCTAGAACCCAAGAGTCCTGATGTCTACTCACCTTCCTTCAGTGCTAGCTCACACTCTCACCTGATGCTAGGAATAGAAACAGGGAGTCTGGATTCCCCGTCCCTTGCCCTAGCTGCCAGAGAACACTCCCCCAAGCGAGGAACAGAATTTAGGATGCTCATTATTCTCCTGCAAGTTACAAGTCACTCCAAGCAGATCTATGCTAGTGCTGTCCAGCTGACCTACAGCATCTGCACTGTTCTTCTGTAATATGAAATAAATCACGACTCCAGAAAAACTGGCTGCTGCTAAAACTTTCCATCCATCCCCAGTGGGGCTCCTGTTCTTTAATGCCAGGCTTACTGGACCAAAGCATTAGTGTCCCAGTTGTTCACTGGTGCATCAAATTCAGCTTTCAGCTGAAATGTGTTTACTGCATACGACTGAAAAGGAGGCAATGTGGCCTGGTGGTTGGGGCTGGCGACTGGTGATCGGTGATCAGAGCTACTGTATTCTAGGCCTACCTCGGGAAGGGAATTCGAGATCTTGGAGCTACAATAGCAGTTTAGGTGTCAACACAGTATACTTTAAGGTTCTTAGATTCTAGACTCACTTGTGGAGGACAGGCCAGAGGAGCTACCAGCGTAGAAGATGAGGATACTGAGTCCCCGTTTTCCCTTCCCTCAGCAGGATATGAAGAGCAACCACTAAAATCAGAGAATAAAAATTACAAACAACAATTTTATTATCTAATGCTTCCATGCTTCTGCTGCTCTCAGTAGCTCCTGCATCCCAGCTGGCTTTGTGGCCGGCAGTGGCCCAAGAAGACAGACACCGAGTCTGCCTGCAGGCATCCGGGAGCTGTCAGGAGTATAAACCCAGCAGAGGGCAGTGTTGGGCAGGACAAGTATGGCTCTGGAGTTGTAGGATGTACCCATCCCTGACATGACTTTTTGTCTGGCTCTCCAGTGGCATTGTCCATGGGGAATCTCCTTCATGGGGGAGGGGGGAATAATCCACTGTATAAAGGTCTAAGAGGGAGAGACCAGAGATGAGCCCTCTGGAGGGATTTGCTTGGTGTTTAAACACAATCACAACCATAGAAAAGATGGAAAAGGCCTAGTCTCTATTACTATGCATATTACAGCAGTGCCCATGGCCTCCCAGCTTAGATCAGAGCTCCATTGTGCTGGGTGCTGTACACAAAGAGAGAGACAGTCCCTGCCCTGAAGAGCTTATTGTCAGGGAAACAATGGGAGAGGAAACTGAGGCATGGAGAGAAGTGACTTGGCCAAGGCCACAGACAGAGCCAAAAACAGGACCTAGGTCTCCTGGGTCCTAGTCCAGTGCTTTATATACTAGACTATGTTAGCCTAACGACTAGATAGCAGCCAGAATAGGGTTATCTATACAATCTACTCCCCATGGCGCTGGTTTGAAATGTCCCAAGCAGTAGAGCTTTCATTCCTTCCCTGAGGGAAGCAGTTCTCACTGATGGGAAATATTTCCTGTCTGTCCGTTCATACTAAATATTCCGTCTAGTTATATCACCACTCAAAATTCCTCACCCTCCATTACCAGAGGGGTAGCCGTGTTAGTCTGGATCTGTAAAAAGCGACAGAGAGTCCTGTGACACCTTATAGACTAACAGACGTATTGGAGAATGAGCTTTCGTGGGTGAATACCCACTTCGTCAGATGCATGTAGTGGAAATTTCCAGTGGCTGCACTACATGCATCTGACGAAGTGGGTATTCACCCACAAAAGCTTATGCTCCAATACATCTCTTAGTCTATAAGGTGTCACAGGACTCTTTGTCGCTTTTCACCCTCCATTGTGTTCGGGGAGAGTCCCGGACTCATGGACTCTATTCCCAGTGGAGGAGTGTAGGTTCTAGTGGTTAGAGCGGGGTCAGGAATTGGAACTCCTGGGTTCTACTGGTAGGTCTGCATGAATTAATGGTTAGAGCACGGGGGGACTCAAGATGGCAGAAATCTTGCATGATAATCTCATGAGATTTCTTTCGCCCATTTCATCCGCTGGGACACAAGAACACTGCTCCACTGTCCCTCATAGACTCTGCCATACTGAGTCAGGACTTGTAGGTTCTGTTCTGAGCTCCAGGTGTGGAGCGGGATCCAATCGTTAAAGCAGTGGAGCTGAGAATCAGAACTCCTGGATGGAGTGTGGTCTAGTAATTAGAGCAGCAGGGACTGGGAATCCTGATGTCTATTCCAAGGTCCTGCACAAACTTTTTGTGGGATCTTAGATAAATTGTTTCCTCTCTCAGTGCCTCAGAGTCAGATAATGATTCTTCACGACTTGATTGTGAAGTTAATTTAATTAATGTTTGTAAAGCCCTTTGAGATCTTTGGATGGAAAGTGCTAGGGAAAGGAAAACGATTATCTTCAATGCATAGCTCAGTCCTGAGCTAATTCAACTTCCCAATGCCCCGATGAACATAGAGAAGTAATTTGCTCCAAAGTTATTGTCCTCTGCTTGGATGTTGGAAGGTAGACAACCAATACACCACATTATAGCTTTGGTCCTAGTACTCAGCCCCACTCTGAGACATTACTGTCAGCACTGACCCCATGGAGAGAGTGCCCCCTACTCAGTCACTTCACAATTCTCCTGGCAGTACAGTGCCCCTAATTTCTTGCTAAGGCTTTTGGGCAATGCTGACTCAGAAGCAGTACTGCTCCTTTCAGGGTCCTGGGTTTTCCTGGCAGTTTTCAATGCAAGAGTTAACCTGATTTGAGTTTGTTCAGTTTTTGAGATCCCAGACTAAGGTGGTATGGAGGCAGGCTGTCTGGCTTGTCAGGAAGTCACAGGGGCCACCAATCCCCTGGGTAGCTGGTAAGATCCCAAGACTGCTTCATTCTCTAGTCCTGCTCCCCAGGAGACCTGACCAGGAAATAAGAGGGTGAGAGGGGGCAGAGTGTGGGGGATAACAGCCTGGAAAGGGTATAATTATTATTTACTCTGTCTTGCTGGCACTGGAGACCCAGGAGGTGGGTCATTAGGTAGTAAATAATTAAAGACTCATGGAATAATGTGCAGGTTTCCAGGTCCAGGGGAGGCTCTATGTAGGGGGGAGGGGATGTAACTGTTTCTATAAACATGCAAGGATTCAGTTGGAACCCTGCCCATCCCATACTCACCAAAGCAGCCTCCTTCATTATAGCTTGTAGGTACCCCTTCCTTCAAGGGCCTCGGCACCCCTCCTTTCTCCCCCTGTATACGTTCACCACACACACATGCTTTTCTCCAGGTCTGGGAAAGGCCGTTGTACCAGTGCAAAGTGGGTTTAGAATGGTAGCAGTTTTCTTTGACTCTGCCCTGGTGTCATGACTGCACAAGGGGCAGGGCAATGGAGAATCAGGCCCCTTGCCTGTGTCCTGTCTGGTTCTAGCAACGCCTGACCCGGCTCTAGGCGGGGAGCAGTAGGCATCTGTCCAGCACCAAGTGCAGACGGTTTCCCATCCTCACTGGGGCATCTATGTGCTGCCATAACACAATGATAAACCATCTTCTATCCCGATTTCATATAAACATATTCATAGACGTTAGAGATGGAAAGCCCCCGACCCCCGCTCCCGTTCCTCTGTTTCAGCTGGTAGAAGATTATTGACTATTGAACATTCACTAGCATTCTTGCCCAGTCTAGTTCTGATGTCGCAAGGGAAGGAGCAGGTCAGGCAGGGCAGGGTACATGGTCTGTCTGTGGTTCGGAAGCACACACCTCCCTTTTCACTACTGGTAGGACCAGATGAACTAGGGAGTGAATTCGGGTGGGGGCTTGATTTTACTGGAGTAGCTGCACCAGTGCAGGGCCAGACTCTGATCTCAGTGACTGCGGTGTAAAGCCGGGCGATCCCATTGACTTTGCTGGAGTTATTCCCAATGTACACTGTCATTGCCACTGACACAGAAGTTGGCCCTTGCTATTGCCGCAGATCCCAGCACAGCAGGGTGAGCCCCGGGAGGGGTGGCAAGCTGCAGACAGGAATTTCCTGATTGTCATCTGCATAGAATCAAGCAGAACAGTCCATCTGCCCAGGGCAGGCTTGTTATTCCCGGGGGCTTTGCCCAGCCTAGGGTTAAACATCCCAGTGGATGGTGGTCCCACCCCTTCCTTTAGGAGCCAGCTCCACTATCCAACGGATTGTTCAATCACTTCTTCTTTTCCAATTCATCCACAAGTTCTCTTTGCTCATTTCACCCCATTACACTTCATTCAACCCCCCGGTTCCACCCTAAACACCCCCCCGCCTTCTTAGGGCCAGATCCTGAGCTGGTGTAAGTCAGTGGAGCTCCATGGGCTCCAGTGGACCTGTGTCCATTTACACCAGCCGAGGCGCTAGCCCAGACAGACCAGTTTGCTCCCATCGTGACAAGGGAGCCAGTGCGGGATCATTCTCTACAGGACATTTTCTAGCCTTTTGTCCAGTTTTGAATTCAAATGCCTGCAGGCAGGGGGGCCTGGCAAGACTACTGCCCAGTAGAGCTGTCACACTCCAGCACCCTGACTCGGACAAGACGGGGTCCCTTTGCACAGAGCCATGTCCCAAATTCATGCACCGCGGGGTCCAGGGGGTGGTGAGGAGAGGGTCCTTGGCAAAGATGGAATAAAATCACACGCCCCGGGGGGGGGAAAGGAAAGAGGAGGGGGGACAAATCGCTCCGCTTTCAGTATCCTCAATGGTTTCTTCTTGCGCGTTGCAGCCTGGCAGGCTGAGGGTTAAAGTCTGCTACTTGGCAGCTTGTCTGCAACCCCCCCTTAGATATCCAAGAAGTGAATGTTCTAAAAAAAATATCAGTCTTTAGGGCCCGTGGCCAATGAGAAAAGCCCTCGGCTTTCCAAGCGGCCAATCCTGTGACACCATCTGCCCTGATATGACCCCCCTCCACCACCACATCCCCCCCCCTTTTCCTGGCTGCCCACATATGGGATGTATGTATATATTTATATATATATAAATATATATTCATATAGAGAGAGAGAGATTTGACTGGGGCTTAGGGGAGGGAAGGCGAGAATGCGAGAGCGACAGAGAGAAGGAGCGTGTGTGTCTGGATGCCCCCAAATAACCTCCCTGAAACTGTAACAGACAAGAAGAGACAACTTCATCTTCAGCCCTCCCCCTCCCAGTCCAATTTACAGTAGGAGCACAATAAGGAGATCTCATTAGAAAGCACTCCATTTCTTTTTCTTCCTTCCTTCTGTGTTACACAGCTGGCTACCACACACACACACACTCCTTTACAACAGCAGCACCCTCAACGCCAGCTGGGGGTATCTTGCGGGGGGGGGGGGGGGAGATGTTGCATGTGGGGTGGTGGAAGGGCAGCTAAGATTTGCCTGCTTTGCTCCTTCAGCTCTACCCAAAGCAGCTCTTTGGGAATCGAGCTCGGGAAGACTCGAAGAGTATTCAAGGATTTTTTTAGCCCCCCCCCCCCTTTTTTCCAAACCCTCCCCCAGATTCCTGCCCCCCCCCCCCTTTGCTCCAATTAACCGAGAAATGCAACAACAACATCAATGAAAAGCGATGGGGGAACTATAGCAAAGAGCGGAGAGAGACAGACAGCATCGGGGGGAGCCCTGGAAATGCACAACAGAAAGATGTTTCCGTCCAGATCCCCACATTCACACACGCACCCCGCCGGGAAAACGGCCCGTGTCCACTCCGCTTTCTTGACTCTTATTGTTATTAATTTTGCAGCTACCGAAATTGCAGCCCGACAGCCGGCGAGCCCCAGGCTCCGAGCAGCTAGACCCGGTAAGTGGCGGGTTTGTTTTACTTTACAAAGCTTTGTGTGGCTGTCCCACCGTGCAGGGAAGAGTGGCTTCAGACTGCAAGGTCCCCAATGCCTCCAACGCCCCCCGGCCTCACCCCACCGCTCCTGAGTCCCTGGCTGATTTGAAGCTGGTAGGAGACATTCCTCTTGCTTTGGGCTCCCCTCAGCGAGCCCTTTCCTACTGATCCGTTCAGACACTCCGATGAGAGCAGAGAGAGCGAGACAGCTCCTCCTTGTCTCTACAGCCATCAGCGCCTCGGAAGTCTCCCTGCGATCTTAGAGAGGTCAAGAGCGATACTCCCCTCTTTGCAGCAGTCCTTGGGCTTCCCTCGCCACTCTTCTTTCCAGCCTGGAGGGTGGGGCAGGAGGGGAAAGCGAAGATCTTTCCCCTCGTCTGGCTCCGGCGGGAGCCGGCCTGTGATGCCGGGAAGGTGCAGGAGCTAGGGGTGGGCACACACCCCCTTGACTGCTGGGGAGAGAGAGCCTTTCCTTTGATCTCACGCTAATATATTGCAGGCTGTGTCTCTCTCATGCTGTGTAGGTATTAACTGATGTTTCTGATGGATGGTAAAGTTGGTGGGAGCCCTTTGGAATGAAAGGGGTGAGACATGGCCGCGGTTTGGTTTTTTTATTTTACTGATCAAATGGGAAGGGGATGCAAAAAGGCAAATCCTTAAAGGGTCTAAACTGCCAGAGCTCCATGGCCTATGCTGCTTTATCCCAACTGAGGGTCTGGGCCAGTCTTTATAGGGAAAATCAAGGGGAAATTGACTGTCTTTGGTCCAGCCTGGTACATTCCAGAAGTCAAATGGGAAAAAACAGGGTTCTTCAGAAGTCGGTTTATGAGGCAGTGATAAAAACCATCCCTGAGCAGAGATGGTTTAGTGCTAGCCACCTCCAGGGGTGGGGGAGGAAAAGGGGAATGAACTCCAGCTAGGGAAGTCCTCTCATCAATTCCACAGCTGATAGCTTGGACCATCAGTCATCTGGAGGGTCCTTTTGCACATCTCAGTTAGAGAGGCTTCACATACAGTGAGGATCAGATATAAAGGGTGGCAGGTCAGTGAACTGGGGAGGATTTCAAGGCATCATTTATTTTTGTCATAGGTAGATACAGGGGTAAGGTTGTAATACTACACTTATGGGGATTGTATATGTAACCTAGACAGATAGACAGGGCCTGGTTCTGACCTCAGTCATGCCAGTGTCAATCAGGAGTAACTCTAGTAACCAATGCAAAACTGGTGTAAGATCAGAACCAGCCCCATAATCTATCATGTAATCAATTTCTATTATGACCATTACTGATAATATTATCTATATTGTGGAACCTCAGTCAGGGACCAGAAACCCAACATGATAGGCACTGTACAAACACAGAACAAAAAGACAAAAAGCCCTGAAAAGTTTACAATCCACAGATAGATCGTAGCGATAGTAATCTATATCATTTCATCTGTAGCTATGTCAGAGACAGCTATGGCCAAATGATGGGTCTGATCCTCAGCTCTTTCTTATACCAGGGTAAATCAGAAGTAACTACAATGAAGTCAGTGTGTAGTTACACCAGCGTAAAATGCCATGAGAGAAGCATCGGACCCTCTGATCTTAGTGACACCAGTATAAAACAGGAGTAACTCTGCTGACTTCAGAGGAGTCACTCTGGATTTGCACTGGTATAAGTGAGATCAGAATCTGGCCTCTAGTCTACTGAACATTTTGGGATCCTGCAGCATGGAAGAGCATACAAGTATGGAGCCTCGTTTATGCATGGAGTAAGGGATAGGTCTCGCCTGTGCTTATTGTGCTACCACCGTTTCAATACCTGTCCCTGCTGATGTAGCTTCCATTGCAGGGTGCTATTTGCCCATACAGACTGGCGCTGCGATGTGCCGGGGTGCTGCTAGGTCTTACGTTTTGCTTGGCTTTGTAAGGAGACATGCTTGAGAGCGGCTGCACTGCCAGGCAGCTGTGGAGAAGAGGGAGGCAGAAGGGAGGGGCGGGAGAGGCTGATCCTGGAGAAAGGGAGGCTCTGAATCTGCAAATGACGTGGGAGTCTAAGGCTACGTCTACACTAGAAACTTCAAAGCGCTCCCATGGCAGCCCTTTGAAGTGTGAGTGTGGTCACGTGCGAGCGCTGGGAGAGAGCTCTCCCAGTGCTCCTGGTAATCCACCTCCACGAGGGGAATAGCTCCGAGCGCTGCCTGGCAGCGCGGCTCCCAGCGCTCGGAGCCTGTCCACACGAGCGCTTTAAAGCGCTCAAACTTGCTGCGCTCCAGGGGGTGATTTATGTATAAAATGTAAGTGTAGACAAGCCTTAATGGTGTTAATGAATGGGAAACAATGAGCACGTTTACAGAGTGAAGGAGAAGATCTGGAAGAGGAAGGACAGAGCGTCTGGAGGAGACCAAGAGCCCATTCTTAATAGATGCCAGCCCCTCATCCCCTTCTCTGGAATCCTTAAGGGCAGGAAGGTCTCATTCTGGATCAATACTGTCTGCCTGTTTCAGTCTGGAGGTCAGGGGTCAAGTCCATTTCTCTGCAAAGGCAGAATATGGCCTCCCCAATAAAGATGTCCTAGCCCTCCCCCGGAGCGTCTCAATGAGCTTCACCAACATTAAACCACTAAGGCTCACCCCACAGCACACATGATGTGGGAATCATTATTCCCCATTTCACAGAAAGGTAAACAGAATCAATTACCTAAGGTAGCACAGCAAGTCAGTGGGCAAGGCAAGAACAGACTGCTAGTCTCTGTTCTCCCTGACCAATAGATCACACTGCCCTCCCAGAACTGGGAATAGAACCCAGTTATCCTGACTTCCAACTCCAATTGCTCTAACCACTGGACTCCATTCCTCTCCAAGAGCTGGGAATAGACCCGAGTCCTAATTCTCAGGCCTAGGATTGACCTGAATTCCATGCTCTCACTAGGTCAAAATGCAGGGCTGTGAAACTAAAAGAGGGATGAATCATACCATCATTAGAGCCACATAGGACCAAAGATTCAAATAGTCTCCTATTTTTATTTCCTGCCTGTTGGATTTCCAAGCATGTCTGTATCCAAACTGGTTAGCTGCAGGTACAGTTGGATAGCTGAGCATGCCCCCATGTGATTAGCATGTGCAAAGGACTGCAGTGGCAAATATATTGCAGGCACCATTAAGAAGGCCCTTTGGGAATGTGGCCCTTAAAACTCAACTAGACAAAGCACTGAGGAACAGACTGTGCAACAGGACATGCTCTATTCATCTGTGTTAATCTCGTTAGCTTGATTTATATCCCTCCCTTCTGAGTCGCTCCCAGCTAGAGAGGTTTCCTTTGTGTGCTGGTGGGGGAACAATCCTCCAACAGACAGGGAGATGGGCCCTAACAGTTCTTTTTTCTATGGGAGGCAGTATGGTCTAGGGACGAGATCTGGGTTCTATTCCGCCGCCTGACCTTGGGCAAGCCACTTCACCCCGTGCACATTGCCCCCATCTATAAAACGGAGATAACGATACTGACCTCCTTTCATGAGCTTTGAGATCTAGGAATGAAAAAGTACTCTGTAAAGAGCTATGTATTGTTATTGTCCGTCTTGAACTCCCATGAGTCTGTCACACCCGCCCAAGGAGCACAGGGCCAAGTTCAGCCCTGGTCTAAGCAGGTGTAACCGCACAGACTCTAGCAGAGTTACAACTGTCGTTAACACCCCACTGGGATTTAGCCAATCATTTCTACAGGCTCCCTCCCTTGGCTGCTACCCGCTAAATGTGTGTTGCTCCCCTAGTCAAAGGCACCATTTCATGCTGAGAGAAGCAGTTTGGCTTAGTGGATACAATACTGGACGGTGACTCAGTAGGCCTGAATTCTCTTTCCTGCTCTGCCAATGGCCTGTTGGGTGACATTGGGCAAGTCACTTCACCTCTCTGTGCCTCAATTCCCCCATCTGTAAAATGGGAATAATGATACTGACCTTTGCCCTGCACAAAGTATATTGATTTACACCAGTGCAAAATGGGTGTCAAAACACCCCTGTTCTGATCTGGACCTTGCACTCACTTTTGCCCTGATGTAAATGACTGCACGAGGTGAAGGGCAAATGGAGACTCAGTCCCAATGCAACTGAGGACACTGCCTTTATCCTTTATTTAAACACAACTTTCTTCCAAGGAGATGACACACTGATGGCGCTTCTCCCCATCAATTACAGCATCGCAACTCCCAACACTATAATTACGGTGGTGTCAGCTTGTCGCCAGACCTTGCTTTAAGGGGATCAGAAAGTTGGCTTGCAAAGTCCTTTCTCCTGGTGTCGGGCTTGTTCATACAGATGAAAGGGGGGATGGGGAGAAAATCTTTTTGGATGTTTATGAAATTGTTTGAGTCAGGCAGGTCTGCCTGCCTCTGGGCTATAGGGCCTTGTATCCTCTTGTATTGCTTTTGTTCCAGCCTAAGTTGGGAGTGACAGAAATCTGAAGGCTGGTTGGCAGCTGGTGTGATGTAGATTTGGTGGCTCTCAGTTCTGCTCGGTGTAGAAAGGTTACAACCCACCATGCAGTTGTCCCTAAGAGGCCCCCACATTGACTGAATTATCCTCTCCCCCAGTAGTATACCCAGCAGTCTATTCCCTAGGAAGCCTCGTGTGCTGATACCAGGCAGTACAGGCTGGGAGCCAGAGAGAACCACAGGGTCTGTCTGTATCCCACAGTCTGAATAAAGAATCTCTTTTATACTCATCCCAGATGACTCTAGTTCTTCTTTACCAGGAGGAACATTACTCCACTGAGAGGTGGGCCCCAGATCAGGCTTGAGGCACCCTCAGGTAGCAGCATGTGATGGGTGCTGCCCAGGCTGTCCCTAAGCCTGCAGGGTGGTAAATCTGGCGCCTTTCGGCAGCTCAAAATTCACACAATTAAAAAGAAACAAGACTGAGTGTTGCAAAAAAAACCCCAAGAACTTTGCCATCAATGACAGATTTGCTTTGCTAATCTATTCAGAGATTCCAAAGCCAGAAGGGACCATTGGGATCATCGTCTGACCTTCTGTATAACACAGACTAGAGACCTGCCCCAAAATAATTCCCAGAACAGATCTTTTAGAAAAAACAAACCATCTTGATTTAATAATTATCAGTGATGAATCCACCATGACCCTTGGTCAATTGTTCCAGTGGTTAATTACCCTCAGTGTTAAAAACGTGCACCTTATTTCCAGTCTGAGTTGGTCTAGCTTCAACTGCCAGCCATAGGCTCGTGTTAGACCTTTGTTTGCTAGACTGAAGAGCCCATCATTAAATATTTGTGCCCCATGTAGATACTTATAGACTGTGATCGAGTCACCCCTTCACCTTCTCCTTGTTAACATGAATAGATTGAGCTCCTGGAGTCTATCACTATCAGGCAGGTTTTCTAACCCTTCAATCATTCTCATGGCTCTTCTCTGACCCCTCTCCAATTTATCAACCCCCTTCTTGAATTGTGGGCAGCAGAACAGGGCACAGGATTCCAGCAGCAGTTGCACCTGTGCCAAATACAGAGGTAAAATATCCTCTCTGCTCCTCCTACTCAAGATTCTCCTGCTTGTGCATCCCAGGATGGCATTAGCTCTTTTGGCCACAGCATTGCACTGGGAGCTCATGTTCAGCTGATGATCTACCCATGACCCCAAATCTTTACCAGAGTCCCAGGATAGAGTCACCCAGCCTTTAAATATGGCCTACCTCCTTCGTTCCTAGATGTATAGATTTACATTTGTCTGTATTAAAACATATATTATTTGCTGGCGCCCAGCTTACCAAGCAATCCAGATCACTGTATCTGTGACTTGTCCTCTTCATTATTTACCACTCCCCAAATTTTTGTGTAACTTCGAAGATTCAATTTAAAAAAACAAAACTGAACTGGCGAGTGATTGCTCATATCATGTAATCTGAGAGGGTGTGGAGTCTAATGGTTAGAGCATATGAGTGGGAGTCAAAACCTCTGTTTTCTATTCCCAGCTCTAAAAGGGAGTGTGGCCTAGTGGTTAGAGGGTCTGCTCCTCGGTATCCCTTTGTTCTATTCCCAGGAATGGGAGAGAATATGGATCTGGGGAAAGGAGGGAAGGCACAAATGGGAGTGAGGTGTCCAGTGACTTTCAGTGAGATATGGGCTCCTAATTGCCTTTTGTGCAATAGAGCTTGTGATTCGGATTCAGGATACCTGGCTATTTCTATTCCTAGTCCCTGGAGGGCGCGTGGATTTAGTGGTTAGCGCATGTACTGGGAGCCAGAACTCTTGCAACCTATTCCAAGCCCTGGGATAGGAGGGGGGGTCTAGTGGTTAGATGAAGAGCCACAGTTTGTTCCTGGCTCCACCACTGACTGGCTTTGTGAACTTGGGCAAGTCACTGCATCCTACACCTTTAGGAGCTCTCCTACGCCTGGGGATGGCAGTGAAGGAGGCACGCAATGTGGCACATAGAGCCTCTGAAGGTCCTCATCACACTGGGGCCAATTAAGGAGACCTGAAAACTGAGGGGCTGCCAGATGTTCTACCTGAGGCTATGCCCAAAGGCCACTTGGAAGCTAGTGCAGAATCATAGACTCCTAGGACTGGAAAGGACCTCAAAAGAGGCGTCTAGTCCAGTCCCCTGCACTCGTGGCAGGACTAAGAACGTGCTGCTCCCTTTCTGCCCATGGGGAATACTTGTATTCCAGGCTCAGCCCATGATCTTCCAGGTGCTATTCAAGGTGGTCTAGACCCTCGTTATCTTAGGGCCACCGAGGCTGCTAGCATTGCTCTGACGGCCTCTAGCGTGGAGCTTGTGGAAGTCTGGCAGGAAGGTTTCCCTAGCCTCTGTTTGCCAGAAGCTGGGAATGGGCAACAGGGGATGGATCACTTGATGATTCCCTGTTCTGTTCATTCCCTCTGGGGCACCTGGCACTGGTCATTGTCAGCAGACAGGATACTGGGCTACATGGACCTTTGGTCTGACCCAGTCTGGGTGGTTCTTATGTTCTTAAGATGTGCTTGGTAGCAGACCCTCGCCTCTGGAATTTGCTCCCATCAGAAGTAAAGTTAAACTGTGACATGGCTGTATTGAAGTGCATGCATTAGCCGAGGCCAGGCTTCCCACTGAGTGCAGGCTGTGAAATCAAGAAGGTTTAGGCTACCGGCTGGTATCTCCTGTCTCTGGACTTTTCAAGGGGAATTGGGTAGGTGTGAAGGATGGATCAGAGAGTACATGCTCCGCATTTGGGGGTGGGGGAATTTCTAAAGGGTCTGTGTTCAGATCTGGTTTGAAATTTTCAAAAGCACCTAAGTGACTTAGGCGCCTAAGTCCCATTTTCAAAAGTCACTTAGGCACCTAAGAGCCTAAGTCTCATTGTGAATCAATAGTGCATAGAGACCACAACTCCATTTTGCTGGACCTGCACAGACATATCGTAAGGGACAATCCCTGCCTCAAAGAGCTTACCACCTATGTAGATGACAGACAACAACAACAAAAGACCATTGTCTCCATTTTACAGATGGGGAAGTGAGGCCCAGAAAGATAAAGTGACTTGCCCAAAGTCACACAGGGTGTCCGTGGTAGATGCAGGAACTGAACACATATCTTCTGAGTCATACTGCAGTGCCTTAACCAGAAGACCATGGTCCCTTTCTAAAAGTCAGCTGTGGGTTTTCTAAGAGTTTATGCTGTGTCCCTGTACAGAGCTTTTTTCCTTAGAGGTTGTTTAGATGGCTGCATGGAATGAGGGTTAATATTGTGATGAACTGACTTCTGTGCCCTTCTCTGGATGGAATCAGAACTGCTCAGCTGTGAGTCATGGACCCTGCACTGCTGACAGCTAGCAGTGATTCTCCTTTCGTTCAAGTGATAGTCCAGCTGTGCTGTTTGGAGCATGATGTCCTGAGATTTACCTCCACTGTTGCTGTGAAGTTCTGAGTAGCCCAGCTGTGCAGCACAGTGGTGACTGTAAAATCCTAGGTGGTCATGGAATTGTTATATTGCTACCGGATCTTCTTCTGATCTTTCAGATAATTATAGGGCTTGCTACTGTTCTTTAAAAACGAGGGTGAAAGTGGCATTTGCAGTGTCAGCAGCAGCAAAATGTTGTGGTTCCACTGATGTGCTTTGCAGGATCTTGTGTTTTCTATCTAAATTAGTGCAGGGGATGGTTATTTTAATAACCCAGGAAACATCCCTGAATAACTCTCCAAATTTATTCATTCCACTGGCTTCACTTGCACCAAAGATGAATTCAGTCCCTTGTGTTTTGAATCAGGCTGGGTGGGAAAGAAAATTCTTCTTCCTTCCCTGTCCTACACACTAAACAAATATGGACATTGCTGTAAAAAACTGCTGCATTTCAGTGAGGTAGTGATCTCTCTGTATGTGTATGTATAAACGCACACACAAACACAGACACACACATGTTAGTGATTAGAAGAGGACTGTGTGAGGATAGACAGATAGATAGGTAGGCAAGCAGTATGTATGGGGATGGACAGCTAGCTAGCTGGCTAGTTGGCGGTATGAGTGGGGATAGACAGATCAATAGAAGGGGGTTTGTATGGGGATGGATGTATGGATAGATAAGATTTTGTAAAGTGCTTTGGGATTCTTTAGAATAAAAAGCACTAGAGAAATTTAATCTATCATTATTACTCTTTTAATGCCATGATGATGTTAATCTAATTCCAGGTTACTTTTAGAACAGTTAAATAGTCTTTCAAATAATGTTCATATTCTGGGGAGGCTAGAGAGCCCCAAATAATGTAGTTAGAGAGTGCTGAGAAAGCCTGGGATTGCCCCAGTATAAATGGAACGAGCCATCAAAATTCAGAATGGGCATCGACTCTATTCCCAACCAAAAAGAAAGAACCAAGCGAGAGTATTCCTTCTGAATTTGGAGGAAAGTTGCTGGATGGTGACAAAGTCTCTATTCTGTCTGAAGATAAAGTGACCCTGTTGCTCCCGCTTTTCTATAGGATACATGTTGATCCAGCGCTTAGGGAAGGAAAGATTCTGTTCACAAATAGAACACAAGACCAGCCTTCTCCCCTGGGGGTTTAAATAAAAGACAACACAAGGAAAGAAAGTTCAGGGTAAAATTTACCCTGTCCACAAAGAATAAACCCAAGAGAAATGGGAAGGAATTGTTGATCCGTTACTTCTGCCTGGCTCAGAAACAATTAGCTGCAGCAGAAAGGGGTAGGGGAGACCAAAGGTCCCATCCATTATCCCACTGCACTATGGGAAATCGCCACAACCTCCAGAATCGGTTTCATCAGCTCTGCGTAGGCTTTGATTTGTTGGGGATGGTTATGATGACCAGAGGAAGTGTCAGTGTGTGTATTCCCATGAGAAACTAAATGGAAGCCAGGGAGGTGACACTATTATTATTTAACCTTTATGCAGTAGTAGCGCCTAGAGGCTAACCAAGTTGGGGCTCCCATCAGGCTACATGCTGTACAAACAGAGAAAATGACAGTCCTTGTCTAGCTAGGTAGGTCTCCATATCTGGGCTGGTTCAGTCAGCTCCCACCCTCTCTGACAGACCCCAGCCCGACTGCAGATCGATGAAGAAATCATTAATTCATTTATCAAGGAACCATGTGGTCCAAATTCATCCCTCCTGTAACTCCACTGACTCTGAGGGAGCGACAGCAGGGATGAATTTTCCCAGCCTGCCTCCAAGCACAAGCAACACCAGAAACTCCTCTGGGTCTTCCCTTTTATGGGGCCCCCTGGGAAGACATGCAGCTCATGGTCAAGCCCATTCTTCTGAAAGTCAGAGACAGTGGGGCGCTCCCAGCCTGATTCCCCGGCCCCTCACATCTTGGGGCTCTGCAAATCATGGATGTCAGCGAGAAAACGTTCTTTTCCCCTCCCAGCAGCAAGGATACTTTGTGTCCTGTTTGCAGAAATTCAGCCAGCGTTTAAAGCAGGAGGGGCCAAGATCCTTTTAGTGTATCAGGGAGACAGGCTGTGCGCCATGTTTGTGCGGGGTCATATATTGTCAGAGAAGTCTCCCTTTTAGCACCTATCTTCCCCCTCCCACACCATCCTGTGCTACCCCCACTCAAGAAAATCAAACCAGGGTTTGTGCCACCAATTTTTGCCTTCTCTAACATGGAGAGGGGTCCCCACCCCCACCCAACCCCACTTACAGGCCAGAAGAGATGAGAAACCTCCTCGTTCAATGTCAAATCCAAGCTGAGCCTGGATTCTTTTGGTAACTTCCAGTAACTGGGAGGAGTCTAATTTGGCGGGGGGGAGGGAGTGGGGGGATGGAGAATTTGGCTGCCTCCAAATTGATTTTTTTGTCTTTTTGGTGCCTTTTAATTGAGCCCCTGCCCAGTGCTCCGGGTTTTATTTTGAGCAGGGAGCCTGCCATGGTGAATTAATCTCAGCGAGGGGAACTGAAATTGGGGTCTGGAGCTCAGCCTCTCCACAGACCTACAATTACTGCTCCTTTGAGTTTTATTTATAGCTCCAAGAGGTTTACTTAAAGGAACACGCCCACTGAAATTCACTATAAAAAGGAAAAATGGCCCCTTATTGGAGGCCCACAGAGCACTGTTAAAGAGACAGGGTTTTCTTTTTTCTGGTGGCTGACTCTGCCAGTTTCAGAAGTTGTCTGATACCTCACACACACTCACACATTCAGGCACTCGACAAGCAGACACACACACATTACATAGTCTCATACACACACAGACATACTCATACAGTCTGACAGGCACACAGTCACCCACCCACATGTACAGACACACGGTAACAGAGATATGCAGGCACACACACACTATCACACCCACACTGATACACTATCATTGACACACAGAAACACAAATACAGTTTGACATATAGACACTTACACAAATACACATACAGGCATGCATGTAGACCCACACTCACTGATAGCACTTGACATAACACGTACACTCAGGAATACACAGTTGCACACACATACACAAATACACATATACAGGGAAACACAGTGGAATCTGAACACAATGGTGGTAACATACAATCATTTTACTTCTGATATTTTTTGACATTGGTTTTGCATTTGAAATGAATTCTTTCAGACTAGATAAGCATAGATTGGCATTTATTTATCCTCCAGCCTGGCTCTGACCATAGATCCTGTATCCCAAGGACTTTTTCACTGCGCAGAGAGTCAGCAATAAGAATGCTGGAATCCAAATGTCTTTCAACACTCCCAAAAGGCTCCCACCTCAGAGTGGAGATTCAGAGTGATTGGTTTGAGTGGGGGGAGGGGGTGACGGCTGAGAGGAGTTGTTTTGGATTTCCAGGTGAAGATTCAGGGGTTCAGGATTTTGGGGTCAAGGTTTAGAAGAAGGTTTCTAACCACCAGAGCAATGGGGGCAAACAACCTAAGTGGTTTGAAGATGGAGCTTGATAAGTTTATGAATGGGATGATATGATGGAGTTGCCGGTGATATAGCCGGGGACTGGACTCAATGACCCAAAAGGCCCCTTCCAGTCCTATGTTCCGAGGATTTGGGTTGAGAGGTCATATGAAGGCCAGAAGGGACCATTATGATTATCTAGGCTGAGCGCCTCCCTAACACAGCCAGAGAACCTCACCCAGTAATTTCTACATCAAACCCATAACGTCTGTTTGAGCTAGAGCATCTCTTGTAGACAGACATCCTGGCTTGATTTTAAAACTTCAAGTGATGGAGAACCCACCACATGATTGTTCAAGATTTGGACCTAAGTTAAGCTTGATCCCTATTGTATCCTCATTAGGTCGCTCCCAAGTTGAAATCTGTTGTTAGTTAATTATTTTATTACAGTAGCCTGCCCAGGGTCCCCAGCTGAAATCTGGGCCTCATCAGACTAGGCACTGTACGTAATATGAGAAAGCCCCTCCCCCCCAGAGTTTGGAAACTAATTAAACAGCATTCTCCTTATGTTGTAGACGTTCTGTGCTGGGGATTTGTTTCCTTGCTGGATGGCTTCACATAAGAGAGGAAATGGGGAAAGAGGCCAAAAAAATCGATGCCTATAAATAACTTTTCATGAGATTAGATGGGGTGGGGGAGAGGCTGAGGCTCACGCTGGAAAGCAGTACATGCCTCCTATTTCACTACTGAAAAAAGCAGAACAATGTGTCTAACAGCCAGGAGGAGAAGAGCCAATAAAACACTCTGCAAAACGTGCAACTGTCCAGAGCACGTCGTAACACGGCCAAGATAAAAAGACCTTGTGCTCCATGAAATACGAGCTGCTTTCTCTTGTGACAAGGAGAGCAAGTGAGTCTGTAGGGTCAGAGCCGTGGAGCGCTCCTCTGTGCTGTATGGAGAGAATGAAGGGAGCTAGTCCAAGACAGGGAAGGGAAGAGAGGCAGAAAAAGAAGGAGGGAATGTGCAGAGAGACAGAGCTAGATAGACACAGAGACCCAGGGAAGAGAGGAGGGAGACACAAGACAGGGAAGAGGCTGACAGTGTGAAGTGCATGTGTGTGACAGACACAGGGATGGAATGTGTGTGACAGAGAAAGAAGGAAAGGGAGTGGAGTGTGGAGGAGACAGAGCAAGACAGGGAGCGGTGCCTGACTGAAGGTGTGTCTGATAGAAAGAGACAGTGTGAGGGGGAGGGAGACTTAGATGGGAGTGTTTGCGATGAGAGAGACAGAAAAAGGGAGGGAGTGTGTGAGGGAAAGAGGAGACAGGGAACACCCTAGAGATGGGTCTGTTCAAAATGCATATAATGATGGCGTTACAGGACAAGGGAGGAGCTGGGATGGGGCTGGAGGGAGAACAGCTATAACAGGTGTCAAAGCAAGGAGATGCATCCCAAAGCTATAATAGCCCGTGACCTCCCTCCCCTCAGTGCAGGTGCTGGGAGCTGACATGTGAGTAGCTCGGGGTGCTAAGAGATGCAAGCAGTACCACTCAATCCCCTGTCACTCCAGCCACAATGGGGGCCTTTGTCTGCCTGGCAGCTCCCAGTGCTGCTAACTAGGCTGGGACACAGAGGGAGAGCAACACAGCTCTGTTTATCCCACAGCTGCAGGGCATGGCTCGTGGGCCTTTCTCCCGCGAAATCCCGCCTCTCTCATTTTTTCCTGGCAATACCTAGCCATGCAAAAGAATGGCCATGTACTCCAAGGAGTGACCATCTGCAACACCCCGAAGTGACCGACTATAGCACCAAAGGGTCACTTGGCCCAGAGGACCAAAGAATTACTTTCCAGATCAACCCGGTGTGAGAGCACCCAGAGCTGCAAAGAATGGCAGCAATCGTCTATGCTAAGAAGATCAATCCAGGACAGGGGGGAACCGACCATGCAAAGCAATGACTATTCACCCTGGGGTAGTGTCTTGCTATTCTGTGCGATGACTCAAGGCTGATCAGCCATGATTGACCCTTGAGAATAACCATCTTCACTGCAGGGGTGGCTTACACACTGGAGAACCTCTTGTCTGTGCCTGGCTATGTATCTAATGCCACCATCATCATGGACTAGGTATCATATATACAAAACTGCATGACGTTCCAGCTACAATCTGACTTAAACTCTCCGCCTCTGTGTCCAAGGGGGATCACACAGATGGTTGTGTTCCTTCCAGCAGACTGTTGCTGAGTTGTGCCGCAGTTCCATTACTGTGAGAAGGCCTGTGCAAAGAGGTGGCCCTTGCACCATAAAAAGACTGGCCTTCCCAGCAATATTCTTTTGTATTGCAATAAAGCCCAGAGACCTAATCGGAGATTACAGCCCCATTGGGCACTGAGAAATACAGAGCAAGAAACTGTGCCCCAAACTGCTTCCAACCTAAGCACTTGTCTACCCAGGAATTTTTTCCAGTAATACGGCTATAGTCAAACTGCTGTAGTACTACCAGTAACACTCCCCATATGGACTCGCTCATTCCAGAATAAGAGTGGCAGGGAGTTTATACTGACAGAACTATAGTGGTTTAAATTCATATCCTATCTTATACCGGTATAACTTTGCTGTGTGGACAAGTCCTAGTTAGACAAAGGTTGGGAGGGGAAACTGAAGCACAGGGAAGCAAGTTTACCCAGCAGGTCTGATACTGGTTCTGACGTGTTTAAACCTCATGCTCTCGCACCATTTGCACTAAAGCCGCCGGAAACGTGCCTGTATCTCTTCAGAACACACCCTTGCTAGCTTCTTTGGAGGAGGCTTCGGTACAAGCTGGCAGATATAGAACCCCACTGCACTAGTCACTGGTCCATGCTAGCCCTCTAGCATGCCCTAAATGTGACAGCACTTGGGCTCCTCCTGATTGCCAGGGGGAGGAGCAAGGAGTGGTTGGGAGCCTAGCACTCCATCCTATGCTTTTGTATTTGATTGACTATTTTAAAAAAAGTGATGGAGGCCGAATGAAGGGAGGGCTACTTTGTGGCACCAGGGAATCTAGGAATTCAAAGTGGGAGGGGCTTGGTGTGGCTCATTTCCATAGGATTACCCAGCAGGCTTGGTTGGCTCAGAGCTGTTTCACAGCAGCCTAAGCCCTGGGAACGAACGGAAAGGTCTGGGCTTTGCTTATGGCTGCACTGAGCTTGTTTCAGTTGTAGGGTTTTTTTTGCATTAAATGACTTTAATTTCTGTTTTCCTAGGAAGGCTTTTTAGCTTCGCAATGGGATATCAATAACTTTTCTGTGGGAGGGGGTGATGCTGCTGTGGTCTCTCCAGCTACTGACAAACAAAGTGGCCATTATTTGCCTTTCTGAGACTTTTTTTCTTGGGGGCCCCTTTAAGGTTTATTGCTTAACTATAAACACCATTATGTCACCATGAGCCAATCAGACGGCAGGGTAAGAGTGGGCTTTGCTGCAGGTCCTGGTAGCTTCAGCTTGCTGAACTCCTGCCTAAAGGCATTAAAAATGAGTTGGTCCCAGAATGGAGTAAGGAGAAACACTGATTTGTAAAACTGGATTAAACGGGGGTGGATCTTGCTTTATACTGTTTGGGGTGAAAGGACGGTGTGGCAGCGGGATCAAGGTTTATTTTCATTAGGGATTGTCATCTAGTGATTGGAGCAGGGGTGGGTGGGAGCTGAGACTCCTCAAATCTATTTTCCTGTTCTTGGAAAACATGTTCCCAAGTGGTTAGAGCAGGGGTTGATGAGTGGGTTCTGTTCCTGGCTCTGGAAAGGAATTTGCTATAGTGGTTAGGGGATGGGGGAGACAGGGCTCCTTGGGTTCCATTCCCAGCTTGAAGCAGCATTGTAGGCTGGTTGTCAGAGCAGAGGAGTGGGAGTCAGAAAACCTGGGCTCTGGTACACCTTGGGCAAGTCACTTTTGTTTCATTGCCCTTAGTTAATTGCACATGGCAGAGTTCTGGCTGGCATAGATGGGGCACTGTTGTGAAGGAGTTCACAACACTGCAGTTGGTTGGCTTCGGCTAGGGACTTCTGTGAAGAAGTCTGCCCTACCTGGAGCTGCTATCGAAAAGCTCACACTGTTGGGTAGAAGCCACCTTTTGCAGAGTAGAGCTGTACAAGGGAGCACGGCCACCACCAGCAGGAGATTGCTGGTGTACCTTCAGCATGGCACTGAGTAGCAGAAACAGACGCCAAGTCCTGGGGAAGAACACACTGGGGGTTGGGGGAGGTCCAGGAGCATGGCTGGAGGTGGGGGGAATGGGGAGAAGGTTACTCATGGAAATTAACAGCATAAAAAGCAGCCAGACCTTGGGACAGGAAACGCAGTGATTTCTGCAGACTCTGTCCTGTTCTGGCCCTACACATCTGAAAAACACAAGAGGTTCAAAAAGCTCGGCATTAATGTTTAAGGAGCTTGGTTTGAAGTACGTGCAGCAGTGAGGCCTGGCGGAATGAAGCTGGGCACAATATGTATCTGATTTATAATTAATAAAGGAGATTTATTTCCCCTGTGTCTCTCTCCCTTGCTCTGATTTTGATCTCCAAGTTTAAAGAGGCAGATTGTGTGTTGTTGGTTTTTTAATGCACTCTTTGTCCATTAATACTGCACGGCTAGCCTTGCATAGCTGGGCACACCCTTCCGGCTTTACCCTTTTACCCTGCGTATTCAATCTGCTTCAATTATTGGTCCGGCTTTCTCAGTGCTGCAGTTGCTTGATTTCGTTAGTGCAGAAAGCAGAGAGGCACAGCAGTGGGTAGATTAGATACAGCCCAGAGCGTCTGGGGAGGGGTTGGACACTGTGGGTTTATTCTCAGGGTCTTAAGCACAAACAACTGGTCATCTGGTTTCCTCTGCCCATCTCCAGACAAGAAGGGAAAGCAACTTGCATCACAAAGAGGCAGCCAGGATGGTCCATTCACTTCCTCTTGCAGCAGGAAAGGCAACATGCCCTCAGCCCTCCCTTCTAGTATTATTAGCCCTGTTTCACATATGGGGAAGCTGAGGCACATAGAGGGGAAGTGACTTACTCAAGGCCATGCAGTGGTAGAGTCACGATCAGAACCCCAGATGTTCCTGGTTCCTAATACCATGCACAAGTCACTAGACCATACCGTAGTTCTCACTGCAAATTGGATACTGGCGGCCACAAGGTAAGAATTTCAAGGGCACAATCTTGCACCCCTTAAGTGGGGAGAGGAAGAATGGGATGTATAGGACCCAGTTTCTTCTTTCTCTCCCATCACTCTAGTGGGTGAAGGGAGAATGGATTAGTATGTACTAGATTTAGTTACAATGGTGCATCATGGTCGAGATCAGAGTGGATAAAAGCACAGGGTGGTATAAACGATATATGCCACATTGGACGGTGTTTTATTCCCTGGTAGCTAGATTTTAACTGACAGGCTTGGGGATGGGCGGAGGGGGGAGAGATGTTTTCTTAACAGCCTCACTGTCTCTCTCCCTCTATGTGCGGTGTTCACATTTGACCGTGGCAGGCTGGCTTCTCAGTCGTGCCAGTTTTAGTGGAATAAAGATTAAATATTAATAAATAAAGCAAAAAGCCAAGTATCCTGTGAGCTCCAGCCAATGGAGATTACAGTGAGGAAGAGGCTTTCTGGACAGGTTATTTCAGCATTGTGACAGCAGGGATCCTCGCATCTCCCCCTGAACAGCCAGTCAGAGACAAGCTTCTGGCCTAGATGAACCTCTGGTTTGATCCAGTCCGGCAATTCCTGTGTTCCTGTGGGTTACTCCTGATTTACACCATCGTCAGTGAGGTCAGAGTCATACTCGTTACGTGCAACGAGAGGAGGGTGGCTTTGTGGTTCAGTTACAGGAGCAGGGGTCAAGAGATCTGGGCTTTACTTCTGGTTCTGGGAGGGTGTGTGGTCTGGTGGCTAGAGCACTGGCTGGGTGATAGGACTCCTGGATTCTAGTCCCTGCTCTGGGAGGCAGTGGTAAAGTGGTTAGAGCAGAAAACTGGGAGTCAAGACTCCCAGGTTGTACTCTTGGTTTCGGGAGGGAGTGTGATCTAATGTTTAGAGTACAGACTGGGAGACAGGACTCCTGGGTTCTATTCCCAGCTCTGCCACCTACTTCCCATGTGATGCGGGACAAGCCACCTCAGTTTCCCTTCTGTAAATGGAAATAATAATATTGACCTGCTTCCCGGGGGAACTGTGTAGCTTCATCCATGAATGTTTGTAAAGTGCTTTGAGATGCTTATTTGGGAGATGTGAGAGAAGGGAACAGTCCTATTACTTTTATACCTTGGCCAGCATTTCTTGCCAGAGAAGTGAAAGCATTCTTTCATGGCAGCTCCACCTCGGGAGGCTGTGAAGATAGGGCCTGATTCAAAGCCCACTGAAGTCAATGAAAGTCTTTCCACTGACTCCTATGGGCTCTGGATCAGGTCCACACGGTGGGGGAGAGTGTGATGGCTGGGGCAGCGGGTGTTCATGTTGCAGATTGCTAGTTCCACCCCTAGGGTGCTCTGCTTAATGGCTCCATTGATCAAGATGTCCCTTTTCTTTTCTTTTCCGCCCCCCGCCCTGAGCTGTTCCTTGTGCTTGTTGTGGCCGAGCACAGCATGGCCAGAGCAGACAAGACGTCATTGAGATGCTCCAGTTGGCCTGATAGAACAGAGCCGAGCGGGAGGAAACATCATATAAAATAAAGATGACATCTTGTGAAATGCAGGGATGCTGTCTAAAAATAATCAACCCTTCCCCCCCCCCCCCCCCCCCCCAAAAAAAAAACCCCCCCCCCCCCCCCCCCCCGGCTCTGCAAAGAAACCACAGCTGCAGTGCAGATCCAGCCACAGCCATGCCAGAGGAATGGGGGCGTTGGGGAAGTTGCCCTGTCTGCGGGCAGGGCCGGCTTTAGGCCAATTCCACCAATTCCCCTGAATCGGGCCCCGCGCCCAGTGGCAGGGCCGCCGGGGTGGGGGCAAGTGGCCGAGAATCCCTTCCCTGGCTAGAGGCTCCTTTTTAATTTTTACTCCCCCGGCAGCGCTCCGGGTCTTCGGCGGCACTTCAGCTGCGGGTCCTTCACTCGCTCTGGGTCTTCGGCAGCACTTCGGCAGCAGGTCCTTCAGTGCCACCAAAGACCCGGAGCGAGTGAAGGACAAACCGCCGAAGACTACGAGTGCCGCCCGGTGAGAACAAGCCCCACATGTTTTTTTACGTGTTTTTTTTTTTTTTTTCAGTCATCCCTGCCAGGGCCCCGTCAAAACTGTTCGAATCGGGCCCCGCACTTCCTAAAGCCGTCTCTGTCTGCGGGAAGGGCTCTCTCTCCAGAAGGGTTAATAATCCCCGAGGTAATACGTTAGCATTCATGAAGAAGACTCAAAGCTGCATCTAGGGGAGCGATGGGCGCAGCCCGGGCATGTCTGATGCACTCAGCCCGTGCGGCTGATAGATTCACAGGAGTGTGTACACAGCCAGGGAAAGCTTCCAGGACAAAGATACGAGACAGTAATGGCTCTGACAGTCCCCATTACAAGCAGGAGCTGCCGAGGTCAAGCTCAGGAAAAAACATTGTCGTTCCAATAATCTCTGTTCTTTCCTTCCCCTTGTTTCACCCATTCCTCATTTCCCCACTGTGCATTTGGTGCCCATCCCCCAGACTCCCAGAGGGCAAATCAGCTGATGCTTTTAATTCTTAAGCTAGACAGCTCTTGACTTCCTGCTTGCAACTGTGAGAACTATAATTTCTCTTGAGTCACAGAAGTTTCCAAAAAGCAGATGGAAAGAAGATTGAGGATAGAGAAATGAAGTGTGGAAATCAGATGATGAATGGGAAACAGAAGCTATTTGTTCAGAATGCAGACACAAATCACACACAGTAACATGGACCTATGCCCAAACACAAGCACACAGACATACAGTAACACAATCACTGAGACACTCACAAACACAACACAGCATAGATACAAAACACACAAACACAAAGTCACAACAATGTAGATGCACACACCAAGGTCTGCACATAGATATTACTACAGATATGTACACTGAGATGCTCCAACAAAATAACAGTGATGTACAAATGAAGACACAACCACACCATAACAGCAACACACAAACTGACACACACACAATAATACAGAGGCATAAACTGAGATAAACTCACATGCTTATAATCAGGGTAATACATCCAGTAACAGGGACATGAAAGTTGAGAGCATCTCACAACACACACACCTGCATGCACACAATATCAGGGATACACAAACTCTCACAATAACAGACACATAAACTGAGACAAACAACCCACAGTAACAAAGATAAGTAACTTGAGATGTTCTCACCATAGCACACACACGTACATCTAGATAGCTTGACACATATAATAACAAAACTCACACAATAACAAAGACACATGCTGAGTCACATACACACAAACAGACTAGTGCTGGTTTTCCTAGCAGGGTCCATAAATCCAAGGAACCTGGCTGTGGTCTGTTTGTTTTTTGGCTAAGCAGTTTGGATCCAGTCCCTCACTAGACTCCCCAGGGACCAGTGCAGTGGCTACAGGGGGAATCTCAGATATCCTAGTCCTCCAAACTCGAAGGAACTGTACTCTCTATTCATCAATTCTTCCCTCCCCACGGAGTCCACCAGACACACAAAAGGCTCGGTCTCTTCTGCATTAGGCCATTAAAAGCAATCTTTATGTGCTTAATTGGAGGATATAAACCTTATTTGACCTTTGGAAGTCAAATCCTACTGAGGAAAATAGAAAGGAGCATAAACACCGGCAAGTCAAGTGTAAAAGTATAATTAGGCAGGCCAAAAAAGAATTTGAAGAGTAACTAGCAAAAGACTCGAAAACTAACAGCAAAAAATGTTGTAAGTACATCAGAAGCAGGAAGCCTGCCAAACAATCAGGGGGCCACTGGATGATCAAGGTGCTAAAGGAGCACTCAGGGAAGACAAGACTGTTGCAGAGAAGCTAAATGAATTCTCTGCATTGGTCTTCACTGCAGAGGATGTGAGGGAGATTCCCACACCTCAACTATTCTTTTTAGGTGACAGATATGAGGAACTGCCCCTGATTGAGGTGTCAGTAGAGGAGGTTTTGGAATAAATCGATAAATTAAATGGTAATAAGTCGCCTGGACCAGGTGTACTCACTCAACTGTTCTGAAGGAACTCAAATATGAAACTGCAGAACTACTAACTGTGGTATGTAATCTATCACTTCCTTGCTGATGACTGGAGGATAGCTAATGTGATGCCAATTTTTAAAAAAGGCTTCAGAGGTGATCCTTGCAATTACAGGCTGGTGAGCCTAACTTCAGTACCAGACAATTGATTGAAACTATTGTAAAGAACAGAATTGTCAGACACATAGATTAACATGATATATGGGGAAGAGTCAACACAGCTTTTGTAAAGAAAAATCATGTCTCATCGCACTATTAGAATTCTTTGAGGGGGGCAACAAATGTGGACTAAGGTGATCCATTGGGTATAATTTACTTGGACTTTCAGGGGTCACCTAAAGAAATTAACAGGCAGCAGGTTTAAAACAAACAAAAGGAAGTATTTCTTCACACAACACAGTCAACCTGTGGAACTCATTGCCAGGGGATGTTGTGAAGACCAAAACTTAACTGGATCATTCATGAAGGACAGGTTCATCCATGGCTATTGGCCAAGATGGTTGGGGATGCAGCCCCATCCTCTGGGTGTCCCTGAGCCTCTGAATGCCAGATGCTGGGACTGGACAACAGAGGATTGATCACTTGATGATTGCCTTGTTCTGTTCATTCCCTTGGAAGCATCTAGCACTGGCCACTGTCGGAAGAGAGGATACTGGGCTAGATGGACCATTTGTCTGACCCGGTATGACCATTCTTATGTTCTTACAACAGGGGCCTGGCAGGGATTAAGGAAACAGAGAGTGAAACAAGGAACTAGAATTAATTGTCCTGTGGATGGAGCAACTAATTGCAGCATAGGTGCATTGTACCTTTAGCTCTGCTCAATAATAGAAAGAGCAGTTTGTACATTGAAGGCCAAATTCTGCTCTTTGTTACACCTGTGCGATGACACTGACTACCATGGTGGAACTGAAAGAAGAATCAAGCCCAATGGGTCCAATTGTCAAATCTGAGCACATCATTCAAGACACCCAGTTCTACTCATGATACTAGGCACCCAAGTACCCACATTACATGCCCAGTAATTAAAAACAGCCAATGCATTTGGCACTCCACAGAACACACAAGGAGACATAGGCACTGGCCCCTAGTATCTTAGCACAGACACAGATAAGAAACATAATCCCCTGTATGACAGTTCAGACACAGAGTGGAGCAGATCAACATGGAAATGCTTCTGGTGCCTTTCTTGATTGCCACTGACTCACTGTGTCTCTTTCTATGCTGCAGTTTTCCCACCTGTAAAACTAGAGTGGAGAAAATGGGAGATCTGAGATATCAGTGGGAACTGAGTTATAAAGGAAACTGTTGCAGTTGCGGATCAGAGCAGTGAGAGGGGAAACTGATTTTGCTGGGAGCATTTTGGATGGGTTGAAGGGGGAAGTTTGCAGTAGATAACTATGACATGGCAGCAGTTCAGGGCAGCTTCCCGGGGTGAGGCGGGAGGGTCTGATTTTAGAGTTACTGAAACAGGACAATAGGGCAGCATTCTGGGATGTGAAGGGACAAGAAAAGCGCTGGGGGATGCAAGCCTACATGACGAGACGAATGTCAGCATTGTCTTTCTACATCCAGCTATACCCATTCCCTAACGTGGAACCAGACATGACTTCCTCCATCTCCATATCTTTTCTCACCATGTCAGTGCTGGCTGGAATAGGGACCTGTATGTAATTGGGGCACCGAGCCGGATGCCTTCCCTAAGCTCCTTACTTTCTTTCTAATTTGCTGTCAGAGCTGAATAAATTAATGGGGATGGCTATCAGCATGATAGGCAAATCCCAGCAGGGCCCCGGGCCTCCCTGCAGATTAATCTGCCTGTCTCGCAATAACCTGTCTCCCAAATCACCACCTCTTAATTCAGATGGTGCTCTGAAAAAACCTGCCATAATGCCGTGCCCTTGCCCCTCCCGTCACTGCCAGGGAGAAGATCACAGGGATGGGGGAGTAAATCATCATGGAGGTATTAAAAGGAAACAGACAGTACAGTGAGCTTCAAAGCTGTGGCTCAAAAAGTCAGTGGCTGGGGAATTGATTGCATCTTTGCATTATCAAAGCAGAGAAGAAGGGGTGGGGGAGTTTGATTTTAAAATGGCGGCTTGCCCAACCAAAATGTAGTTTGTTGTTTAGGTTTTTGAAATCAATATCAAGTGGATTTTAGATTGTCTTTAATCCTAGTTTAAATTACTGCACAGGTGGTGTCATTCCCAATCACCTTATACATTCAGGAGACACAATCGGGAGGGAGGGAGAGACTGGGCCCTGACAAGGAGGTTTCTTTTTGCCTCCATCTTATTTGGAGGAGAGGGTGTGCAATGTATTGTCATTGCTGGAGAGAAGGCGTTACGTTGTTTCCTGCAATTAGTTCCCCCCAGTCTTCGATCCACTATCATGAGACCAAGATTCAGAGCCTGTGATAGCAGGGCTGGGGAGTAGGAATCATAGCGAGGGTAGCTTGCCTGTCCCTCTCATGCATGCATACATGTTTAGTATGTTTATGTGTAGTGTGGTAGTGCCCATTGTGCTAGGTGCCACACAAACATAAATAAAAGATGTCTCTGAGCTGAATATCTTACAATCTAAAGCCTTGTCTTCTCTAGGAAGAAAGATGTTTTCTAGGTTCCCATGGAGTCTTCACCTTGACCTCGTGTGAGAACGGCAAACTACTTTGTCTTCCCTTGGATTTTACCTCGTTAGTTACTGTGTGTTAGCTAACACGTGGTCAGAAAACAGCTTTTTTCCTAGTGAAAACATACGGGAGGACAGGAGACAACAGATGGAGACAACAAAAAGGCAGAGAGATCCCAACCTAACAATGAGACGCTGATAAGCTATGTAATAAGCGACAGTTATGCCTCCGCATGCATAGCCCCCATTCCCACATATTCACACACATGCACAGACCCATCTGCAAAAATAACAAAGACCTAAGTCTAGGTTATCTGAATATGATGCTGGCTTTTCTTCCCTTGGTATTAATTTGCCAGTGCCAGGCCGAGGCAACGTCTTTGTATTTCAACAGCACCTTCTATCCAAAGATCTCACAGCACATTATGAACATTCTTTAATTAAGTTTCCCTGTGAGGTCGGCAAGTAAAATATTAACATCCGCATTTTGAAGACACAGAAACAGAGGTTTGCCTCAAGATCACACAACAAGTCAGCAGCAGGATCAGGAACAAAACTCAACAGTCCTGATTCCCTGTCCTCCCTTGCTGTAACCACTAGACCACATACCCTACCAGAGTATATAGAACAGTAGCGTTTAAGGCCAGAGGGGTCCATGAGCTCATCTAGTATAATGCCGGCCACAGAATTTCATCCAGTTACTTCTGTATTAAACCCGGTAACTTGTGTTTGGCTAAAACATATCTTCCAGGAAGGCATCGAGTCTTGATCTGAAGACTTCAAGACCTGAAGAATCTGCCACTATCCTGGTACTTTGTTTCAATGGTTAATCCCCTTCCTTGTTACAAATGTGCACCTTCTTTCTAAGGCTATGTCTACACTAGCACTTTTGTTGGAAAAACTTTTGTCTCTGAGGGGTGTGAAAAAACGCTCTCTCACTGACATAGCTGCCGCTATGTCTGTAGTGTGGACATAGCCTAATATGAATTTGACTGATTACATTCCAGCTATAAAGTGTTCAAACTCCCAGCTCCCTGCCCTCTCCACTTCCTCTCAAATCTGGGTTTATAATACAGGTCCCCAGTTGTCTATCTTGTCCCTTTTAACCACTGGACACCAATGCCTATGAAACTATAAAAGAAGGATTATTTTTGTAATGGGGGTGTACATTTTTTTTGTTGTTGTTGTTGGTTGCCGAGACAAATCCTTTTATCAGTTACACTTTGCACAACCCTACTGGCTTCCATGGAACTGCATGGGTCTGAAAGGAGAATCTGGCCCAAGGCCATATGAAACTTTTAGGACATTTAAAAAAAAAATCATTGAAAACTGTTAGTATTATCAGTTTAAATTGTCCCCTGAATTGCTGAGATCCAAAACTCAGTGATATACTGATGTATAGTGTAGTAGGAGAAACAGAGTGAAACTGACAAGAAAGTGAAACCAACTAACCTATTAGCACCATCTCCAGCTGAGTGAAGTGCAAACAAGTAAACAAACAGCCAAAAGGAAAAAAGGTAAATTTAAATGTTCTTTAAAATCCTTTGAGTAATCTCAGGTGTTAAAGAAACTGGGGCT
Organism: Trachemys scripta elegans; assembly: GCF_013100865.1. Lineage (NCBI taxonomy): Eukaryota > Metazoa > Chordata > Testudines > Emydidae > Trachemys > Trachemys scripta. The sequence continues at coordinate 16,089,016 of NC_048313.1, read as the reverse complement.
CTCAGTTACACCAATGTAAATTCAGGGTAACGCTGCAGGATTTACATTGTTATCACCATGGGCAGAACTGAGCACATGAGTTTTATTTTGACATTGTTCCTTCCTCTGCAGACCTCATCTGCCGGGGGCCAAATTATTTCTGGCCCCACAGGCTCAGGGATTTCTTTTCTCTCTTTTGTCAGCTGAGGGAGGGTGGATCAGAAAGGATGCACGCCCTTAATTCTCTAAGCCCCTCATGAATTTAATATGATGCTTGAATTAGCACCCCCATACCGTCTCACACAATGTATATGAAGAACCTACTGACAATATCTGCAATGGGGGAATAATGTGGGTCTCACTGTATAATCCCTCCTCTGCAAGAAAATCTCCCAAGGTTATTGGATTTATTCAGTCTGCACTCCCTTGGCTCAAGAAGAGAGCTGCTGAGGGGTGTGTGAGTGTGTGTGTGTGTGAAGGGTGCATGGTGGGGATCGGGGGGGGGGGGAGGAAATCCTATAGAAGAGCATTTAAAAACGAGCAACATGAAAAGGTTGCTGGATGTTTAAATGCAGTGACTCACTGCAGCAGGCAGGCTGTGTCTAGACAAACTCCTGCAAATCTCCCAGGCACTTATCCCTTCTCATTCATTTCTGATGGACTGTCTAGTGTGAAGTGAACACAGCTGTCTATTGAGGAATGGAGCCCTTGCATGAAAGGCCACGGGCATCCCTTTTATCTTCCTTTTGATTTTTCTTTGACATACCTTTGTCTCCCTTCTGGACCTCTCCTGCCTTCCATCTCCATAATCTCCTTTATAGAAAGACATATACAGGTACATAAGGAACTTTAACTGGAGCATTAGGACTTGAATACATCCATAGAATGTGCTTAACTGAATAAATAGTTAAGCAACTCTTGTCCACAATACTCTCAAACAAAAGGCCTCTATCCCCCTTACAGCCTGGTGGGATATTCATTGCAGCGCATGGAACAGGGGTGCTGTCTCCGTGATCACAGCAATTTGAGACCCAGCCACTCCCAGCAGCAGGTAATAGTTGAATGATGGCTGTAAGGGGTGCTCCTGGCTACCGCAATCCCAGCCTCTCCCAACAGAGGCACTAAAGTGGACAGTGCAGCAGGGGGCTGGCTGTGGGGAGCTGGCACTTAGATGCTACCGTGATGAGCACAGCACAAACACCTACATAAAACTCACAGCTCCTCCATTCCCAGGAGGCGGTGCTGTAGAGAATAATGTCGGAGCGCCAGCTCTGAGGGGAGGTCCCTGCTACTCCACTTCCATCTTCTCCCAGCAGGAAGTACTGTAGGGAATGGTGCAGGAATGCTGGCCATGGGAGGAGCTCACAGCTAGTCCAGAGGCCATGGCCCTCAGCTAGAATCCCTCTGGCAATGATATGAAGCTGCTCCGTTGTCTCTGAGTGTATGTCTACACTGCAGTTCAAAACCCGCGGCCGGCCTGTGCCAGGTGACTCGGGCTCGGGCTGCGGGGCTCTTTAAATGCAGTGTAAACTTCCAGCTTCAGGCTGCAGCCCGGGCTCTAGACCCCTGCAAGGTAGGAGGATCCCAGAGCTCGGGCTGCGGCCCAGGCTGGGAAGTTCACATTGCAATTAAACAGTCCTGCAGCCCGAGTCAGCACAAGCCAGCCGCGGGTGGCTAACTGCAGTGCAGACATGCCCTAAAGCCAGGTCTCTACCGCACACTTACGGCACTCAGGGGTGTGAAAAATCCACGGAGTTAGACCGACCTAACCCCCGCTGTGTCGATGGGAAGCTGCTCCTGTTGGCATAGCTCCTGCCTCTCACGGAGGTGGATTAACTACGCAGACAGGAGAAGCTCTCCCGTTGGCGTAGTACAGTCTTCACTAAAGCGCTGCAGCTTTTGAAGTGTCGACCTGCCCTAAGGGACCTCCCAGTTCCTTCAGAGCCCACATTTCTGAGATGGATGTACTGTGAATGACAAAAGAGCACTAACGTTTCACCCAATGGAATTAATAGGCAGCAAGTATCAAACAAACACAAGGAAGTATTTCTTCACACAATGCACAGTCAACCGGTGGAACTCCTTGCCAGAGGATGTTGTGAAGGCCAAGACTATAACAGGGTTCAAAAAAGAACTAGATAAATTCATGGAGGATAGGTCCATCAATGGCTATCAGCCGGGATGGTGTCCCTAGCTTCTGTTAGTCAAAACTGGGAATGGGCGACAGGGGATGGATCACTTGATGATTCCCTGTTCTGTTCATTCCCTCTGGGGCACCTGGCACTGGCCACTGTCGGTAGACAGGATACTGGGCTGGATGGACCTTTGGTCTGACCCAGTCTGGCCATTCTTATGTGGCTACTCCTCCCCATGCCTGTCTGAGGACATTCTCTCAAACTGCACCTTGACAGATACTTTATCTACTTTGTGTGTCCATTGTTCCTTTCCTATGAGGATCTCAAAGCCTTTTACAAAAATGAATGAACACGCACTGACCCGCCTCCAGAGGTAGATCAGTCTTACCACCCCCATTTTATAGAGTGGGGGAACTGTGGCACAGAGAGGAGGAGGGACTTGTCCACAGGTTGGCAATGGTAGAGCCAGGTACAGAATCTACAAGAACTAACTCAGAGTTCCTTGCTCTAATCACTGGAGCAGGCTCCTCCCTAAGCCAACACTCCTGGAAAGATACGGGTACTTGATAGGATACTGTGGAGGAAGAGAGGGGGAGAATGCCAGCAGTAACTGGAATGCTTATTACATAGATATTGTTGTTTCTTTATTGCAGTGATACTTTTTCTTTGCCTTCTAAAAGAGACATGACGCAAGTTCATTTGGACATGTAGAGGCTGCTGTTTCACTTTGGGCCTCTACCATCTCATCACTGCAGCCCCTCAGGAAGGTAAGAAGGTTACTTCCACTGCCCTACCCAAACTGGTTAGGAATCCAGGTAGCTCATACGCTGGCTTGACAGGGGCTGGGATCACCGTGAGCTGACACAGTCTCTGCTGAGGTGAGGCCCTGCATTGTTCCCTGTCCTGCGTCCCTTAATCTCCAGCTGACTCAGAAGCAGTACTGAGCAGTTTCTGAGCCAGCTACATCCACCTGTCATGGAAGACAGGATGGATGTGACTCAGGCTTTTTAGTCTGATGATGGGACAGTAAATGGAGGAGAATCTGGAAAGACACTCATCCCTTTCCCCCCCAGATTAGCCACGGGAACATATATTTGCAGAGACTTGTTTCTCTTCAATCCCAAGCCCAGCCATCAGCACTTGGCATCAGTTGTGATTACTGGAAAGTTCAGAGCAGCAGCAGTGGGCGTGGACGAAGGATGGGCCAGGGAGCAACAGATCAATTGATCAGAGCTAAGTGCTACCCCTAAATCAATGGAGACAGCAATTTCTGGCCAACCCAGGATTAGGGTGACCAGACAGCAAATGTGAAAAATCGGGACGGGGTGGGGGGTGATAGGAACCTATATAAGAAAAAGACCCCAAAATCGGGACTGTCCCTATAAAATCGGGACATCTGGTCACCCTACCCAGGATCCAATGAATCTCTGCCAGTGACACACCCCCTTAACCAGCGCCCTGCTTCCCCCACCCTCCACATACCCCCTTTCCCTGTATGACTGGGGCCTGGTATCTGCAGTCAGTCAAATCCATCATGAGCTTGCTGCTGGCCCCTAAATATTTCTAGACATGAGGGGAAAGGTTTGTCAGCACAAGGGAGTTGAAAGAGCACGATAATTCCAGTGGGATTGAAAAGAGGTGATGCTGTGGAGGGAACAGCCATCTCTGGCTCCTCTCTTCTAAGCTACACTCCACCCTGAACCGTAAAGCTCCATATAGATGGAGGGTGGTGGGGAGAGTATCTATCTATCTATCTATCATTTGTATATAAACCCTTTTGTGGATTTATTATCTATCACTTTTATGTAAAGCCTATCAACGCGGGGTGAAATACTGACCCTACTGAAGTCAGTGGCAAAACTCCCATTGACTCTGATGGGGCCAGGCTTTCATCAATGGCATTTTGAGAATGATGCTCCTACTCCCTTTCCTGTGGGATTCTGGAGGGGACATAGTGGGGCCTGAGTTTGCACTGGATCCAGGGGCCACAGCTCCCCATAATCCACCCCTGCATGAGGCAACAAAGTGGTCTGAAAAGAAACCCCTAAAACAGCCTGAAATGGAAGGGCTTATCCCACACCATGCACGTACACACCACGTTTGACTCATGGAAGGGAAGCTGAAGGCTGTGTCAGTGTTGCTGGGTAATACTTGGAGGGTCTTATGTAAAGAGATTGCAAGAGGCAGGCAAGAGCTGCATTAAATATGCAACACACTGGGTCTGGTTGAAATTTATGGAACTGGTTGCACAGAACCTGTCACGTGGCTTGAAGGGGAGGGGGAAGAAGATGTCTGTGCCGGCAAAGAAAAGAGAAAGAGACTTTTTGAACATCTTTGCATACTGTTAATATAAAGCCATGGTTTTCTCGGACATACTGTACCCAAGACATCTCCACAGTAAGAGGGAATGGAAAGAGCAGAGCTAGAATTGTGAAAGAAATCAGAGTGTGCAACAAAATTCAAAAGAAAAAAAAACAGCTGCTGGATTTATTCGAAATGGTCAGAGTCCATTTAATCCCACTCACTCCAAGGAAGATACCCAAGTGAACGTGAGGGCAGAATGTGACCTGTTTCCACTTTACAAGGGTATTTGAAGGGCTAGATCCTCAGCATAGCTCCTCTGTTGACTTCAATGGAGTTTTACCAGAGCTGCGGATCAGGTCCAGGGTTTTAGGTTCTGTGTAAAGACACAGATTCAGACTCCCCATCTACAAGCGGGATGCAGGGAGCATGGTTCCTACTGTGGCCATACTCCTGGGGCTTGCGCTCCATGAATGCAAGTGTCCATTGCATGGCGTCTGGCATCTGCTGCAATATGGTGCCCTGCTATACCATCCCACCCGTCAACTTGGCTACAGCTCCTAAAGAACGTGGTCCTAAAAGCATGCACAGGTATTTGGTGCAGCATTGTCTAGTTCTACCAGCAGCTGGAGCAACATTCACTCCTGGGTAGATTTCCCCTGGGAAATTTGCTATGCTCTGGGAGCATGCCATGTCAAGTAGCTGCTGCCCATCCCCCTCGTCACATACTCCCTCCTGACCCACAGTACCCCAACTCTGCAGTACGTCTGGGAAGGGGCTTCCGAAGGCTGAGAGAAGCATATTGCTTAACTGCGGCTTCTAGCTAATGTAATCTATTCTATCTAACCTACGTTTTTATACCCTGCTCATCAGTGGTATCTGAACTTATCCTTAGCCAATTCCACTGGCTTTTTTGTTCCTGTGTAGGTCAGAACAGTATGGGGCCTTCAGTTTGTAAAGCATACTGGAATTTTTCAAGATGAAAGGGTCTCTCTCCATATATATTTAATATTAAATAAAAAGTTGTTTAAAACTCTCAACCCTGCACACCTACTGGCTGCACAGAGTAATTTCTAGTCCTTTTAAATTCTCTTAATCAGGTACATTTTTCTGAATGGATACAAAAATATGGCAAGAGACAGATTTCCCCTGATAGGTTCATCCTGATCTGCTGCTACTACCAATAGGAAGGGATGGCTGGGCTGCACTGCCACCTGCTGGTACTGATAAAGTAATGCACAAACAAATTCTTTTAGGGTCATACGTTGCCTGATGTTGTTGAGTGGCCCTCAGCTCTCAATGACTTCAGCAGGAGCTGAGCGACCTCAGGAGTGTGCAGGATTGGATCCTTAAACAGCATACGTTTCTACCCTGCAAATAAGTTGAGCAAGGAAAATAGGATAATACTCCTCTAGTCTGGCATCTTTCATCGGTGGATCTCAAAGAGTGTAACAGATGTCAGTTAAATTAATCTCATACTGTAACCCTTCTATGAGCTAGGTATGGATAATAACAGCTGTTTCACAGATGGCACAGATGTGTGGGTTAACAGATCAAGGTAAAGATTATGGGGATGCCAACGGTTTACTTTGACCTTGTGTTAAAACTACACATTGCCTGTCTTCACTAGGATTTTATCTCATGTTAGTTACCATGTGTTATTTTACACTAATTAAGAACACACTTTTTCCCTAGTGAAGAAGCACCCTATAGCTATGGGGAAGACTAGGTTTTTCCTTGACCAGATAGCACTTGTTCAAACTACAACTTGCCTTGTGTTCACTAGGATTTTAACATGTATAAGGTGTCATGTTAAAGTATATCATTTCTTAGTGAAGCCAAGACCTTTAATGTGAGTCGTTACAGTCGTTTTATCTAGTTCTGTCTAATTTCCACTTTAAAAACTCTAATCTTGGCTTGACTAGTGTTTTGGGCCTTAGTTAGGGGTATGTCTACATGGGGAAATTGACTTGCATAGCTATAGTGGCATAATTATGCCGCTATAACTATGCCAGTATAACGCCACATAGCTATAGTCAGTGGTATAATTATTCTGCTATAGCTACACCGGTCAGTTTCCTCGTGCAGATCAATGATTCAGCCCCTAGACTAGGAAAAAAGGTACTTTTTTTCAACAGAGCTGGCTCAGCTGAGATTGAGAGTTTAGTTTAATTCAACTGAATACCCCACATAACACCAATGTACACAGTTTAACACATTTAACTTGATTGTAGCAGGTTGTCTACATGCTTGCCTGTGGCTATAGTATTTCTGCAAAATTGACCAGCAGTGAAATAATTAAATGACTTTAATGGCCTCTAAAATTGTTCTTTAAATCCTCCGCATTAAGCTTTGTCATCAACACCTCATTGAGATGAATGGGACATTTCAGACTTCCGTCAGCACGCTGTTACCCGCTGTAGATTCAGACAAGTTGGCATGTGTTTGTGTTTGGAAGATTTTCTGCACAACCACAGTGCTGGAAATGTGATTTTTTTTTCCCTTATAGGAAATCATAAACTCTTCAGAAATAGATGTGAGCTTCCAGAGAAGGAAATTCATCAGAGTGATTAAGGCAGGAAGGCCTTTTCTCACTAGGGACATGTTGCTCTGTCTTGTATTAGCCTTTCTCATCAGACTTCTCTTGTGTGCAGGGAATGGAACAGCATGGAATGCCATCTGCTGAGGTGTTGATGTGAGGAGCTTGAAGCCTAGCATTGCTGGAATTCCCAAGAAGAAACCCAAGATCTACTGTACAGAGAGGGCCAGCCAGAGACAACATGTGTGTGTGTGTGTGGGGGGGGGAGTGTGATGCAGGGTCACATGCCTCCCCCCCCTCTGATTTGCTGCTTGGCTTGTACTGAGCATGCTCAGTAACAGTGCTGAAGCCAGCTGCCCTCATTCTGCTCCCCCCCTTATCGACAGACACGGGTTGTCTGTGCCCAGCAGTCAGTTTCATATCTGCAAGCTCCTCAATCATCCTTCTCTTTGTAGAAGGGGAACACAAAGCCAGATGCAGTCAGTATGAATAAGGTGTTGAATTGGTGCTGAAACCTCTACCCACTATGGTATGCACTTCAGATCTGTCTCTCTCAAGTTGGCCCCTCACCACAGTATCTAAGGGGCAAATATGAGCATTATAAAATAATATCATTGCTGTCTGGTTACAGAGGGCTTGTCTACACTACAAAATTAGGTCAACTAATTTAGGTAGACCTAAAGCCACAGCAGTAATTCAATTGGCTGTTCGTGTCCACACTACCCTCCTTCTGCCAATGGTGCATGCCCTCACAGGAGAAGTTGCAGGGCACCAACTGAACTGGGGCACTGACAGCTGCACAGGGCTCACAGCTGGAGCCCCCCACCTGCCACGGGGTGACAGCTCAAGCTGTGAGCCTGGTGCAGGGCTCAATTTCATAGCAGGGAGCCTACCAGCCTTTCTTGTCAATTTCATGGTGGCCTCAGGTTCAGAACAGCAGCCAGGGGCTCACAGCTGGAGTCCTGAAATTGACAAGAAGAGTTGGTAGACTGCTGTGAAATTGAGTCCTGTCCAGGGCTCACAGCTGGGGCTGTCACCCCAGTGTAAGGGGCAGGAGCTCCAGCTGTGACCTTTGTGCCTGGCTGACCACTGGGGGTAGGGGACAGCTGTTGTAGACACAGCCTGAGTTCGTTTCTCTGTGCTTGTCTATACTGTATATTGGGGCACAATTCTTTGAGTCAGAGGAAGTCACCATGCAATGGTACTGAGGTGAGGGCTATGTAAAGAGGTGCCTTCCGCTATGCTCTAATGCAGGGGTTCTCAACCTTTTTCTTTCTGAGCCCCCCCGCAACATGCTATAAAAACTCCAGGGCCCAGCGGGGGACGGGGGGGACTCGGGGCTCTGGGCGGGGGGAAGGGTGGGGCTCGGGCATAGATGTAGTTTGACCTCTATTTTGGCTGGGCAGGAGCCGGCAGGGCTCGAGCCACCTCCGCATGGTGGGGTCTGGGGAGGGAGCACCACCTCCACCCCGACTCACTTCAGCAGGCCACCCAGCCTGGGTTGTGGGGGGGGCAGGGGCACAACCAAAAATGATAACGCAAAGGTGGAGGGCTCATCTCAAAATGTTTGAAAACAGCTCAGGGTGCAGGGAGGGGGGTAGCTAGGGGCTGTGTGCTGGGAGGGCTGCCCTGCGGGTCCCTGTTCCCCAAGGGCTCTGCCAGCCACAGAGCTGGGTCCCCCGCCCAGGCGGCTCTTACCGGCTGCGTGAGCAAAGGGGCCTGGGAGCTAAGGAGCAGCTTCAACCCCCTGGAGCAGCAGGGGCCAAGGGAACAAGGCTGCCTGCTCTGTCCGGCTCTTGCTTCCCGTCTCCGACCTGGCTAAAGGTGGGGAGAGAAGGAGGTGGAGCTGCCCTGGGACTACCCTGCTCTTGCACTGTAGTTTCAGGGAGGGGGCAACATCCCCGTGTCCCCCCAGCTCTGCCCATGGGCTCAGGGTTTCTGCCCCGTGGGGAGTACCGGGGCTCTGGAATTCAGCCCTGCTGCTCCCGGCTTCAGCCCTGCAGGGGGCACCAGAGATTGGGGCGTCAACCCCACGGCTCCTGGCTTCAGCCCCACGAAGGGAGGTGCTGAGACTAGGGCTCTGGGTCTTAGCCGCAGGGCCCTGTAGTCCCCCGAAAGGGTTTGCGGACCCCCAGGGGGCCATGGCCCCCCCTGTTGAGAACCGCTGCTCTAATGTAAGCAAGACACAAACTCCTCTCCACTAGGGAAGTCCACAGGCAAGAGTCCTCTCCTGAAAATTCCTGGCCCCGATCTCTTAAAAGCTTTGTGCTGGATCTGTCCCCGTTGTTCATATCAGATATCAAGGCAGAGGGTTCCAGGAGGGCTACTAACATTAATTGTTGCAGTCATGCCACCTCAACTCGAGATCTTGTCACATCTGCCAAGCTAAGAATGACTGGGCAGGCAGGGTCATTGGGGGGCTGGGGGAGATCTCTAGGGCTGCAAAGTGATGACAACTTGCTCATGTGTTTTCATGCAGTGTTGTAATACAAGTGTGGCCTACTGGACATGCTCACAAAGGTGGCAAACCTGGGGAGTTCCCTTCTGTAAGTACACCTTCCCCTGTCTGGGGTGACTTCTGCGCTGTTTTGTTCGGACTAGTTCTAAAGAAGAATTGATATCAGTTTCCACCGGCCTATCCTAAATGACTAGCCTAGAAGAGCTTTCAGGCAAATAAATAGGGGCTTGCAATATTATGCCACATCAGGCCCCATGCACATCATCATGTGGTGGCAAATCTGTGCAATAGATTAGTATTGCAATCTAGTCTGTTAATCTAATCTCTCTTTCTCTTTCTATTCTAATCTAGTTGATCTCTTTCTCTATGCTTTTCTAGTGCATCCATCAGCATTGACTCACACAAGAAAGAACCCCCTAATAGAGAGAGGATGGGGAACTTGGGATGAATGAGCTAAATTGAACTATTATTATTAACCATGTATGTAGCGTTGTAAACGCTTATGGCTCTATAGAGTCAAGTCAGGGGATAATAAATAATAAATCCATGCTCCAAAAGGACTTGTCCCTCCCTACAAATAATTACTACTGTGGGTAGCCTTGACTTCAATGGGGCTGCTCACGGTGGTAAGTTCTATGTGCAATAAGTGTTTATGAGAGCAGGCCCCAAAATCAAACTGAGCAGCACAAGACAGAACATAAGTGGACATACTTGGCTACTATGTTTCATAAACTCAGTGGGGCTTAACGGAGAGCTTGGTGTATATTAGTGGGAAGGCTACTCTAGGTATATGGGTGGAATAGAGGAAGTTGTCAAAGGAGACCAGGTCCAAGGGTATATTTAAACAGCAAAGAAAAACTCACAGCTGGCCTGTGCTGACTCGGGTTCACAGGGATCAGACTGTGGGGCTGTTTCATTACCATGTAGACTTCTGGGCTTGGGCTGGAGCCTGGGCTTCAGGGCTGAGCCTAGATGTCTACACAGCAATGAAACAGGCCCACAGCCTGAGCCCTGCGAACCCAAGTCAGTTGGCATGGGCAAGCCATGGATTTTTCTTTGCTCTGTGGACATACCAAAAAGGAGCAGTGAGAAGGGTACCTTGAATGGAATGTAAGGAGTGGGGAGGAATATAGGATGAGACGAGGGCAGAAATATACTTGGAATAGAGCAGTCCTGCAGGTGAGGAGAGGCAAATGAGAGATATGGAAGCTACATGTGTATTTAAGGAGTCAGGAGACATGGTCGGAGCAGAATGAACAAAGAATGACGATGGCAGCTGTATTTGGGATTGGATCGGGCATAGGAAGTGGGGGGAAATAACAGAAGGAGGGCAAAGCTGTCTGTTGTGAGCCAAGACTCAAAATGTCCAGCAATGCATGTGGCCTAAACTACAAAGATGCAAAGGTTTCAGTGAACATTCAACGCTGTCGGTGAGTTTTCTCAATAAGGTTAAACCATCGACCGTTGAGTGTACCCTGCGGCCGGATTAGCAGCAGCTGAATTGAAGGATTTGGGTTTAAAACCAGGTCTCTCCCAAGGTCTTCACTCAAACAGTTTAGCACATTCTAAAATACAATTCCTTTGTCTTGGTTAGAAGGTGTTAATTACATTGAGTTAGCTATCTTAATCTAATATCAGACTTTTAACTCCTAGGGCTTGTCTATAAGGGAAAATGAGTAGACTAGCTATTGCGGAATAGCTCAGGACTCCTTATTCAAAATCCCCTTCCGCAATCATAAATCCACAATGCCTTTCCCAAAGGGTACTTTAGTACAGGGGGGGCCAACCTGAGCCCGAGAAGGAGCCAGAATTTACCAATGTACATTGCCAAAAAGCCACAGTAATACGTTCCCCCAGCAGTCCTCCATCAGCTCCCCCCAGCCCCACTCCCAGCACCTCCCGCCCACCGGCAGCCCCGCTCCCCCTCCCTCCCCGCACCTCCTGTCATGATGTGAGGAGGCTGGGAGGGGGGAGGAGCGAGGGCACTGCAGGGTCAGGGGAGGGGGCGGGAAGGGGTGGAGTGGGGGCAGGGCCTGTGGTAGAGCCAGGGGTTGAGCAGTGAGCACCCCCTGGCCCATTGGAAAGTTGGCGCCTGTACCGCCAGCCCCGGAGTCGGTGCCTAGACAAGGAGCCGCATATTAACTTCTGAAGAGCTGCAAGTGGCTCCGGAGCCACCGGTTGGCCACCCCGGTAAAGTATCTGCCCCTGAAGACAGTTCCTGTTCTAAACTGCACAGTTGCTACAACTTGTGTGGATATCACAGCTCAGCTAATGCGAGGCATTTCAGAACACACATTCTTGGGTAAAGTCAAACAGAGTTGACTAATCCTCTTGCTCATATGTCTGCCAGGAAGGCCTTGTCTAGACAAGGGGCTTGTCTACACAGGGAAATTGACCAGAATAGCTATTGTGAAATAAGATATTCTGCAATGATTATTGCAGAGTAGCTCCCTGTATGGACACTCTGTTCCAGAATAAAAGTAATTTTATGCTAGAATATTTAGTGTACTTCTAAAGCAGAATAAATTATTCTGGGATAAAATCAGTGAGTAGTGTCTCAGTTTCCCTAGCTTTAAAATAGGAATAATACTGCCTTTCCTGTACAGGAGGTTGTGAGGTTTAATTAATTAATTAATGTTTTTAAAGTTCTTTGAGAACTTCCTGCTATATAAGCATGAAGATGTTATATATGCTTAATCTCAGTGCCCCAACTCCGTTCCTGTGGTGCTTGCGGACAGATTCTTACAAGCCCGAAAAGTCACAATCAACATTCATTGCTGTCGGTGGGTTGTGTTGTTGAAGGAAAAACTCACTGATCAATGAATGCAACTGTGATTGGAATGGACACATCACATGGGAATGACCTTGTCTTCTGACCTTTTGCTGACAAAGGGATGGGACATCACTTCATTGGGAATGGAAATGACCATCTAAATGCAATATAGGAATGCAAGACAAAGGCTGGAGAATTTCAAAGTCCTTGTGAAGTAAATAATACTTTTAAAAAACAAAGAATAGTGGACTGATTTTCATAGGTGCTTGCCTCTCCCATTAACTTCAATCATCATAGAATTTAAATATAAAAGACTATTAGGGCTTTATCCTCAGGTAGTCTATATCTCAATTAGTGTATGCCTGTTCTCTGCAGGCTATTGTCAAGTGCTTTGTGTAGTTTTAAAAGACTTGAGCAACAGGGCTTAGATAGGCACTCAGAAACTACAGTGATGAGCATGGTAAAACAGGATAGATAGATACTTCCTCTTTTCTTGGGGAGATTATTCCACTAATTTTACCATTAGGACTTGTATTTTCAGATATTTATCTTAAATTTCCTTTTATTATTTATGTCACAGCTCCTCGGGCTATCCGAAATAATCCTTTTCTCTCCTTGGTGTTTCAGATACTTGTAGACAGCATTGCATATCTTACAAAGATCTTCATTTACAAGAATGAACTGAAACACATTAAAACAGTGAGACTGGAGATGGCAGATGTTTTGTGAAGCATTGGCTGAAAAGTTAATATTATTCTTGAGATTTTGAATAACAATCCTAGCAGAATTGGCTGCAGTTTCGTCAATCCTGTCAGTCAGACCATAAATTTGAAACCAAAAATGGCGAATCACAGTTTAATGGCAGGGAGCATGTCTAGTGGTTAGAGCAGAAAACTGAGTTCTGTCTGTGGTCAGGATTTCACCCTATATGTCTGTTATTTAGTTATTTTGCAAAGGGGACCTGAGCATACTGAAAAGTATTTCAGTTGTTCCCTGAAAAGCAATTTTTATAGCCAGGTCTCCTGGAGATTGAAAATCAATTCTAATAAGATGGAAATCTGCTGTGGTTCCCTCATTGTTGCAGTGGGTAGATTTCAACTGATGAATTCTACTACCTGGATGTTTGGGTATGAAAAGCCAAGAGAACATTATGGGCCCAATCACACATGTCCTTCCTCAGCAAAAATCCTGTTGTTTGAGTAAGGACTGCAAGATGAGGCCCTGTAAAATTTGATAATGGGAATGCAAGTTTACAAAGACTGTCCAAAATAGTTAGGCCCAAAATTCAAGTCTTGCTAAAATGGAGTGGGGGGTGGGAGGCAAACCTGGCATACATTGGCTTAGCTCCTATAACTGACTGTAATGACAGTTTACACCAGCTGAGGACAGGGCCGAGATTTTTTTTTTTTAAATCTCAGATCAATAGAAATATTTACATGAATTACCAAAACATGAAATCATAACAGCTTTTTGTTCGCAGGTACAAAAGTTCGGCAGCCTTGGAGGCAATTTTTAATTGGATCTTGATATAAATAGAGAGCCAGGGAAGTTGATTTATTATTATTTGTGCTATCATAGCATCTAAGAGCCCTAGTTATTGTGGTAGGTGTTGTACAAACACAGAACCAAAAGATGGTGCCTGCCCCAAGGAGATTGCAATCCAAGTATGAGACAAGAGATAGATTAAGGGCTCGTCTATATTTAAGACGCTGCAGCAGTGCCGCTGTAGCACTTCAATGAAGATACAACCCACACCAACAGGAGGGGTTCTCCTGTCAGCATAGGTACTCTGCCTCCCCATGAGGTGGTAGTTAGGTCAACAGGAGAATTTCCCATCGGCTGAGCCCTGTCTATACTGGGGGTTAGGTCAGTTTAATTGCCTTGCTTAGAAAGTGGATTTTTTACATCACTGAGGCTACGTCTACACTATGGGGGGGGGGATCGATTTCAGATACGCAAATTCAGCTACGGGAATAGCGTAGCTGAATTCGACGTATCTGATACGACTTACCCCGCTGTGAGGACGGCGGCAAATCGACCGCTGTGGCTCCCCCGTCGACGGCGCTTACTCCTACCTGGGCTGTTGAGTACGCCCGACGAGACGCGATAAATCGATCCCCGAGAGATCGATTTTCTACCGCCGATCTGGGCGGGTAGTGAAGACCAGCCCTGAGTGATGTAGTGCCCAATTTCCTAGTGTAGACCAGGCCACAGACAGATAGGGGAGTACAAGTGAACAATGGACAATATTGGTCAGCATGTGTTCAAAGTTGCAGTTGGTGGTGTAGCTGATCCACTTTTTGTATATATGAAGGAGTCTAGAGAGCTGGGACTGGGAAAGGCCTTAAAGAAGGGTATTGCAAAAGCCAAGGTAATAATAGAAGAAGAACTTGATGAGAAATTCAGCAGAAATGGAGTTTAAGCAGCAGCATTTACAATCAAATGTTTAGCCCATGTCCAATTTGCCATTAAAAAATCTCTTTGAAATACTACTTGCAATTTCAGCATTGTTACATAGCTATATAATTCTTAATACTTGGTCTAAAAGTCACAGATTTTTGTGACTTTAAACCCCAGGTTTTCTGACAAGGTAATGTTGCAGGACAGTTATCTTTTAGAACTTTTCTTTGAGATACCCTTTAAAATGAAAAAGGATAAAGACAAAAAGCAACCAGACTCATTGGCTCCAGGCTGACTGATGGGGGAGGGGGCTGACTATATGTGTCAGGTAGGATTCCAAAGATGTGATTGGCTCCTTTGGAGAGACCTCTGATGGCCCTTTTAGAAAATAAAAGCACATTTTGCTATTTGCTCCCCAAACACATTCAGGGGAGGGACTGGGAGCCAGCTGAGAGTTACAAGATGCAGGATTTTCAGATCTTTGACACGTGGAAGGACTATCTGGGGCTGGCAAAAGTGGTGGAAGAGATACAAAAACAGCAGAATAAAGGGGACAACTTGCAGGTGACTGCTGTCTCTGAAGATGAGGCAGACAGTCCCACATTCAGAACAGACCCTTCCCCAGTGACTCTGACAGGAAATTCTCTCTGTGTTTTTTGCAAGCACAATGGAGAGTCAAGGAATATTTATACGACGCACAATTTAAAAGACAAGAAGGGACGGGTGGAATGTCCAATCCTGCGTAATTACATCTGCCCCCAGTGTGGGGCCACACAGGATGAGGCTCATACCAAACGATTCTGTCCCCTGACCCAGAAGGGATACACCTCAGTGTACAACTGCTGCTCCAGGAATTCAGTGGGAAAGCGGGTGAGTTGGCCTCCCAATGCCCCTTCTGAAAGGAACAAGGACGAAGTCACCCCTGCCAAATGACTTTTAAAATGGAAAGGCTTCAATTCCTGGACTCCATGCTCAGGTAACGTTTTATTTTACATATTTTTTGCTGAGAACCTAGCTATTCCACTTAAATTTGGAAGTAGTCCTGCTGCTGAACTCTCAGAAGTAAAAAATGTTGAATGTCAATAACCTCAGCATTGTCAACCCCATGAATATATGTGGGAAGTTCATGACTCAGGCATGCATTCCAGTGATAACAGCTCCCTGACTGAAATTTCCAGAAGAAAGAGGGGATTGCACTGTGACTAGCGCACAGGACTGAGAGAGGCTGTAGACTTCAATTTTATTCCTAGCTTTAGCCCAATTATGACTCTGTCTACAAAACAGATTTTAATGGCATTGCAGCCAAATCAGGGATCAACTGTCCTGTAATTGTCCCCCTGACTTGGGTTATAGTTGCAGTGTAGACAGGATCTAATTTGCTCTGGGATCTTGTTGGGCAAACCACTTCACCTCTCTGCCTCAATTCACACTTCAATAAAACTAGGATAAGACAACAACTTCACCGAGGGTTGTCAGGCTAATTTTGCTATACCATAAACCACAAATGATACTCATTGGGTTTTTGTCCTCTCTACCTAGGAGGAGGGGATGTTTTGGGACATGGTTACAATATCATGGAAATGTGTTACTACCCACATATCCATGAATTAAATATTTAGAACCAGATTTGGCATTCAGTTCCACCAATGTAAATCCTGAGTAACTTTAGTTGACTTTTTCTTCCCTACTGCAAAATAAAACACTTGTTAGTTAATCCCTTTCATTTCTGGGTCCTGGGCTTCTCTGTGAATTTTCTGGGAAAAAGTTTTCCAGGTGTTTAATGTAATAATACTTTACACTTCTATTGCTCTTTTCATCTGAGGAATCCTCACAATCCCCTTCTGAAATGGATAAATATTATCTCCGTTTTAAAGATGGGGAATCTCAGGCACACAGAGATACTGTGAAAGTGAACTGTTCAAGTTTATCCAGTGAATCAGTAGCAGAGCTGGGAAGAGAGAGTAGGACAGAGTCTCCTACTTTCTTCCTGCTTTAACTACTAAACCACACTTGGCCCCATAGCTGGGAATATCACCCAGGAATCCTGATGCCTTGTCTCCAGGTTTAACCACTGGGAGAAAATAAACCTAGAATTCATAGAGCCACACATTTTATGACAAGGGAAATGCTTTTAACACTAGTGAGAAAGGGTAGGCTTGGAATTTTTTTTTTTTCAGTTGCTGTAACTTTAAAGAAATGGCCACAGGATGATGGGTGGTAGTGTTGACTAAGAGAGGGCTGCTATAATTTATAATGACTGAGGCCAGAGCTACACAGTTGCACCAATTTAAATACTGAAGGTATGATTTTAAATTAAACTGATTTATTTAAACTGGGGCAACTCTGTGTGTGGCTACTCCTATATCAGTTTAAACTTGTCTTATAGAAGTTTAGTTTGCACCTACGAGGGCTTGTCCACATGCAAAATTGTAGATACAGCTATGTCAACAGGGGCTTCCCTCAAAGGTCATGTAACTAACTTTGGGGAGGTGGTGCTCCTATGATGTAACTATGCTGGTATAGTCTCTGTAGTGTAGACACAGCCTTATGTTGGTTTAAACAAGGTTTGTTTTGGTTTAGCTTAAGTCAGTTAGGACAGGTTTAAGCTGAATCCAAATAAGCCATTCTTAAACCAAAATAAAGTGGTTTCCATCAGGTTAAATCAGTTCAAGTCTGCATTAACTGGTGCAAGCTAAATCAGTATTTACTATGTCTAAATCGTTATGAGTGACGCCATGGGGGTTATATAGTATTAACTACATTGTTTTTGTTAACTGACTTAAAGTGATGCAACTTCTGTGTGTCACAAGCTTTGACTCTGAGATTTTGCTCCAGGTCACTGATATTTACGATACATTTTTCAACTGTAGCACGCAAAGCAACTTTTTTTTATAAAGCTGTCATGAAAGGATTAAAACTCCCAAATAGAGGACCAAATTCAGAAATCCTTACTCAAACTTTTACTATGGCAGGATTCTGGGGTTTGCCTAAGTAAAAACTGAATAAGGCCTTGTATATGCAAGGAAGTTTCAACTGTTTAAAAAGTGGTTTTTAGTTAGGCTTAGGAATTGGTTTAATTCAAAACAAGCTGATAGTCTATAGGATGCTTTGGGTTAAGAAATAAGTATAAGGTAGATTTTGGGCCTAAGCTAGGCTAAGTGTCGAAGAGAAGTGAACATGCTAGTGTGAGAAAGTTAGAGGTAAGTTGGAGACAGAGTGTTATGTGAAAGTAAGAGTTAGCAGGATGTGACCCATTATGTTTTGGTTATAACTGATTTAAGCAAGGTTTTTAATTAATGTTTTATTAAAATATTACCTATATTGATAGAATGGGAAGGACATTGGTGCAGATGTTAATTTAAATAATAGGTAATGTAAAGAGCCAATAAGAAGGTGGTAAATGGCAGTTTAATGCTAATTAGTATTATAATTGAGTATAAAAGGAGTAGTTTTGCTAACTTGCAAAGGAGCTCCAATTAACATCAGAAGGGTATCATTAGGTTCCAGGATCATAAGGCTCTCCTTCACTCTGTTGTCTGTGGACTGATCACTCGTTGATACACAATCTCATCCTTGAGGTGAAGTATAACTGTCATATTGTGTAAATAGTAATTGCATTCTGCTTGCTTATCATTTTCCTTTGGTTGTATCATTCCAAGTGTCTCCTTGTGGTCCTCTACTAAATACATTTTCTGTAACCAACCTAGAGGCTCAAACCTGAAAACTAAGTTTGGTTTTATTGCATCCTCATTTTTAACCACTTAATATTAATTGAGAACATTTCAACATAAAGGTTACATACCCTTAAACCAAAATCAGTGTCCAAACAGGGGTTTGCACCAGTTTAAAATAGAAACTTTA
Organism: Trachemys scripta elegans; assembly: GCF_013100865.1. Classification (NCBI taxonomy): domain Eukaryota; kingdom Metazoa; phylum Chordata; order Testudines; family Emydidae; genus Trachemys; species Trachemys scripta. The sequence continues at coordinate 16,070,570 of NC_048313.1, read as the reverse complement.
GTTCAACTGATGCAACTTTCTCATGTAGATAAGTCCTAAATTGGTCAGGATTTAGCCCAATAATTACACGTTGTCCTCTGAGGAAAAAAGGGATTACATTTGCTTAATTTTTTTCAGGTCCCAAAGAATGAGGCATCTTTTTTCTCATCTTCCCAACTCTGCCTCAGGTGATGTTCCTTCTCTGGCATCTGCTGTTCCATCTGCATCAATACTAGAGGAGGATGGCATGGAGGAAGCCAAAGAGATATCATGAGTAATGCAGGCAATGTGGAGAGAGAGGTCTGGGAGCCATCTGGCTCTTGGAGTAAAGTGGCAAATAAGGGGAGAGAGTATGGAGGTGAATTCTCCCAGCATCATTAACTTGCCTACCATTCTACAGGACCATTTTACCTTTCTATTCCAGACAGATACCTGCCTTGGCTTCCATTGGATGTTCCAGTTCATGGAGGGGTAAGACTTATACCTGGGAAGCTGATGGCAGATGCCTCAGTCTTCATGCAATTATGTCATTCAGTTGAAGAGAGAGAAAGAATATCAACAAAATAGTACTGATCTGAAGACTCCGACAGAGCACTCTGGCCATTTGTGAAAGCTCACACAGCAATCAAATAGCTCTTAAAAGCTAGGTGTTCCCATATTTGAGTTTGAGGGGGCATTATGTAACATGGTTAATAATTTACCAGCTAATGTTAAGTGGGTGAGTGTTTAAGTAATGATTGTATTGGGAGCATAAGCTTTCGTGGGTAAGAACCTCACTTCTTCAGATGCAAGACATTGCTGTTCATTGGGGACCTCGGGTGCAGTTTACCTGGCTACTTACATGTAACTTGTAATTTTGTGTTTGTCTTGCCTTCGGTTTAGGATAGGAGAGTGCTTATAAAATATGATTTGTGAAGTGTAAAAATGATGTCTTGGAAAGTCACCCAATGCCAAGATATACAAAATGCCACTTTAATACCTCAGCCAGTGCAGGGCCATCCAACTTTTCTGATGTTACTAAGTTCTCCCAAAGAAAAAATAACATTATTTAACCACAGGCAGGAGTGTTTAAAGTGGCTGGGTTTTGTGTCCTTGTTCTGTTCCTGGAAGCCTGAGCCTGTCACTTTAAATTCAGAATAGAGCTTGAGAGTAGAGTGTATTTCTGTATATTCAAAGCATTGCTAATGGCAGCTGTGGATGTGTAACACAGTGCTCCGGAATAGACAGCAGTAGTGGGATTCAGTCCAGCACTCCTGCATTTAAAAACAGGAGGCTCTACTGCCTGAGCCATGAGACCTCCGCATAGTAGCTCATAGCCAGGAGATTCAAGTTCTTATGAGTGGCCCCTCCACTCCAGGGGGACAGAGCACACTCTGTGTAAGTGCAGATTACAAACGGAACGGTTTGTTCATCCTTGCCAGGGTTGTTTTAGGAGCATAAAAGTGGCCCTGTCAGATCAGAGCTCCATCTAGTGCAGTGTCCGGTCTCCAACATTGGCCAGTATCAGAGGTTACAGAAGAAGGTGCTAGAATTCCCGTACTGGGCAAGTTGTGGATCAACTGTCCACAGGTGAAGTTTCTTCATAACTCCTGTCAGTTAGTGGCTGGCTTATGCCCTCAAGCATGGAGCTTCACAGCTCATAGAATCATAGAATATCAAGGTTGGAAGGGACCTCAGGAGGTCATCTAGTCCAACCCCCTGCTCAAAGCAGGACCTAATCCCAACTAAACCATCCCAGCCAGGGCTGTGTCAAGCCTGACCTTAAAAACCTCTAAGGAAGGAGATTCCACCACCTCCCTAGGTAACCCATTCCAGTGCTTCACCACCCTCCTAGTGAAAAAGTTTTTCCTAATATCCAATCTAAACCTCCCCC
>NC_048313.1:16054962-16068514 GCF_013100865.1 Trachemys scripta elegans | reverse complement strand
CCATCTTACAGCAAAAAAACTTCAGGACCAGACTCCAAAGAGAAACTGCTGAGCTCCAGTTCATTTGCAAATTTGACACCATCAGATCAGGATTAAACAAAGACTGTGAATGGCTATCCAACTACAGAAACAGTTTCTCCTCCCTTGGTGTTCACACCTCAACTGCTAGCAGAGCACCTCACCCTCCCTGATTGGACTAACCTCGTTATCTCCACACTGATATATACCTGCCTCTGGAGATTTCCATTGCTTGCATCTGAAGAAGTGAGGTTCTTACCCACGAAAGCTTATGCTCCCAATACTTCTGTTAGTCTCAAAGGTGCCACAGGACCCTCTGTTGCTTTTTACAGATTCAGACTAACACGGCTATCCCTCTGATAAGTAATGATTGTTTTTCCCTCACAGTCTCAAGTCTTCCTGCCTTTATTTTCTTTGAAAATTGTTTTATATGTTATACATATATATTATTTTATTTGCCAGTTATTTCTGAAAGTTATTTTATTTGCCAGTTTTTGGTTGTCATTCTATTGAAAATTTTATGTTGTTTCATTAGTAAAAAACTGTATTATATAATTCTGTCTTTTTTTAAAAAAAAACAATGGTGCAAGATATTATAGAGATAATGAAGTACTGAAATGTTTGAAGACTCATCCATGGATTATGAAGATTGTGTTCAACTAGTATTGTTTTTTTTTATTGCACACAGAATGAAAAAAGAGGAAAGAAAAGAAATTAATATCAACGTTCAGGTTTGCCATCCCTTATAGATTTAAAACAGCTGGTAAACAGTTTCACTTTTAATTCAAGGGCCAAATTTTTGCATAATTTACACCAGAAAAATACCCCACAAATCCAGGCTGTTGCAGGGTCATAGGACTGAAAAGAGCACCTCAGTTCTGGTTTCCCCTGAAAACATGAAGAAAGCCTGCTCTACAAGGGCTCCATAGCAGAAGTGATGGAGGCTTGGCCTAGATAAGGATGAAAGGTATTTTGAAAAGTCTGGAACCTTAAACACATGCTAAACTGATTGAGGTGAAGTGGGGAGACTAGGGTTTACCTTGAACAGTTTAGCATGTATATGCTGCCTTGTCTACACTAGACTTTTCAAACATGGTAGCTAGAATGGCTCAACATTTCACCTTTAAATTCTAGTCTGGACAAGGTTGGAAGGGAAAGACCAAGGGTTTACAACCAGAATTTGAGCATACAGCTGTTGTTTTTTGAAGTCTGTATATGTGCCTTTTGGGGAGGCAGGAGATGAGTGGATATTATTCCTGTACTGCAATCAGCCAGTAGCCAGCAAGAATTTTGTTCTAAGACACTGGGCCTTATTCTCATTTATGCTACAGCCTCATGACTCCATTCTGGCAGTGAAAAGGAGCCTTAGCATGGCTCGAGTGGTGTCACGGGGACTCAGTGTAAATAAGAATAAGGTTCAAAATGCCAAATGTAGGAGAGTAAAAGCAACACCAGAACAGAACAAAACCGCTGGCCATTTAAACCGTTAAACCAAACAATGCTAATATTTGGCTCTGATTTGATGCACAGTCCTAGATCTCCTTCCATTTTTTTACTGAGTACAGAGTATTTGTCGCTCCCTTCAGGGCATGAGCAATAAACCTTCCCGATTGTCTGCTTTTTCTGTACTTCAGCCTCTTTAAAGACTCCAGATCCCTGTGGGTGTTCATTATCAGTCGACTAGAAAGAATGAAAACAAGATGTGTTTCACATTAGCAACAAACTCTCCACACAGCTGCAGGAATGAGATTCCAAATATCTTTAAAAAAACCCACTCATAAAGATCACTAATTTGTCCTTCATTAATCTGAAAGCTCTATAATTTACACACTGTTTTTCTTTCCCTTGCAGATCACCTTTAATTGAAAGAATGGGTTTGTTGTGTCTTTCACAAAGAGAGATTTTCTCCTAAATATTAAATAGGTACAAATAAGCAAAAAATCTTAACAAAGCATTAGGCCCCATTCAGCATAGCACTTAAACATGTGCTTACCTTTAAACGTGAATAAGGAAGGGATTGCTCATTTGATTAAAGATGAATAGGGGCCTAAAAGTAAAAACTCTTCAGATTTTATGGTTTGTTTACTTGCACTTATTTAATTCAAATTCCTGAATAGGAAGCTTAAATAAATGAAATCCCCTCCCCTCTCAGGCCTCGTCTTCACTATGATAAAAGGAGTGGGGGTTTTAAATCATGAAGACAGGAAAAGTATTTTAACATGTTATCTGCTAGCGGCTGACTGTAGACTAAGTCTACACTAAAAAACTAACTAGTAGAGATTAGGATTTACTTTGATCAGATAACCCATGTTAAAAAGAAAGAGATCTTGGAGTTATTGTGGATAGTTCTCTGAAAACATCCACTCAATGTGCAGTGGCAGTAAAAAAAAGCTAATAGAATATTGGCAATAATTAGGAAAGGCATAGCTAATAAGACAGAAAATATCATATCGTCTCTATATAAATCCATGGTATCCCACATCTTGAATACTGGGTGTAGATCTGGTTGCCCCATCTCAAAAAAAGATACATTGGAATTGGAAAAGGTACAGAAAAGGGAAACAAAAACTATTAGGGGTATGGAACAACTTCCATGAGGAGAGATTAAAAAGACTAGGACTTTTGAGCTTGGAACACAGATGACTAAGGGGGATATGATAGAGGTCTACAAAATCATGACTGGTGTAGAGAAAGTAAATAAGGAAGTGTTATTTACTCCTCATAACACAAAAACTAGGGGTCACCCAATGGAATTAATAGGCAGCAGGTTTAAAACAAACAAAAGGAAGTATTTCTTCACACAATGCACAGTCAACCTGTGGAACTCCTTGCCAGATCATGTTGTGAAGGCCAAGAGTATAACAGGGTTCAAAAAAAGAACTAGCTAAGTTCAAGGAGGATAGGTCCATCAATGACTATTAGCCAGAATGGGCAGGGATGCAAAACCATGCTCTGAAGAGTCTCTAGCCTCTGTTTGTCAGAAGCTGGGAATGGGTGACAGGGGATGGATCACTTGATAATTATCTGTTCTGTTCATTCCCTCTGAAATACCTGGCATTGGCCACTGTCTGAAGACAGGATACTGGGCTCGATGGACCATTGGCCTGACCCAGTATGGCCGTTCTTATGTTCTTAGGTAATTACAATTTGCTGTATGTACACTAGGATTTTGAAAAATTTATCTTTTTTTCCTAGCAAAGACAATGCCATAAACTTTGACCCTTCAAATTCTTGTGTGGTTTGCAGCAGAGTGTGTAGTAAGGCTGTTACACTCCAGCATAAGTGTGAATGGAGGTTTGTGGCATAAGTAATCTTAAGCAAAATCTTTCACAGTAAGCAGTAGTTTTAACCAGATGGTACACAGGAGTGATATGGTAGCCCCACAGTAGTTCTGTCATTAGTGCAGGAGTCCCTCTCCTGTGCTCCTGCTCTACTAATCACTTTTTAACCTTGCTCTTATGCCCACGTAACTGTGCACATGCCTTGTGCAGGTTCAACCTCTTACAGGGCATACAAAGACCTGGACATTTGACACTAAAACAAATCAAATCTCTGAAGCGGTCTATATTATAAAGCACAGTAAACTAATCCTCCTATCTTTCAGTCAATAATCAAGAGAATCACATGCTGTGAAGAGTTCTACATGTACCATCCCTGATATCGAAGTATGTTCTTACTTGAGATTAGAGAGCTCAATAATCAGACCACAAACAACATCTGTTGCATCTTCCTCTTTGGTGGGATCACAACCCCCCTCCATCATCTCAACCCTGATGAAAAAAGGAGGGAGAGAAGAACTAAAACAGTCCTAACCACCAGCTCATCAATACCCACTCAGCTAAAACATTAGGCCTGATTCTCATCTATACTCAGGCCCCTATACAGTATATGACTAAATGCAACTTTAAACTTCTGTACACTGCTGAAGGGGTAAAAGGGCCTTAGCGTAAACAAAAATCAGGCTCATTATATATTTATGCTGCAGTTGCACTGTTGTAGCACTTCAGTGTAGACACTCACTACAGTGACGGGAGGGGTTCTCCCATCGCTGTAGTTAAATCCTTGAGAGGCAGCAGCTAGGTCGATGGAAGCATTCTTCTATCAGCCTAGTAATGTCTACACTGGGGGTTAGGTTGGCTTAACTACATCACTCAGAAATGTGGATTTTCACACCCCTGAGCAAGGTAGCTGGGTCGACATAACTTTTCTACAATCTATATCTAGTTTCCATTTTTTCAAGCTCCAGATAAGTAAGAATGAGGGTCTAGGAAGAAAACTGTATTACCTATACAACGAGAAGTTCCCTATATTTGGTATTTGACCAGAAACTAGTATTTCACATTGCTTACACATTGCTCATCTGAAAGGATTGCGAACTATAGTAATGACTTTGTCCACCCTCTCCAGAAAAGTATGGAACAAAGCAGTTAGAAGTCCTCAGCAACGTTATGCAATAGTTTAGGGCAGGAAGTAAAGAATATTAGATCCGTTTAAAACTGCAAGGGAAGTTTTAGGTAGACAAAATATAATTACCCAATTCCAGATTGTCCACAACTCTAATCCATGTGTAGAGTACACTCCTGCATACAAATCCACTATGCCATCTCACACCTCCTCCCCCCCGTATGGAAGGCTAGTACCCACATATTTATACATGGATACTTATCATATAGAGTGGCAATGATAGAGCATGTCTGTATAGCTCTAAAATCAGTACTACAGCCAGCTCACACTTTCCATTCTTTACATGATAGTTTGAAATACAATTGAATCTTGTTATCCCTTCTTGCCAGAAATGTTCCTAGTACCAATGAAATCAGTTGAAATAACAATTATTCTATTTCCAGTAGTCAGGATTAATATGTACAGTCCTGGTCTGGTGAAATGCAATATTGCTTACTCCACAGCATGAAACTATGAATGGAAAGAACATATTGAAAATAAGGTTTCACACTGCTCAGTAGGAAGTCTCCCTACCTGGGTTGCAGCTTGTTTGGGTAAGATACATTAATGATTGGGACTGGTGTCTTTGGACCACATTGTTCTCTTTCAGGATACAGATCACTTTCAGGAATGGAAGGACTGCAATTACGATCCACAGAAAATGGCTGAGAGGGAGGAAGTTAATACAAAAATAAAGAAATGCTCTGCAGAACGATTTAATTTGACACACCAAGAGAAGTTGCTTAATGCACTATTGGAAAGTACTCAGATATTATGGTGATGAGCCTGGTAGAAAAACCTATATAGAATAGAATATAGATGCCCCCAACTTATGTAATCGTTCTGTTCCGGAAAGCCTTGCGTAACTCGAATTTTGCATAAGTCGGAAACGTATACCCCTATATTACGCAAAAATTTCCGCAACTTGAAAATCCTATTTCTGGCTTATGGAACTTTTTCCGTAAGTGCGAATTTGTGTAAGTCAGGTCTTGCATAACCCAGGGAGCGTCTGTAGTATAGAATAGAATTCCAATGTGTAGTCATCCCTCTCCCATGCTCCATCTATTATTGTTTTGCACAAAGTTTCTTCAACCTGGTATAGTAATAATAAATTAATTATTAAGCAATCAGTGATGAGTACAGGCAGAAGCCTGATGCAGGTATAGCCTCTAATGAGTTGTTCAAACTGTGCAACACTAGAAGCCTCATTGGCAACTTTTAGGGAGCCCAAAGGCTGTATTTAGACCCCAGTCCTAAAAAGTCTCAAGCTGTGCACCCAAAAATGGAGGCACACAAAAGTAATGGTCACTTTTGAAGATTTTGCCTTTTAGTTTATCAGTTTTATTCTCACCTTGCAGATTTTGGCATTTAGGGGGAGTGTAGCCAAAAGCTACATTTTGAGACTCTAGGCTGCATTTGGCCAGCAGGATGCATTTTGGATAGTTCTGCTCTATGGTAGCATGTTTTAAACAAATGTCATCAAGGCTAAAAAAAGTGTGTGGGGGTTGATTTTGTTCTTAAAAGAAGTGTTTTAAATAAATGCCCTTATTAGAAATGCCTTACCCAATGGGTCTATATTTAAGCCCCAATTCAACAGAACACTTAAGCACACAAGGAATCCCATTTAACTTTAAACATATCACAGCTCTAGTCAAGCTCTCTCTTCTGCACACTCACCTGGCTGTAGTGTTTGGGTCCCGCCATGTTGGACTCATGCTTTTAAGCTTCCTAAGTCTGAGCAGAGTCCAGGTACTGCCTCTGGCTTTGGGTTTCTAGGCACTTTCTCAGGTGTAGATCCTCTATTCTGAGAGCTGAGACACATGGTGTAACTGCCCAGGCTCTGTGACTAGTGCCAGCGCCCCAGACTCCTCAATAGCTTACACACAACCTTCCCAGAGTTACAGCCTTGTGGGCACCCTCATTTTCACGGACATGCGATAGTTGAAGCACATATTGGACAGACTTTGCAAAGATTTCTAACACAATTTAAACAGCACAAGAGATATACAGATAATAAAACACCTACACACCATTCCTTGCCTCAGTTTTCTCACCACTTGAGTGTTCTTTGGGATACGGGAGTCCTGTAGGGTGTCCCGCTCCTGCACATGGCTTTGCCTCTAAATCATAGAATCTCTCTGCTGCAGCTAGTTTCCTTCTTCCTCAGCTGGTCCTTCACTCAAAAAGGACTCCTATGAAAGCATGAACCTTTGTTCTTCTCTCCTACCCACTCTTCCTTTCTGGCTCTATGAGTTTTTACCTCCTAGTATTAACACCTGGAACACCTGGTTTCTTTGTTTCCTCATTCCACTGTTCAAACCCCTTGTCCCCTTCCCTGCAGACAAACTTGGTCAACCTGATTTCCCTGGGCATTCAATTAAACAGCAATTTAATGAAATCAACCAGAATTTGTAAGATGTAAATAGATTCTCCAAATTGTCATAAAACACAGGAACAGTCCCTCTGATTTCCAACGGGATTATTCACATGCTCAAAGTTAAGCACTTGCTTAAGTGTTTTGCTGAATTGGGGCCTGAGGTAGGCCTAATAAAATCTCATAATGTACACTATAAACTGATCATAAAAGGGGCCAGAAATTTTGCATCTATATATAAAACTCCATGTTTGGCCAGGTGTGTTTTGAATGTAGTTTTCCTTTGTATGCTAGGTGGGCCCAATTCAGTCCAAAATGGGTATTTATGCTCAACATTATTGTAACGTGACAATCAGCTTACCTGCTGTAGTGGAAATTCAACTCTGTTATCTTTAAGGACAGTCTGTAATGGATTGTCAGGCAACAATTCTAGATCCAGCGAAAGTGCATCTTCCCAAGGTGAGCAGGTTTGGTCAACTGGGGAAGGATCCCTCAGTGCACCACTAGGCAAACCTGTATCTGCTGCAGAAAGAGATTTCCAGACACCTGAATTAGCATCAGTTTCTCTTTTATGATTGATTATCACCTTTTCTCTTTCCAGTTGCTCAAGAACATCTATAGGGGAAAGACAGTTTTCCATGGAAACAGGGTCCATCTTATTTTTCTCACAAATGACCATTTCTTCATTGTTTTTTACATTCAACGGGAGGCCAAATGAAAGGGGAGAAGACTTTATTCCTGCTTCTGGAATTTGAGTTGCTGCCTGTGGGACAATCTCTGTATTTGACTGTTTCACTTCTAATGCATTAGGTCTTGAGTCACAAATACTAAATGGTGACTGTTTCCTACCAGGCCTCACCTCCTCACTTCCATTTTCCTTCCACCACTCCAAAGTGATATCATCTTCTTGATTGTTCTCACATATAAAGCTATTATCAATCAAGAGGGTTGAAGCATTTGGGTCAGAGTCTGCTCTGGTGTCTATAGTTGTCTTGCTCTTCTTTTCTGCCTCTTCTTTGCCTGTATAACTCTCTCCATTGTAAAAAGCTGGTTGCAGTGAGGTGTTGCTGCACTCTAAGTGACCACACCCTTCAGTTTGTAGGCAGAACAGACAGGTTGTTTCAGTAGCTTGTATGCTTTTTGATTCAGTAACCTCTACGTCCATCTTCAGATCAACAATCCTGGATTGAGTACTACTAAGAAAATCCTTCCCAGAAATATCTCTGTCTTTGTCACTGTTGATTTTCTCTGAGACTCTGACACTGTTGTGAGGGCTGCTTTGCTCGGCAACTTTACCACTGCTTTGCAGGCTCTTTTGCTCCAAGACTCTGCCACTGCTCTGTGGGCTGCTTTGCTCTGTAACTTTGCAATTGCCTCTTTGCTCTACTACAACTTCAGCACTTATGCATGGGCTACTTTGCTGTGTGGTTTTGCCACTGCTTTTTGAGCTGCTTCGCTCGGCAATTTTACCAGCGCTGCACAGGTCGCTGTGTTCTGCAGTTTTGCCACTGCTGTGAAGACTATTTTGTTCTGCAGCTTTGCCATCTTTGAATGGACTGTTCTGCTCTGCTCCTTTGTCACTGCTGCTTTGCTCTTCACCCCTGCCCCTTGTGCATGAGTTGTTCTTTTCTTTATCTTTGGTGATGTTTAAATCTACTAAAAATTGAGGTTTCATTAGGTTGCTCTCCATTTTGCTTTTGATGCTTGTATCCATCAGATCTATGACTTCCCCATGCACATGTTTAGTCTCTTTTTCTTCTTTAACAAAGTTGCCTAGTTTTATGGCAATTTCATCCTCTGTGGGTTTCTTTTGGTCCATATTCTCAAGGCAACTATTCAGGTCTTCATTTTGATTGCCTTTACCTCCGTCAGAAATTCTGTATTCTGTTAGTATACTACAGCTCACATCCTTTTCAATGGGGAATTCAAGTGACCCTAGAGATAGGTTCCTGTTTTCATGACTACCTGTATCCTTATGACATAAAGTATCTGGAAATAAGGGAACAAGTTCCACGAAGGTGTTTTTGTCACAGTTGTCTTCTTGTAAATTAGATGCTATCCCTGTTTCTTGGTGAGAATCACCTACCATAGCAGCCTCGGTGCTTATGTTTTTAATCTTCTGCTGGCTTTCAGTTTTAACATCCAGCCTTTCACCAGTACATTTCTGACAGTGAGAAATTACCATATCTCCAGCTTCTTGCACTTTGGATCCCATCAACTGAAATGACTCTGGTGAGAACTTTGCTTCCTGCATATCTGCTTCTGAGGACTCACATGCCAGATTGCTGTCTGTGCATTGGAGATCAGACTCTAATATTCCCTGAAGTTTGTGCATCATTAGTGTCTTGGAGGAAAATAATAGAGCAACTTCAGTGTTTTCCAGTACATAGATCTCTACTCCAATCTATACGAACAATTACCAGGCAATTTATAGGAGCTGTGCACTGAATTCAGAGGATATTTACAAAGGTGAAAATTATATGTAAGTATGTGATAAAGTTAATAATAATCAGTTGTTCCCAAAGGTGTCTGAAAGTCCATTAGGCAGACAATGAAAAGTAGTGGGGGCTAATCCTCAGATGGCGTAAATTGGCACAGTTCCATTGAGTTTAATATACACTGGCCCAGGATCTGCCTGAGGCTTTGTCCTCTCTCTCTCAGAACAGTTTTCTGAGGCCTGATGAAACTCCCAAGGACCCCTGCCAACAGCAGACTGTGCCGCACTTCACAGAATTCAGAAAGATTTGTAAATACACCCACTGAACAGCTTTCCCTTTTTTAGTCTTCCTGGATTTATTACTCCCATTTGTATGGGAATATATAGTAGTTGTTCCACTCTCATGAGGCAACTTACACCGTGGAATAATTTCTCAAGGGATCTAGTGGAAACCCTGTCATTGAGTCATTTAAAATTGAACAAGACAAAGCACTAGAAAAGAGATAGCAGAGCAATCTCACAGGCCTAATTAAGAGGAAATAGACTAGAGTAGATGGACTTAACAGGGGTTTTTTCCATCCTTAATATTTATGGTTCTACAATAAGCAGAGCCAAGATTTATTATGTTGGCTGGTCAATTATTGTATATTCCCGACATCAGGAAACATTTTCAGAAGTGCCTAAGTAACTTAGAAGCCTAAGTCTCATTTTCAAGAGTAACTTTGACACTTAGAAACCTAAGTCTCATTGAAAGGGCCTTCAACTCTAAGTGCCTTTTGAAGAAGGGACTTAGGCTCCTAAGTCACTTACATGCTTTTGAAAATTTCATGCATAATGTTTTCATTCTCTTCATATCTGGGCAAAACTTTTGGAAGAACCAAAGGGGCTCATTCCTGGGCACTGTTCCATTGAACTGTGTTGCGTGGAATATGTTCATCTTTAATTACTAATGTGAAATAAAATGTGCTTTAAATTTTAGAGTCAGAAGGAATTATTTTGCTAAATGTTCTCCAACATCTAACAACAACAGATGCCTATAAATTTTAGGTTCTCTTGTATATAACTGCACATGCATTGGTAGGGCTAACATGTTAATTGATGATCAAGTGCTGTACCTGTTCTGTTTGAAACCCTGCTGCTTCTCCATCATTTCTCTCAGGTGTTTCAGTCAAACCTTTCTTTGGTTTTACAAAGACTGGCACAAACTTCCCTGCTGAATTCTACAACCAAGTTTAATAATGATGACTGTAAAGGGTGGTTATTACCAAATGAACTAAGTAATACAGCACTCCGAGCAACCCTGACCCAAGCTCCCTCAGATCAGACACTTTCAGTATTGATTAGAAAGATATCAAGGGAATGAATGTATCTGGTTTTATAATCCTGTCTAGTTAAATAATGCAAACCAACCCGTTTCAATCTACCCAATAACATGTTAAGCCTGAATCTAAACTCACATAGACTACTTGGCTGAACATAGAAAACAGAGCTGAATAATTTAAAGAATGCATTTCACATAATTTCACATATTTTAACATTTATTTTACAAGAGAACAGAGGATTATATTAGTTGTACATTATTAATATGTATTTAGGTCTTGTGATGAATGTGTGGTCCATAGGCAGCATCTCTATGAAGTTAACCTTTTTCCAATGCATGTTGCTTTGGTAAATCTGCTGCCAACAAACCATGAGCATCCAAGTTTGAGGTGTAGGAGATAACAATATGTACACACAGCAAATCCATCTACATAGTGGAATCAAATCCAGCTGTGCCATGTCTAGACAGCACCTAGCAAACCACAGCCCACAATTTATTGCTCATATTAGTTTTGCATCACACCATTAGAACAGATTTACCTGAGATAAAGGAAGAGAAATAAACTCCTTTGCCTGACTTAACTGTTTCAGCTCAGAGGTAGTCTTTCTTTCTTCGTCATTTGAGCTGGTTAGAAAAAGAGAGCACAACAACATGCATATTTAGGAACTGTAAGTTAACAAATTAATAAATTCCCTAGGGAGAGGCTAGAGCTCAGATTCTGGGCCCCTGCATTCTATTTCCAGCTCTAGCAATGCCTTGCCATGTTATCTTGGAGCAAATCATAATAATTCTGTGCCTGTTCTTCCTTCGGTAAAATGGGGATAACAATATGGATCCATTTCACAGGAATTCTGTGAGACTATCTGTAAAACACTCTGAGACCCTCAACTGAAAGACACTACTGAAGCACAAAGTATTATTATTAATATACACCAGTAAAACTGAAGCAAACCTATATAGTATAAGGGCCTGGTTTTCAGAAGGGCTGAGCCACCACAACTCTATAACTTCATTTGGAGTTATACATGCTTAATAACTCTGAAAATCAGGTTCATAGGGACAAATCTTGCAGTTCTTGAATTATTAGGTTTGCCTGAGTAAAGAATTGCAGAATTTGGCCCTCAGGCTTCAAGTGAACATTCTCCTATAAAGAAATTTTATGTGAGAGAAATTCTGTGCAAGTGATCAAAGACAGTGAAAATTAAACGTGCAGGGAGTCAGAAAAAGGGAGTATTTCTCCATATTCATCCCGCTCACCCCACTCTACAGGGAGAACTTCCCCCCCTGCCTTTGTTACTCCAAATGTCTGTCTTCTATCATCCAAGAAACTCATGTCTGATGATTCCAGTGCTTCATGGGGAACAAATTCAATTACCTTGTTTGCAAGTTTACTGCCAAAGCTTCAGTGTTTTCCTGGCTTTTCTCTTCCCGTTCCTGCTTTGTTCCTGCTGTGGTTGGTTTTGATTTTCTTTTGGAATCATTGGATTGAGGTTGTACTGGTATTTCAAAATTATTCTCTGCTGTCAGCTGGGAGTTCTCCCTAAGGCTTCTTTTTGCTTTGGAAACATTGAGTTCATTGTTTCCTTCTTTTAAGGGAAAAAATCATTACAAAGTCAAATTGATAATGTTCTATGCAACAGGAATGATTACACTACATCTCTCATCTAGAACAGAAAAAGAGTGCAATTTTATACAGTTACATTGTAGCTTGGGAGCTGTGGCAATTACTCCACAGGCCCTATCAATGGAAACTTAATAAGCTCAAGGTATCATTATATAGTTGGCCAAGTGGTCATTAGTGCAGGTTTTGCATTAATTTTTGTGGCTATATAAAAATGTCTAACACTAAATTTCTAATGCAATCTGTGACACAACATAAAATGCAGATAATTTTGGATCTGATAGTCAGTTATGCTAAGGACCCTTTGCAGCACTCTTGCAGTGTTAAGGTGCCTTAAAGGGGGTGTAAAGCAGCAGTTTTCAACTGCCAGAGACGTGTAAATTGGCTTTAGTGTAACTACGAATCAGGCCCTTTAACTGTATCCAGCAATCCTCTTAATGATGTGGCACAGGGATTTCCAGATTTAGCAATACTGAGGTAAGCTACATTAGATATTTGCTAGCTGCCAGAACCTATTTTATATATATATTGTAATAATTCGTTGAGCATCTAGGAACTTCACAGAAATTACTATCCTGCACATCATGGTGATATTATTTTTTAATTTTATTTATTTTATTTTATTATTTTATTTTAAATTACATATAATTACAATAGCAAAGATGAATCTTATATCCTCCTGCTAAAGAAACACACATCTCTACCATCTGAGCTAAAGGAAGATCTTCTTTAGTTGTTAGGAATATAGGACCTATGATACACAGTAGAGGACTTCTGATCCCAGTTGAGGGCAGTGGTGCCTTAACCAGTTCAGTACAGAATTTACATCAGTTTAAATAAAGATGCTGGTACTTTTATTTTTCTCAGTAGATGAATAAAACATATGGGTTGGATAAATTCATGACCAATAAAACCTAAATTTGTCCTTGTTTGTCTTCATCTTGAGGTTGCAAGCAGATTAGCCATGAGTGATATTTTAAGCGGCTACAGGCTGTATTTGTCCCTCTTGCTGCACTTTGTGTACCTCCTGATCTGGCTGATTGGAAAACAAATGCTAAGCAAGGAATCCTGAAACCCCCTCTACATCTTGGAAGAAAGCCTCATGTATGTTGCCACTGTTAAAAGTTAATTATCCAGTGGTGAAATTCCAGGTCTCCTTTCTAGAGTAAATCTGTAAGCACTGCCAGTTGAGAGAGGCTGAACAGGAATTCTCAGTGATCCTCCACCTACCAGAAAGCTGCATAACACAAACTACATAATAATTATGCCACAACATATAATTTGACAAAACTCAATCTCTGAGTAGATTAGACAGGTTCTACTCAGGGGAGGGAGCTG
>NC_048313.1:16047178-16053344 GCF_013100865.1 Trachemys scripta elegans | reverse complement strand
TGTTTCCTTCTTTTAAGGGAAAAAATCATTACAAAGTCAAATTGATAATGTTCTATGCAACAGGAATGATTACACTACATCTCTCATCTAGAACAGAAAAAGAGTGCAATTTTATACAGTTACATTGTAGCTTGGGAGCTGTGGCAATTACTCCACAGGCCCTATCAATGGAAACTTAATAAGCTCAAGGTATCATTATATAGTTGGCCAAGTGGTCATTAGTGCAGGTTTTGCATTAATTTTTGTGGCTATATAAAAATGTCTAACACTAAATTTCTAATGCAATCTGTGACACAACATAAAATGCAGATAATTTTGGATCTGATAGTCAGTTATGCTAAGGACCCTTTGCAGCACTCTTGCAGTGTTAAGGTGCCTTAAAGGGGGTGTAAAGCAGCAGTTTTCAACTGCCAGAGACGTGTAAATTGGCTTTAGTGTAACTACGAATCAGGCCCTTTAACTGTATCCAGCAATCCTCTTAATGATGTGGCACAGGGATTTCCAGATTTAGCAATACTGAGGTAAGCTACATTAGATATTTGCTAGCTGCCAGAACCTATTTTATATATATATTGTAATAATTCGTTGAGCATCTAGGAACTTCACAGAAATTACTATCCTGCACATCATGGTGATATTATTTTTTAATTTTATTTATTTTATTTTATTATTTTATTTTAAATTACATATAATTACAATAGCAAAGATGAATCTTATATCCTCCTGCTAAAGAAACACACATCTCTACCATCTGAGCTAAAGGAAGATCTTCTTTAGTTGTTAGGAATATAGGACCTATGATACACAGTAGAGGACTTCTGATCCCAGTTGAGGGCAGTGGTGCCTTAACCAGTTCAGTACAGAATTTACATCAGTTTAAATAAAGATGCTGGTACTTTTATTTTTCTCAGTAGATGAATAAAACATATGGGTTGGATAAATTCATGACCAATAAAACCTAAATTTGTCCTTGTTTGTCTTCATCTTGAGGTTGCAAGCAGATTAGCCATGAGTGATATTTTAAGCGGCTACAGGCTGTATTTGTCCCTCTTGCTGCACTTTGTGTACCTCCTGATCTGGCTGATTGGAAAACAAATGCTAAGCAAGGAATCCTGAAACCCCCTCTACATCTTGGAAGAAAGCCTCATGTATGTTGCCACTGTTAAAAGTTAATTATCCAGTGGTGAAATTCCAGGTCTCCTTTCTAGAGTAAATCTGTAAGCACTGCCAGTTGAGAGAGGCTGAACAGGAATTCTCAGTGATCCTCCACCTACCAGAAAGCTGCATAACACAAACTACATAATAATTATGCCACAACATATAATTTGACAAAACTCAATCTCTGAGTAGATTAGACAGGTTCTACTCAGGGGAGGGAGCTGAGACTGAACTAGTTCAGCAGTAAGAACTAAAAATGATCACCCATATGGGTAAGCTTAGTTTGGTCGTGTCATTCCTTGGATCCAATTCTTCTTTTACACAATGGTGTAAATTGAAGTCAATGCAGTTACAACAATGTAAGTAGGTTTCGCAGAATTTGATTTTTATTTTTTCATAATTTTGATAGATAATATCAATGTTTATTTTTAATCATTTTTATTTTTATCTATTTAAATTTTCACCATTGTGCAAAGTTACGGGTTTCAAGTATTTTTTTCTATATTATCGATTTAAATGTTCACAGTTGCAGGAAATTATGAGGTGGTCAGACAATTATTTGATGACAGTAGACATAGTTTTAAAATTAAAATTTTATAATTGTTAAAACACAAATTAGCAACATCAAAATATACAAAAGAAATATCCAGAAATCAAATTCTTATAAATTCTCAAGCAGCATTTTTCTTACTTTGCCTTTCTGTAAATGTTGATTATTATTGAGGGAAATATTTTTTTCCTCAGTTTGTGTATCCTGGGACCAACTCAGCTACAACACTGCAAACTAGGATGAAATAGACATTTACTGAAAAAAATCTAATCCTTCCAAGACTAAGTGTAAATGAAAGCAGAATCAGGTGCTTTGCCTTTCGGTCCTTACTGCAATGCATTGGCAGGAAGCTTGCTCTTGCATGCATGCGCTGCCATCTGACCTTTGAATAGAAAGTTCGAGTGCTGCTAGCCCTCTAGGAGTACCAGTTTCCCATACTCCCCATCAAAGTTAAAAGAACCTAAGCAGATCTGATTGATTCTAGAGTGTTTTTTAAATGCACTGTCGTGCTGTGCTGGATTTTTAAAGATGCAGCATTTATTGATTCTTCAAAGTGTGTTTCAGTTAGATGAGGGTAAAAAGATGAGGATTGTTTCCAAAGAACTGCGGACTGTGCTCCCCACTTGAAAATCATCAACTTTATTCCTTTATTACCAATTGTACTAAGAGGCACCAGGCCAGACTCCCTTCTGATAGCCCATGGTGTAAGAACAAATGCAATCAAGAAAGACGGCAGGAGCACACAATGCAAATGGTGAATTCTTGTGTACCCAAACAAGAAGAAATGGGCTTGCTACCTGATAAACAGCCAGGGTCTCTAAGTGCGGACTACTGAGAAACTTCATGAAATATTTATTAAAACAAAACCACTTGAGAGCAGAGCTTTACCTCTTCTGTCACTGACATACAAAGTGTGACCTCGTATGTCCAGTGCATGTGAAGTCATGCTGTGCAGAGGATGCCATTGTTATTGTTTGAGCCCAGGCACCTCTTTCTTTACAAATTAAGCACTGCCTGAGAGGAAGTGTTATAAAGGAACTGGAGGAGCCGACTGGGTGCTATTCCCTGCTTTGTCAATGGCTTCTTGTGAGGCTACGAGCAAATTGCTGCACATCTCAGTGCTTCCATATCCTCATCTGCAAAACAGGGATAATAATAGATATCTACCACAACAAAGGGGTTGTAAATGTAATTGATATCTGTAAACTGCTTTGAGATCTTCAGATGAAAGTTGCTATAGAAGTGCAAAGTATTGTACAGCAGGGTGAAAGGGGAAAAGGTGGTGGCATAGGCGCTGACTCTGTGGGTGCTCCAGGGCTAGAACACCCACAGAAAAAAATTAGTGGGTGCTTAGCAGCCACACACACACCCCCACTGGCCCTGCAGATCAACTCCTCCCCCTCCCTCCCAGCGCCTCTTGCCCATTCCACAGCATGCAGGAGGCGGGGGGGGGAGGGGGGGCGGCTTGCTCTGGGGAAGGGGTGGAACTAGGTGGGAAGAGACAGGGCAGAGGTGGAGCAGGGGCGGGGATGGGGACTTGAGAGAAGGGGTGGGGGCAGGGCCTGGGATGGAGTAGGGGAAGAAAGAGGAGAAAGAGGCGGGGCAGGAGTGGGGGTTTGGGGGAAGGGGCTGCATGGGGGTGGGGCAGAGCGGTGGGGCTGAGCACCCCCCAGGGCCTGGAGGAAGCCAGCGTCTGTGGGTGGTGGTACTCTTCTAAGCTCCACCCACAAAGTAAGATCTGCCCATGTGAGGTGCCAAAATGAGACAGCAGTGACTCACAATAGATTGTGCAGTTGTTTAAAAATATGAGTGTATGTACTCCCTGAAACTCCTTGAAACCAGATTCCTCTCAGTAGTGTAGCAACCTGCATGGAACTTAGATGGAGAAACATATTTTGCAGGGCGGAAAGGTTTGGAGGAGGCACCAGGCAGGAACCAGTCTGCCTACGCATGGTTTGAATGTGCTAGAGTAGACAACATCTCTGTAAAAAAATATCTTAATAAAGAGCCAATTCAGTTTTAGAAACATGAAGCCCTCTTATTATTCTCCAGCACCAGGTACATGAAACTAGTGGCCTTCAATACACCCCTGGACTCTACTAGATTGGGGGGGGAGAAAGTGGTGGCATCTCACACCCACTTGTAGCACCAAACTAGGCCCTGGTATTACATTATTATTACCTGACAGTTCTTCCTTCCTTTTATTCATCTTGACGGCTTGGTAAATCTAGATGGGGGAAACACATGAGATTGCTCAAGATACACAAGTCTTGGTGTATGTTATTTCATACAAGGCAAAACACATTCAACATAAATGTTGACATTTTACTATGGATTTTTAAAATTATTAGTACATAATTCCAGAAGATACTTTTTCCATCCATAGCATTTGAGCAGATATGCCAGACAAAGGTATTTGCAGTGTTGTTGCAGCCGTCTTGTAGAAGAGCTCTGTGTAGCTCAAACGCTTGTCTCTTTCACCAACAGAAGTTGGTCCAAAAAAAGATATTACCTCACCCACCTTGTCTTCTCATGCAAGACAGCGTGAAGTTATGCAGTTTATTCGGCTACAGGGATACAGATTTTGCCCACATGTTGTTATACCTATAATCAAAGTATCTAGACACCTTACAAAGTTGACACTGAAATATTCAAGAACTCAATTAGAAAGGCCAAGCACCAAGCACCCCATCTGCCTGCAGTTTTACCAGTGAGCTAGGAAATCAGGATTTAACCAGCTCAGAAGGCGTGGGCAATGAGTTGCTTCTTTTTGCAGCTCTTTCTATTCTAAGAGTGGCCAGCTTCCCGGTAAATCACTTTGCTGCAGGGAGTGAACTGCGGTGGTATGGGCCTGCTATTGAGAAAACCGTGCCACTCCGATGCGATGTAGTGATGTCGCCGCGAATGGCACATCTCCTCATCACCAGCTGGCATTATGGTCTGCCAACATTGTTGGCTGAAATTTTTTTGGTCAAAAACAGTTTTCCATTGGAAAACGCTATTTCAACTAAACCAATTTTTGTATTATTTTGGCTAAATTTTGTTTTGAAAAAAAAAAAAAAATTGGAAAAAGTTTTTAAAATGTGGAAACATCCCGTTTTGACATTTTCAGAAGAGAACGCTTCAATTTTTCATTTCGAAGCAGCTTGGGGTTTTGAAAATGTACAGTCAAAACTACGTCAAATAGTCAAAAATCAAACGGAAACATTTCGACTGTATCAAAAGCGAACGTTTTCAATGGCCCTAAAACCATTTTATTTAGACTTTTGTTTGGAAACGTTAGCCTTTTGTCTCAATTCAGGCCACGTTGCCTCAGAATTTCTAAATTTGTCACGGGGCAGAAAATCCGTTCCCCGGCCGGCTCTCGCCAGCACAGGGTGACGGCGCCTTCGCCGGCGCGTCGCTATCTCGTTGTGACCCGGTGGCATCTTGGCATCACGCCGTTACACCAACACCGGGATCGCCGGAAGTGGCCCATCTCCTGCGGGCGAGCGGCCTGTTGGCACAACCGCATCCCGCCGACGCACCGTCACGTGTTGTTTGGCTGCGGCGGGAGGGCGCCGGGCAGCCCAGCGACAGCCCTGCGGCCTCTGTTGAGACCCGGGGGTGTCCTTGGGGTGTGGGCCTCCTGCCCCCAAGGAAGCGCTATATTCACCTCAGGAGAGAGGAGAGAAGCGGGGTATTCGCTCCCCTCAGCACAACTAGGGTTTTCCCGCCCATTCTGAGGCTCACCCCCTGCCCCGCCCTTCGCCTCAGCGCTCGCGCGCGCTTCGGCTAACAGTTTTCCCGCCCTTTCCTTGGCTCCGCCCCTCTCGCTTCGCCGCTCCGCCCTCAGCTCCCTGGTCGGGCATTTAGCCCCGCCCCCTAGACGGGGCCCAGCCCAGGTGTCTTCCGCTCTGCCTCTCAGCCACGCCCTCCGTTGAAGCGTTCCAAATGCCCTCCCGACCTTTGGCTGTTAGCCCCGCCCCTCTGCAGGGCACGCCTCCTCCCCTATTACACAGGCGCGATTCTGCTACCTCCGTGCGGTGTCTTCTGGGAAATGTAGTCCCCGCCCCTCAGCCGGAGCGCTCTGCTGCGTAGGGCCGGCCGCGAGCCCGGGTTCCACCTTCCGCCGAGGCAGGCCGGAAAGCAAGTCGACCGCTGCGCTGGGTTTGCGACAATGGTGTGCCGGTGGCCGTAAAGCAAGGCGTGTTGTTGACAGCTGCCTGGGCAAAGCAGGAAGTGAGTTGGGGGGGGATAAGGAGGGAATGGGGCCCCCACCCCTAGGGGTGTCTTCGAAGAGAGCCCTCTACTGGGGGAGATAGCGAGGCTCTTGGGGGGCCAGGAAGTGTGGGGGGTACTGGGTTGGGGGAGCAGGGTGCCGGGGGGGAGGGGTCAGGAGGTGGGAGGGTTCTGGGTTGGGGGAGCAGGAGGTTGGGGGGAGGGGCCAGGAAGTGTGGGGTGCTGGGTTGGGGGAGC
>NC_048313.1:16006868-16044203 GCF_013100865.1 Trachemys scripta elegans | reverse complement strand
GGGGGAGGGGCCAGGAAGTGTGGGGGTTCTTGGTTGGGGGAGCAGGGTGCTGGGGGAGGGGCCAGGAAGTGTGGGGGTTCTTGGTTGGGGGAGCAGGGTGCTGGTGGTGGCAGAAGCCTTGGGGTTGGGGGGAGTAGGCTTATGGGGTAGTGGACAATGAGCTGTGTGGGGCTTCAGGGTGTGGTTGCTGGGGGTGAGGGAGCAGGAGCTGGGGCCGGGGGGCATGTGGGTAGTTCAAGTAGGGTGAGAGAGGGACCACCTGGGCAGGGAGGATAGTTCGTTATGCATCCCCTGGGTTGAGAGGGAAGCAAGGATCTGGGAAGTGTGTGTGCTGTGTTGGGGATTTGTGGGAGAGCTCCTGGCAGTTGGGGACTCTTGGGAGGAGAGGGGGCATTGGAGGTGATATGAGGGGGAAATTGGGATGGTGGCAGAGGGCTGAGGAGGGGAAGAAGAAAGCATTAGGAGGAGGAAGGAATGAGGTTGGTGAACCAAACTGCCCCATGGGGTGAGGGAGCGGAAACACAGGGACAGTGACTGAGTGATCCCATTGTAACCGTCTAGCTCCATCTGACCTAATCATGCACTGATTCTCTTCAGATCAGTCTGAGGGGGGAGAAAAAAGAAATGAGCAAGAACAGGAGGCCGCCTCCACCACCAGGACACAGTGGTGCTGCCAAAGCCAGACAGGTGAGGCCTGGGTTTCCTTTTTTACCTCTCCCCTGTCTGTATAAGGAAACACCTCTCCCTCCGGATCTGCTTTGAGATTCTTGGTGTAAAAAAATGTAGTTGTCCTGTTGTCAGAATCTGAAATCCCCTCAGTCCCTATGGCTGCTGCTCCCACCCCCCAGCAAATGATTTCTGAAGTAACCTTTGTGTGTATAAAGGCCCCAACCTTGCTACTCTTGACTTCAGTGGGGGCAGGTTCAGGCCTGTAGTTTATAAAGTTTGGGCTCCTGCAGGATGAAAAGTTCTATAGAGGTGAAAAATTGTTGCCGTTTATTAATATTGGTTCTTTCATTGTGGGTAAATTTTTGTCCTGCTGGTCTTATGGTATAAATACTGGTTTAGCCAGTGGGAAACTGGCCAGGTTGTAACCCAAGTGGCCTCTGCCGCCATCCCAAGGTGGGAATTAGATTTGCTGTCATTTAGAAATCACAGCAGGAGAATTGACAAACCAGAAATAATAGAAGTAAACAAATCATCATCATACCTCTCACCCTAGCCCCTTGGGACAAAGATGGGACCAGATGAAGAGGAGTGATTCATCTGTTCCCAACATCTCTCTGCTAACGCACAAAATGTGGAGTTAAAAGTAAACAAGAAAAATACTAACGTGTGGAATTTAAAATAGTGTTGCGTACATTTCCTTAAAGCACGGCATCTACTTTTACCCTAGTTTCATGATGCAGAATTCCTGATGTTAATGTTCATTTGTGTTTACATACGGAACTAGAAATCTGAGATTTCTCAATCTCTGTGTACAGGCAGATGGGCAGGGTGATCTTTTGAGTTGCAGGTCTCCTTTCTGACAGCTACTGGCATGGGCATGGTCCAACAATTGCTTTATTTTCCTAGAATGACTGGGGAGAGGAGAATTTAGGATTTTGTTGAAGATGATTGGAATGAATGGTGTTAAATATTGTTTTGCAAATGTCAAAGAATCAGTTTTAACTTTTCAAAGCTCATTTTTCTGTCACACTGTGCCTGCCACTCGCTAGTCTGTGGAGCACATGTGCCAATCTAAGGGTGGGAACTTGATTGCTCCTAAGTGAGTGTCTCAGAGGAATAAAATGCGATGTCTTGTCCTAGATCCCTGGTTAAATTGCCACTCTGTAGGATGGATGGTGCAGCATTTTCAGTCTGTGGTAGATAAAGCTGGGCATTATTCCAGGTCTCTTGTATCAGGGGATGTGGGTAATTGAGCTTCTGTAGACCTTTCTTTTGCACCCTTTTTACTGAACTTACCTATGTGCTAAAAGATGAAATGGCTGGAAAACCTGCTAACACTTTCAGTGGTATCGTATGTGGTATTCCAGTCACTACGGTACCTAGGCACAGCTGACAGTAACTAGTACTGCTGTCTGCCACCTCACCGAATTATTGATGGAGGTACCTGTCTGCAGGAGGAGCATGTTAAGAATGGCCAAATTCACAACATGCAAGTCATGGACCAAACCAGAGATCTAGAGCAAGTCTATGGAGGACAAACTGTCCAGTGACATATGGTAACAGCCCTCCCTCTCTTCATATGCTGGAGGGCTTTCTGTCAGACAGAATCCAATTAGGTGTGGATAATGTGTTAAACCTCCCCCTTCGCTTGAATCCTGCTTTCAATAAAATTAATGTATGACCAGTCAATTGGTGAGAGCTTTCAATTTCACTGGCTATAAACCTTGATAGACTATAAAATTTATCTGACTGTGCTGCAGCTTGGCGGGTGAGAGGATCGCATGTTGCTTCCCCATTTTCAGGCTGTCTGAAGGTTTACAGTACTTGCATTGGCCTTTCTTTTAGTAATCTACCAGGAGGAGGTACTGAGTTGAGTTTTGCCATCTGTCAGGGATTTTTGCCTAGTGGTGCATGCATATAGGATTTGTATTACCCTGCCCTGCACTGTCTCAGTTGAAAGTCTGGCCTCCTCCCTTATGCTTTCTTCTTCCGCCCATCAGGGATTGGGTCAAACTCCAAGCTAGACAGGTGTTGGGAAGCGCAAACCAAACACTCCTATAAAAGCACAGACACACCTGCAATTAAGTCTTTGCAGCAGTTTCTGTAGGAGGGAGAGCTGGTTCTTCTTAACAGCAGTATGAAAAGTGAATCCTCTCCGATATTACAGTGAGGTGCTCTCCACTATACAAACAGCAAGACACGCCCTGACCACACGTTGGGGGAAGCTGTCATAAAGAATGTGTTGTGCAATACGATTATACGCCTGTAGCTCCTCTCATATGAGGCTGTCAAAATGCTTCATGAACATATGTTAAACTGTGCAATGCCTAATAGTGTAAGTAGGTGTCCTGTTAGTTTCATTTTAGCAGTGGGTAAATTGGCACACAGAGGTGAAGTGAGTAGGGTTGCCAACTTTCTGATTGGAGAAAACCAAACACCTTTGCCCTGCCCCGCCCCTTCTCCGAGGCCACTCCCCTTCTCCAAGGCCCTTCCATCGCTCGCTCTCCCCCACCCTCGCTCATTTTCACTGGGCTGGGGTAGGCGATTAGGGTGCGGGAGGGGGTGAGGGCTCCAGCTGGGGGTGCTGGTTCTGGGGTGAGGTGGGGGATGAGAGGGTTTGGGGGTGCAGGAGGTGGCTCTGGGCTGGGGATGAGGGGTTCGGAGTGTGGGAGAGGGTGCGGGTTCCGGGCTCTGGGAGGGAGTTTAAGTGTTGGAGGAGAGTCAGGGCTGGGGCAGGGGGTTGGGGTGTGGGAGGAGGTGCAGGCTCTGGTGGGGAGGAGTTTGGGTGTGGGAGGGGACTCAGGGCTGAGGAAGAGGGTTTGGGGTGCGGTGCAGGCTCCAGGTGGCGCTTACCACTATCAGAGGGCAGGATACTGGGCTGGATGGACCACTGGTGTGACCCAGTATGGCCGGGGAGGAAAAAAGTACCCCCTCCTTATCTTCTGCTCTAACCATCAGATGACACTTCTCCCTCTTTTAGTTGAGACTAGAATTCAGGAATCCTGACGCCTAGTCCCTGGATCTAAGCACTAGATACCACTGCCTCTTGTTGCCTATTAAGAAACCATGGACTCGTGGTTTGTCTTTTATCCTCTCTAGATGGGTTTGCTAGTGGATTTCTCTCCACATGGGATGATGGACAATGATGAGGAGGAGGATGGTGAACTGGAATCAGAATTAATAGCTATCGTGGGAGGCCAGCCAGATTCAAAAGAGAAGCCGAAAGGGAAAAGTAAGTGGTCCTCAACTCTATGCCCATTATGCATCTGCTCAGCTAGGACACATCTGAATCCCAGAAGGACTTGATTAAAAGAGTTACAAACTGTAAGTTTCTAGTGCCTTAATTTCAGAGCTACAGCGAGAGAGAAGTGGCAGAGCCTCGCAGTCCTGTGCTTAGCAACTAGACCTTTCTTCCCCCCCCCAGCCCTGCCAGCACACTAGTCTGAACTCTGATATTAAATGGTTATGTGAAATGAGTTGTGTATTTGTCTCCTCTTCTTTTCAGCCCCTTTGCCCATGGAAGCTATTGAGAGAATGGCCGCTCTCTGCATGAAAGACCTGGATGAAGAGGATGGGGAAGAGGAAGATCTGGAAGATGAAGATGATCTGATGGTATGAAGGACTTTGTACTCGGTGAAGGACTGGGAATGTTACACAAAAGTCCTTGTTATCAGGTCGATGCCTCATATGTGGGGAATGTCTAAAGTGACATGTCTGAATGGGAATTCTTGTGTAGCGACAGGCGAATAGATCCATTCATCTGTCATCTCCCTGCTCTGGGTCCTCTTGGAGAAACAGGATTTTTTTTTTTTTTTTTTGTCTCCAAAAAACCTTTATACCTCAGTGTATCACTGACCAGGGATCCTTCTATTGAATTTTGCTCACAACTGCATTGTGAGCCAAACCCATTATACTGATATTCATACAATCCTGCAATGTTACCTATCTGTAGATACTGGAGTTAGTGTCTTGACTCCTAGGTTATTCCATTTCCTTAAAGTTGGGGTGTTCTACATAAGTGTCTGTCACATCCTAAGAAGGAGGAGATACTCATGAAGTGCTGGGACTTTTGTTGCAATGCTTCTCCCTTGCTAGTTGTCACCCTTAATCTCTCTCTCTGTAGTTTATAAATTGCTGCTCAACTTCCCACCAGTGTGACTTACATTTTGAGTATCTCTAAACAAAATTAAGAGACTCAATTTCTTTGTTTTGTAGGCGGAACTCAATGAAGTCCTGGGTGAAGAGAAGGAAATCAAGGATGCCACAATACTTGCTGCTAAGGTGCAAAACTACCCTTCCGACTTTGCTTCCTCTTTCATTCTTCTCACTGTTTCCAGTTGAAAGTGTGGCCATAGTACAGAAATGGCTCCTCCCGTTTGTTTACCTGCCGCGTCTGCAGGTTCAGCCGGTCGTGGCTCCCACTGGCAGTGGTTCGCCGCTCCAGGCCAATGGGGACTGCGGGAAGTGGCGCAGGCCGAGGGAGGTGCTGGCTGCCCTTCCTGCAGCCCCCATTGGCCTGGAGCGGCGAACCGCGGCCAGTGGGAGCCGTGATCGGCCGGACCTGCGGACGTGTTAGGTAAACAAACCAGCCCGGCCTCGAGCCGCGTGCCAAAGGTTGCCGATCCCTGCTCTAGACCAGGTTGTCCAGGAGAATTGTTCTAGCATGTAAGAACCAGAAAGTGAAACTGACCAGTCTAGTTTGACTGTCTTGAGCCCAACAAAATCAGTCTCTCGTTGGAAGTGTTGATATGGCTGTCCCGCGTTAGGCCAGTGCTTTGGATTAATTCACAACACTTTTTCCTCCTCTTCCCTGGGCTCTTACAGGTGAATGAAACTTCAGCTGATTCCAGCAGTGTAGAATCTACTCTGGTGGAAAGGCTGGAAATGTACAGAACAGCCATGACTAACGCAAAGCAAGCTGGAGACAGTGCCAAAGTGCGCAGATATGAAAGAGGCCTCAAGGTGAGTGTTAAATAATGCACCCAGAACACGATGTGCCCAGGCTAGTGGCTTGGTAACCATCTTGTCTTGCAAGATGCTTTTTAGGAAGAAAACCGAAAATATTTTTTAGAAACTTAATAGAAACTGCTTGATCTTAAATTTGCAACTGAGCATGACCAACGTTTTCAGATTTCAAAGTATGGCACTTAAATCCATATTTAGGCACCCATGTCAGCGGCCTGTTTTTTCAGCCTTGCTCCTAGTGCCTTTGGTGGAAGCTATGGGTCCTGAGCCCTTCTGAAAATGAGGCCATTTTTATTGAGGTGCCTAAATATGGATAATACAATAGCTGATAACCTCCTCAGCAACAGTATATTGCAGGGAGTGCAGCGCTCTGATGTCTTCATTTTAGTGATATTGCTGTGTCCTCAGAGATAATATTGAACCCAAAGGCCCCAGCGTGGTCCTAATGGATCCTGTACAACTGCAGGTGCGGGCTGTCCAATTAGACGGAAAAGTGAGGACCTGATCACTCCTGGTCATTAAAGTTCCCGTAGTGCTTTTCTCAAGTCAGAGTGCTCGTCCCAGCATCCTGGCCAAATGCCATCTTGGGTACTTTTATTCTGCCGCCCTAAAATTCTCCCTGCATCTTCATTTGGGTCTGGAGTCTCCACTTACGAAACTAGAGGTGCTCTGACCGTGTGCTGTTGCTAATCGCCCTGCCGCTTCCCGCCACGGAGAGCTGCATTTCTGTGATGAGATTTGTCCATAAAGAGCGTGCGGTTTGTACAACACTTTTGGCTCCCGTCAGATGAATGGCACTCATCTAAGAGGCTGCTACCTTCTAGTCATGAAAAATGTGGGAATTAGGAACTTGCTGTTTGGCTGAGGAATGGCTTTTTAGCTGATGACAGGCTGTGGGTTTCTGAGGTCTAATTAGGTTGCAGTTTCTGGGCTGACTAAGGTGCGGGTATCCAGTTTTCCTGCAGTCAGGCTCTTAGCTGAAGTTCTGGCTAATTTTAAAGCGCCTGTTTTCCATAGCTGTTGGCAAAACCAAGAGTGAAAGTTTGGAAGCTTATCGCTAATTAGCCATTGTTGTTTTTCCCCAAGACATTAGAAAACATGCTGACCTCTGTAAGGAAGGGCAAAAAGATTGATGAGGAAGAAATCCCCCCTGCAGTTGCACTAGGAAAGAGCGGGAACTCCCAGCTGCCGTCCCCTTCTCCACTGACTCTGTCATCCCAGAACTCCACACCCAACGGAAGGTTCAGTTTATCCAGCCATCCTCCTCCACAGCCACCCACTGCAGCACCTCCACAGGGACCCTCTGCAGCATCTCCCAAGCCACCACCTCCTGTGTCTCCCAAGCCGTCGCCTCCTGTACTTCCAAAGCCAGCCCTGGCCTCGCCCATCAGATCCCCAGAGACACCAGAGGAAAAGCCTTTGGCACCGTCGGGTAAGCATGGGGACCTTTTCATTCTCTCTCATCGCAGAAGGTTGAGCTTATAAATTCCTACTGATCTATGACCATGATGTTCTCCCGATCTTGCATCGGATGATTCTGAAACACAAAGCACAATGTCTCTTTCCTCTGTCTCTCTACAGGTTCTGAAAACGTCAGCACCCAGGCGCTCCTACATGACAGGCAGCGGGAGTACAAGCTAGCCGCGCTGCACGCTAAACAGCAAGGCAGTGTCGAGATGGCCAGTAAATACTACCGCATCGCTAAGGTAGGTGCCTGCCAGCCAAAGCACTGCTCTGTTAGCCTGGCAGGGGCTTTGGTTTAGCCCTAGAAGTGACAGTTTCAGTGGGTGCAATTAAGAAGTTGACCAGTTGGTGCTTAGAAGGCTGCTGGTAAACCACATCCACTGGTTCTGCGGCATGTTTGTGACTCTATTTCACCTTGGCTAGGCTTATTCTGGGACAGGCTTTTCCTTCAGTTCAGCCATTCAGCTTCGTATGGAGAATTAAAATCAAACTGTGGTCTCCCCTCTACAAAAAAAAGACCTTGAAAATTGCAGTTAATGCAGATGCAGTTATTGTCTCCATAGGCCAGCTCAGGTGTGGCTAAAGAAAATACATTCCTCTGCTCCTATCTGTCCTCCACCTTTGGAGCATCCCTCTATAACCAGCATGAACCTGCGCTGGGAGTATGGTTCACTTACTGTAGCAGGAGCCTGGGAGCCCAGAGACCTGGGTTCTGTTTCTGAGTCTGGGAGGAGAATGTGGCCTAGTAGTTAGAGCAGAACATTGGAAGCCAAGACTACTGTGTTCTAATTTCAGCTCACTGTGAAACCTTGGGCAAATTGCTCTGGTTTTTTCAGTTGTAAACTGGAGATAAATCCCACTTCACATGGGATATATGAGGTTGGTTTGAGTGGTTTTGAATGAGGTGTTTTAAGATCTTTGAAGAAAGAGGTTAAAAGTACTATTCTCCCTGTCTTGTGTCTTTCAGAGCTTTGATCCCATTGTAGAAGCTTTGGGGAAAGGTGAAACCGTGGATCTGAGCCGTCTGCCCCCACCTCCAGGTGAGAATTGATACTCGACTTTGCCAAACAGCTGCGTCCCCACTGACTTCATTGATGTAGCAATGGAGGCCCTGGCTGAGTGGAGGAAAGTGCTAAAAGAGCGAACACGGCAGTCGTGATCTTTCTTTGCTAAGCCAGGCCTACAAAGTTTTGCCAGCATAGCTATATCGGTCAGAGACGTGAAGAAATCCACCACCTTGACTTACATGGCTATGCCTGCAAAACCGCCCGTGGACATGCAGCTGGACTGGTAAGAGTCCTTACGTTGTCGTTCGGGGAGGTGGATTGTACCAGCCAAAGATCTCCTGATGGGAGCTGCACTAGGGGCCTCTGGCAGTACAGGATCGGCAAAGCCTTTCTAGTATAGACGAGCCCTTAGCCTCACCCAGTGGTTGGAGAGGGCCTGGAAGTCGGGACTCATGGGTTCTATTCCCAGTTCTGTCACTTCCTCGCTGTGTGGCCTTTAGAAGGGGACTCCACCACTCTGTGTCTCAATTTCTGTGTTTGTAAAATGGGGCTGGGAGGAAAGGGGCGGTTTAATTAAGTGCTTTGGGATCCTGGCTTGGAAGGTGCGAGGGAAAGACGGAATATCATCATTGCAGTGTACCATCTGGGTGCTGCTCCTTGTGAGGACTGGGTTGGCTGGGCCTGGTGGGAGAGGAGTAACCTATCTCCTTTCTGTCAATCTGGGTCGATTTTTTTTTTTTACTTTCTGCTTGTCGCTTACAATCTTATTTTCACAGACCAGCTGCCCAAGGAGCTGTTGTCCCCAGGTCTACAACAACACTCTGCTGTGTCGACAACCATGCCTTTAGCAAAATCAGCAGCCCCTGCTGCAGGTATGATCTCCAGAACGGTGCCTTGGTATCTTAGCTGCCCCAGCGTGACTAGAGGTTGCTCGTTATGCCGTGCAGCCGATCAACCCTGGAATTTCCATTCCCCAGAATGGGAGCCGCATGCGGTACTGCCTGTTTGGTAGTTGCTGTGTATCTTGCCAACCTTGCTTTTGTTCCTAAGGACAGCAAACCCCCTCTGTAGTGAAAGGAAAAACCTGCCCAGAAAGTCAATGGGACCTGGAGGGGAGGAGGAGGCAAGCCTGGGAGTATCACTAGCTTGAGTGGTGTTACCGTGCAAACTCCAGCTCCGCTGTTACCTGCAGAGGTCACGGCATCTACCAGAAAACACTGGAGAGCCTTGCAGAGCGTGTGCTGCATGTTCGGATAACCAGAAGCATCGTCGTGACACGGGGATGGGTGGGCATGTGAGTGCTGGGATGGGACATGTTTGCTCCCTGGTTGGCAGGGCACATCTCTTATTTATCATCAGTGCTCAGGGAGGAGTCCATGTTGCCGAGTGGATAGAGCACTGGGCTAGGACTCGGAAGGACCTGGGTTCTATTTCTGGCTCTCCTGTTGGGTGACCATGGGCAAGTCGCGGCCCGCTTTGTGCCTCAGTTTCCCCATCTGTAAAAAGTGGGGATAATTCTGTGACTTGCTATGTAAATCACTTTGAGATCTACTGATGCAAACTTACGATAAGAGCTAGATATTCTAGGCAGGGGTTGGAAATGAAACGCTGAATTGCCTCCTGTCACCACCTTAGCGAGGGCTAGGGCAGAGTTCCAGATTTTTGTTAAGGAGGAAGAAGTTAGAAAAGTAAACCCAATACACGTGTCGTCCCTTTCTCCCCACCCCTGCAACAGATATCCCTCCACCCCCGCGGGACATGCTGGAAGCCCTGCAGCAGAGGATGGAGCGGTATAAAACAGCGTCAGCTCAGGCCAAGAGCAAAGGAGATGACCGGAAGGCAAGAATGCATGAGCGCATTGTGAAGGTGAGAAAAGCGTGAAAGTCCTGTAACCTACAGCTCTGAGTGGATCCTGGCTCCCCTCACCCCCACAGATACCGTTCTGAATGAGAGCTGTACAGCAGGGCAGTATTCTTTCTGGGGCAATGTTATCTGCTGTTGGGGATTCAATTGGTGGTTGCCTTCTCTTTGAGTCAGTGCTGACCCCACTTGCTGGGGGCACAGTGCCTCTGGAGGTGCCATCTTTTTGAGTGAGATTCTTTCCCACTCGTAGTCATTAGAGTCTTTAGTGCTTTCCCCAAAAGTTGGGGGGTACATTCTGGGTAACTGCATATTGCCTTCCCAAATCCCCCTGCAGTTTCATTTGGATCCATGATACATTACTTCAAGTAGCATAAATGTTTCTGTGCGCTGTTAAACCAGCTACTCCGTTCCACCCCAGAGACTGCTGCATTTCAGTGATGAGTGAAAGATCCTTGTGCCTATCATCTTTATTCGTAAAGTCCATGAGTTTTGCTCAGTATCGTCTTGAAGGCTGAGCACTAAAGCCTGGTGCAAAATGCCAATATCTTGACAGAGAAATGGAGTGCTTAAAAAAACCTGATCTTTTAGACCTAAATAAAACACTACCATGATTGGAATCTAATCTGCCACTGGTGGCACAATTCCAATGGATGTTAGAGTTAGCCAGGTTTCTTCTCTCATACCACACTCAATGCAGTAAAGGGAGGAGAAGACCTAACTGGTCCCATGGGATAAGATTTGAACTCTTCCGTAAAAAGATTCTGGGGCACAAGCTGGTTGGCTGACTCTGATTAGTTGATGGGACACCCCCCTATTGGCAGCTTGCATGCGGATTGTCTTATTGTTTCCTTGTGCTCCCCCCCATCTGACTGTATCCACCTGTTGCCTCTTGGCTGATACTTAGATTGTAAACTCTCTGGAGCAAGGACCACCTTTTCGTTCTGTTTGTACAGTACCTAGCACAACAGGGTCCTTGCCTACAACTGGGGCTCATAGGTGCTACCCTAGTGTAAATAATAAGGGATACGTCTTTCTCAGAAGGGCATGCCTGGGAGGCACCATGGCGGGGTGCTCAGTCGTGATTTCTCTTTCAGCAATACCAAGAGGCCATCCGAGCTCACAAAGCAGGGAAAACGGTGGATTTTGCTGAACTGCCTGTTCCACCAGGTATTTTCCGATTTTATTTTGCTACCAAGGTAGAACCGTAGAGGATGCTCTTCACTCACCATTTTTTAAAGCTTCCATATGTGTGAATTTCACTCTGGAATAGCAGCTTTGGAGACCTCTCTATTTACAACACATACAGCATTGGCAGTAACAGGGCACCCTTCTATGCTCCATCCCCACCAATGTCTCTGAGCCCTGCCCTGGAAGGACCTTTCCCCTAGGAGCAAGAGGGAATTTCAGTCTCCTTTCTATGGTCCTTGGCATTTCTTCTGAGATCGCCCCTTGTTCCCTGCAGTTCTGTTATCTAGCACTGTTCACTCAGTGGGTTTGAATGGCATTATCACACGAGTAGCTAGATGTGGACTCTTCCTACCTCTTTGGGGCGCTCAGGTACGCAGCAGCTCTCGATAGTAGTTTGATCAGTTTCGATCTCCTCTTTAGACTTGCCATCTCTTTGGCAGGCTTCCCACCCATCCATGGCATGGAGGCTTCATCAGGAGACCAAAGCATCGTGGGAGTCCTGGAAACCGCTATGAAACTAGCCAATCAGGAAGACGGAGAGAATGATGAGGAAGATGACAATGTGGAGGGGATGAAAAAGGTCAGGTTCTGCTAACCTGGGAGCCTGATCCGTGGGGCACAAGATGGCTCAGTTAAAACCAATGCTGAGTTGTATTAACTGATTATCAGGGGTGGGACCAGTTTATACAGAACCCCATTCATTTGTGCTATGAAACTTTTTTCTCTATGGAAACTGGATACAGGTCACTTGCAGATTTAAACTAGATTCTCTGTATTTTGAGGTGGATTCTCTGTAACTTGAAGTCTTTAAACCATGATTTGAGGACTTCAGCAACTCAGCCACAGGTTCGGGGTCTGTTACAGGAGTGGGTGGGTGAGGTTCTGTGCTCTGCAATGTGTGCAAGGTCAGACCAGATGATCACGATGGTCCCTTGAAGTCCTATGGGTCTATGTTGGGGTTGAATTTTATAGTGCTGGCTAACGTGGGCTTTTTTCCTCTCCATTTGTTTCAATTCCCATCTTACCCGAGTCCCAGAGTTCAGAAATGTTGCGTTCTGTTGCAAGAAAAATAGCTTCATGTATTTTTCTGGTTGTTAATTACAGCTGGGCTCCCGCACTGCGCTGTCAAAGCCAGCCGCCTCGTCCCAGCCCAAGCTGGTTCCACGTGTGTCTTCGGGAGGTACCCCTGCAGCAGCAAATGTAGCTGGGACTGGCAAATCCACCGCAAAAGCCACCACAAAAGGTACTTGTGCTTTCCAGCTCACAGAAACGTTCCGTCTTTATCAAGGCCGATGCTGTAGGAAGTGGTCAGACTGCGTTCAGGGCCACGCTGTCCTATATGCTGATCTGTGGTGCTGGTGCCAGTCCCTGCTACGGTTCTCTGGCTGGAATGATTCCCTTGTCTGACTCGGTACCTGTGGTGTAGTCAGGAGGCCAGGCCAGATTTAGGGAGCGCATGCACGAGGACGCCAGCCAGCACAGGCTAAGAACCAGAGAGGACTGTAGGGTCTGATGGGCCCGGTGTTTTGAATACACCAACATTCCCAGCTTCCCTTTCCAGCTTGGACTACCTATAGCATGAGGTCCTGACAGCCACCCCCGATGTGACTATCCTCTTTCTCCTCCTCCCGGCAGCCCAACAGCAGCTCGCTTTCCTGGAGGGCAGGAAGAAACAACTGATGCAGGCGGCGCTTCGAGCCAAACAGAAGAATGACATTGAGGGAGCGAAGCTGTTTCTGCGTCAGGCCAAGGGCCTTGACCCCATGATCGAGGCGTCCCAGGGTGGGCTTCCTGTCGACATAACCAAAGTAAGGAGGTCCCTGCGGTGCATTTAATTTGAGACCAATCCACGGCATGAGAAATCCTGACCACTCGGTCGTTAAAGATTCCTGGCCTTTTCAAAAGCCCAGAAGTCCTGGGTAATTCTATTCTGCCTCTTTCAATTCCAAATGCATTGATTATGGCATCTTTCACTCCCTCTCCTACCATGTTGTGCACCATTGCTGTGTGCTAGGTGACACTTCCCACCCCAGAAGTGGCTGCATTTTAGTGCTGGGCATTGTGATCCTCAGAGACAGCGTCTGTCACTGTTTGTTAGTTTGTAAAGATCGCTGGGGATCCTGCATAACAAAAGGATAAACGGTTATATTGCTACTTATGCTGTAATGATAATCGGTCTCTAAAACTAGCCGCTATATGAATATTCATAGCTATGTGTTTTGCCTGAATTCAGGAGTATTGAATGCTCAAGCTCCTAAACTTAGATATAACTGGAGCTGTGTTACGTACTGACCACTGGAACACCCAGCCCCCTGCACTTGCTTTCGGAGTGCTGACGTCTCTGCCTGTATCCAGAGATCTGTCTAATGGCTAGATTAGGGAGTGAGCATTCAAGTCTCCTGGATTCTATTCCAAGTTCTGAGAGGGGAGTTGGGTGTAGTCCTTAGAGCAGGAGCGTGGAAGTCAGTACTCCTGGGTTCGGGTTCTGATACTGACCTATTGCGGGACTTTGGAAAGGGAGATGCAAAGAGGAAGTGACTTGTCCAGTTTGTAAAGTGAGGATAATCTCTAGCTTCCAGGGGCTGTGAGGCCTGATGAGATAATGAAGAAGGGTTTTGAGTGTCTCGGATGGAAGACGTGGTCCAGCATGGGCAATTCCTTACTCCAGGACTGACTTTTGCAGATGGGTCTGTGTAGGTGAAAATCTCTTCTCTTGAAACTGCAGGTCACTGTCATGCCTCCCTTCTGTTTCAGGTGCCTCAAGCCCCAGTGAACAAGGAGGATTTCGTGCTTGTGCAGCGTCGTGGGGTCAGCATCTCCCCAGAGGCTGCCAGCCAGTACATGGAGTTCATGAAGCTGATGAGGCAGCAGCACGAGGTAGAAGACCCAAGGGGAGATGCGCTAGGAAGAGAGTGTTCGGTTGGGCTTTCAGAGGCTTAGGGTCTCCTGGGAAGCTCTTCAGAACAGCAGTGACGGGAGTGGATTCCTGGGGGACTGGAGTTTTCACGCCTAGGCTTAAGTGAAGTTTCTTGCCCTTCTTCCTCCAGGAGGAGATTCTGCCAGCTGTGATCCCAGGAGTGTTAGGGTCACACCTGCTGCTGCGTCTTGTTAAGTCAAACTTGCTTTGCCTCTTCTGGAGTCATCCTTCTCTGCAAAGGATTGTGGGATTTCGGTGGGCATAGCAAGAAAACACAGATGGCTGTTGGTTCCCAGATTGAGAGCCACTGATCCAAGGCATTAGGCAGGGGGCTGAGGGAGACTCCAGTTTTGTTAAGCAGACTTGTATTGCTGTAGTGTGTGTTGGCAGGAATGCCATGCTGATGGCCGTGTACTGGTTGGATTGTAAAGGCCTGTATGAGGGAGAAAGGATAACTTGGGAGACAGGACTCAGGGTTCTATTTCCGCATCCGCCATTGCCCCATTGAGCGACCTTCCCTTTTCCGTCTCAGTGGCTCCATCTGCAATTGTGAGTGAGAATACTTCTTCACAAACACGCAGACACAGCCTCCTGTGGAAGTGCTGCAGATCCTTGGATGGAAGGTGCCAGAGGAGGCAGATTGTAGTAACTTTCTCTCTTGTGTGTTTTTGTCCCAGATGTGTTTGAATTACTCCAAGCAGTTCACTCACCTAGGAAATATCGCCGAAACAACCAAGTAAGTATGTCAGCAGGAGTGCTTTCCATCCCCCTTTCCCTCAGGCTCCTTTCTTTGTGTTGGTTGTACACACCGTGAAGCTGCTACAGAATTACCTAGGGTGTCCTTCCCGGTTGCTTCCCTCAGGGAAGTCCTGCATTTCCTTTCCGAAATGTGGCTGTGTTGGGGGCTCTGCTCAATGTTCTGCCTTTCAGATGAGATGCTAAGCAGAGGTCCTGACTGCTCGTGGGTTAACGATCCTGTGGCATTTTCCCCAGCCGCAGTGTCCTGGCTAAATTCCAGCATAGGTAATTCCATACTGCCTGCCTAAAATTCCTGGCACACAGGACACCTCACTGTGCAGTGTTGTTCAACAGCACACACCAGTTGCTGTTCTCTACCCCAGAGGTGGCTGCATTTCAGTGGTGGGCGAAATACTTAAAAGCATTGCAACTTCTGGAGCATTTGGATGAAGGGTGCTATATTAAATAGAGAAAGTGTTTGTAGTGATCATATTCAACTGGTAACCCCATGTCTCCAGTTTCTCTCTCCGTCCTAGAAGGTGCTTTCACTAAATTCAACAATCTATCTTCCACTCCCCACCCTGAGTCAAAGCTAGGACTGCAAATTAAGATTGCCTTGGCCCAAATGGGTCCAGTTTGCTCCACATCTGTTGGACATAGGCTCATGGTGTGAATTTGTGAGATAGGAACTGGTTCAATGGGTCAGGCATGCAGAAATGCCTTCAGCAAGGACAGAGGCCAACAATACCAGATATTTATGCGATGTGCACAATATAGGTTACAAAATAAAACCATTGGGGTATTTTTTAGTGCCACTCATGGGAAGCTTTGAGACAGTTCAGAGTTTAATAAATAGAAGGCGAGAGAAATTGTGGGTATGTCCACACTGTGATCTTGAGATGTGATTGCAGCCCTACAGGTATACCCACGATCAAAGGTACCTTGGGTATGTACTCCGACAACGAGCCCGTGTAACCACCTGTGCTGTTGTGGTTAAACTGCTATTGTTCTAGCTAGGCATACCAGAGCTGCAGTCCAGCCTTCTGATTGTAGTGGAGACGTACCCAAAGCCACAGACAAGAGGGGGAATGTGATAGGCCATCTCCTGCAATCTGTAGTGAGATGGAGAGTGGACCATGCAGGAATGCTCTTCCAGACAACAGGAGCTGCAGGCGTGAAGGTTCTTCCACTGGTCTGTGAGCAGAGCACAGAATAACGGGGAAGCTACAAAAGAATCTCCATCAGAGTAAACTCCTGGCTCATTTTAGCCCTTCGCTCTGCAGGTTTGAGAAGATGGCAGAGGATTGCAAGAAGAACATGGAAATCTTAAAGCAAGCCCACGCCAAAGGCTTCCCATTGCCCAAGTACCACTATGAGCAGAGGACCTTCAGTGTGGTCAAGTAGGTTAATTTGCTGCCCGTTGCTTCCTGCTCCTTTCATTCCAGCCACGCTATCCCTCATTGCAGGGTGGGAGAAGGTAACCAAGACCTCGCCGATGCTGATATGTCTGGCCCTCCACTCGGGCCGCTTCCCGTGGCCTTGCTTTCGGGGGAGCTCTTCTATACACTGGAGTGTACGTGTCGACCTCTGCCTCCCAATCGGTGTGGAGCCCTGCCTCCCACTGTATTCTCAGGAACAGAATCATTGTTTTGAGTTCTTTCATCCTCTGGTGTGTGCGTGAGATAGAGATGGGGTCCCACAGCAGGTGGAGTGGATAGGGTTGTTGTATGTTTCACCGATGGCTAACCCTATGTGCCGTCTTCTTGCCATACTCTATAGTCAATTAAACACATTTGTTAAAACTGAGATCTATACAGCCCACTCTGTGCCTGTTTCCCCATCAGCAAAATGGGGATAATACGTTGCAGTTCTTGGATGGAAGGTGGTGTAAGTGCAGTGTTTGATCATTTTATATAAAAAGGTTGTCCTGGCAGATATATTTGTACTGGTAGAGTTGAGACATACCTGTGTTGGTCTGCTGTGTGCAAGAGCAGGAAGTGTCGACCTACAGCACCTGCAGGGGGCACTGCAGAGTGTACCAACCCCCTGTCCCCAAGTCACTACTTGGCTGGCTGGAGGAGGTAGGAATTATTTGATGTTTAACCTTCTTTCTGCCTTATTCTTGAAGGATCTTTCCTGAGCTGAACAGCAACGATATGGTTCTTACTATAGTGAAAGGGATCAACCTCCCAGCTCCTCCAGGTAAAACAGCAGTTGGCTCTTAGCAAAGGAGGGGGTGAAGGGGATGTGTCTTATTACCGCTATGCCAAATAACCATAAGCAGAGGTGCTGAGTGGTGGCTTCGCTCTGCAGTGGGAATAATCTGTTCTGCTAATGCGGTGACCGATTGGAGCAGGTGAAAAGCCCCAGGCACTGGGACTGCTGTCGAGTGGGGTATCAACCAAAGAGGGTGGCCTAGGTGCAGTGGGAGCATGGAGCTTTGTCTGACGATATTGTGGGTGGGGCGGGATGTTGCTACAGCGTCTGCTCCAGCTCTTGGACTCCCACGCAAAGTGCCCATTTTCAGCTGCTTTTTAATGACCTTTTGTTAAAATGCCCCAGGGACTGTTAGTCAGAGCACCAGCAATTATCACTGGTGCTTTTCCCTGCTTTTCTCGCATGGGATCCCCTTGCGGACTGGTAGGTGTATCAGTAATTGTGGGTCTGAAACACTGTTATGCAGATCTGTCCCAATAAGGAAAAGACCCCCACTGAGGGTGGGGCTCAGACGATTAGAATACGGGAATAAAAGTCAGGAAAGATGAGTTCTGTCCCAGACTCTGCCACTGATCGTGTGACCTTGGGCAAGTTGTTGAGCCTCCGTGCCTCGGTTTCCCCATGTGTAAAATAGGGATAATACCACCTAGCTCTTGGGGAAGGGGACTGAGAGACTTAATTTCTGAATTGTTGGCAGTGGTGTTGTGGCCGTGTTGGTTCCAGGATGATAGACAGAAAAGGCAGGTAAGGTGAAACCGTTTATTGGATTAATTTCTGTTGGTGAGAGAGGCAAGTTTTCGCACTTACACAGCACTCTTGTCTGTGTAACTCAAAAGCTTGTTTCTTTCAGCAGCAGAAGTTGGTTCAATAAAAGATATTACCTCATCCACCTTATTTCTTTAATTTAATTTATTAATGTTTGTCGTAGACTTTGAGGTCCTGGAATGAAAATTGCTATGGAAATGCAAAGTTACAATTTATGAGGAACTTAAGTGCTGTAGAAGATTTGCTGTTTCCATAGTCCCCATATTTTCAGCCTCAGTTGGAAATAACCCTCCCCTGCAGCAACTCCCTCTATTCGTCTAGGTACTTACCTAGTACTAGGTACTCATCTAGGTACTACTCCATCGCCCTAATAGCTGAGTGTCTCACAGATGTAGATCGGTATTTCTATCTCCGTTTTACAGAGGGGGAACGGAGGCACCGAGAGGTTATGTGACTTGCACAAGGTCGCACGGGAAGTCTGTGGCAGAGCCACACACTGAAGCCATTTCTCCTGAGGCCCAGTCCTTAACCTGAGCCAACGCTCTTCAGCAGGATTAACTGTTAGTGAACTGTATCCAGTCGTTAGCGGAGGAGGAACGAAGTGGGATATGGGACGCTAGGAGGGTATCAGACAAAACTAACACCAAAATATGATCCAATAACAATAGTTGGGCATGAGGTGGATGGTGGTAACTGTGAATGTGTGGGAAGAAATGAGCAGAACGTGAGACTTCACAGATCTAGGATGGATTATAGACCCTCTGAGTGAAAGTGTTCGAGCTGGTTGGGAAATGGTTCCCCCCACACACACACAGAAAATGTATCTTTTATGGGAAAATTTGAAAACTACAAAATTTCTATTAGGAAATGCTGCCTTATGGGAGTTGTAGTTTGGGTACCTTGTGCTCCCATTCTCCTACAGACTGGGCTCCCTGGTTCATGTGCATCTGCCATGATGCCCCCGCTCCTCAGTTGGAGAGGGAAGTCAGTACATCCTGGGAGTCCCTGGCTATAGTGCATCATGGAAGATGTAGTCCAGCCAGGGAGCTCGGCTAGTAGAGGAGAATGGGGACATGAGACCGTAGAACTACAGCTCCCATGTGGTAGCATGGCTGATTATCCAAATAGAAATACTTTGGTTTGGGGGCATTTGGGGTTTTTGCAGAAAAGCCAAAACCTTTCTGTGGAAATTGGATACTTCTTGTGAAAAATACCGTTGAATCGAAAACTCACTTTTCCATCACAGAAGAGTTTTTGACAGTTTTCAGCCAGTCCTAGAAAAAGGATTTGTCTTCAGTGTAGGCCGGAACCTTCGGTCTTAAACAACCATTTCAACTATCCCAGACGTCTCCAGTACAAATTAATCTGCCCTTTAATTAAAAAGCTCTCTTCCCCCAGGTAGGTAGCTTCAGGGGGATTGCTCACTCCCAGCGATCCTAGCCGAGTCCTTGGATTTTTATCTCATGTATTGCATATTAGGTCTTCTCCTTTAAGCTATAAACTGTGTGGGTTTTTTTGTATTTTAAGGCGTGACTCCCAATGACCTGGATGCCTTCGTACGCTTCGAGTTTCCCTACCCCAACGCGGTGAGTTATGAATGCTGCTCGGTGGCATTCCCAGGCTTCAGTTGGGAAGGCTCAGTTCTCACCCTCTCTTGTGTCTTGTGTTGTAGGAGGAAGCTCAAAAAGATAAGACCAACGTGATCAAAAACACAGATTCACCCGGTAGGTTCCCGTCTGGAGTTATGGATGCGTGTGTGTGCGCGTTTGTGTTGGGAGGAGGGTTCCCTTGTGTTACTAGAGCTCTGGCCTTAAGGTGATCTGCATGTGGAATGAGCCCAGGTGACAAAACACCCCATATGTAATCGGGCAGTCTCTGCTCAAGAGAGTTGCAGAGCAGGGATAGAAACGATGGGGACAGGTCAAGACTGATTCCACAATGAAGCACTTAAGTGCTGCAGGGATCCTGGATAAACAGCTTTGCAGGTGCACGTCAGTTTTCTGTCTGGGGACTTGGAACTAGGAGAGCAGAGGGGGGCAGGTCAGGATTGAGAGACAGGCGCTAAACTGTGTGTGAGGAGCTCGTGAGCTGGAATAGTGGGGAGCCAGCAGGTTGGGATTGAGAGCGGGGCTGTGTGCGTGGGGAGCCCAGGACTGGTGTATTAGGGTGAGGTGGGTGGTTGGTAAAGGGACAAGATTTCACTGTGGTGGCAGAGCTGTGTGGGCAAGGACCCCACAGTCTATGCCCCCTCGGTGCATTGCTGGATCTGTTTTTAGTCCCTCTCCTGTCAGCATCACCATTTCCTCTTTCCTGACTTGGAAACTCGGTCTGTGAAATAAGTTCTGCGTGAGGTTGACAGGCCGAGAGGCTGTAATCTCTAGTGACGCCAGCTGGTGCCTCGAGGTCTTTCTTCCCAAGATTCTGAGAGGCGATGGCTGTAGTCGCTAAAGCAGGGGACTGGGAACCAGGACGCCTGGGTTCTGTTCCCAGCTCTGCTGCTGATTCTGTGATACCTTGGGGGCAGATCACTTCACCACACCGTTTCCTTTTCTCCAGCTATAAAATGGAGCAGGTGGAGGGGGTTGTACTGAGGCATAACGAATGGCAAAGTGCACCGAGATCCCAAGGCGAAAATCAGTGCAGCTGTGCAAAGTGTTTCCTGCTAATCCTATTCCTGGCTCATGTCTTGCCCAGGGATGCAGTTGGCGGCTCTTCCCTTGCTGTGTAATCCTCATGCTAATACCGTGATTTGCTGCTGTTCCCTTGGCAGAATTCAAAGAGCAGTTCAAGCTGTATATTAATCGGGGCCACCGAGGGCTCAAGAGAGTCTTTCAGACCAAAGGCCTCAAGTTTGAGGTTGTCCACAAAGGGTGAGTGAGATGCGAGGCCGGGGGCACTGGAGGGCAGGTTTAAATGTCATCCGCAGACGCTGGAGGGAACCTTCCTTATGACACTCTTGATATGTCCTGGGGTGGAAAACTCATGAATATTGGGGGCAGGCAGAAGGACCGTTGCAGCGTTCAAAGGTGAAATAAACAACGGCTGTTGGGCGTCACTGCTTATTAACAGCTTCACCGCTGCCGCCAGTCGGTCTTCTGCTGAAATCAACACCTGCAATCCTGTGAGATGGACCAAGTGTGCACATCTCAGTGTACCCGGAGTGCTGGTCAGCAGGTTATTGTTACGCTGCCTAGCAAAGGAATGGCGCCTGCTCTCTGCCCTGCTGGTAAGCACTGTGTGTGCCGGGCAGAGAGCTGGGCTCATTCCCTGCCTGTGTCCCGCCCCTGCGTTGGGAGCATCGCAGAGGTAGCCTGCTTGGGGAGGAGCACAGTTTGTCACCCGGGGTATGTCTTCGCTGCAAGTGCAGGTGTGATTGTAGCACGGGTAGGCATACCCATGTGGGAGCCCACTGGGGCCCCTGGCTGCGTACTCGAGTGATTAACACAGGGCCACCACGTTTTCACTGGCGCTGTTGTCCGTGCTAGCTAAATTAAAGCTAGCACTTGGCTATGCCTGTGTGTGCGACAGTCACACCTCCCCTTGCACTGTAGCCTACCCATAACGGCGCCGCTCGCTAGGCCACTTAAGAAGCAGCAGTGAATGTGTGGCCCTCCTTAGCTGGCAGGATAGTGGTCATGGTGGGGGAGAGGGTTTGCTGGGTTGCCAGGGCTCTGACAAGGGAGGAGGGGAGAGGACTGGGTTGTGAGAGTCTAGGAAACATGTAGCTGCTTGTAGAGAGGCTGCATGATGCCCTGACACTGGTGCATAGGAGACGGGGGTGTGGGACTGAGCTGA
Organism: Trachemys scripta elegans; assembly: GCF_013100865.1. Taxonomy (NCBI): domain Eukaryota; kingdom Metazoa; phylum Chordata; order Testudines; family Emydidae; genus Trachemys; species Trachemys scripta. Next base: position 16,022,615 of record NC_048313.1, on the reverse strand, counting down.
AAGGAGCAGCCGCTGCCAGAGGGGGAATATTTTGTCCTCTGTAGTTAGCCCGCTGGTGCTGTCCTGGTGCTGCACCTCCAGAGCCCAGCTGGCCCTTCGGGGGCATAGAGACAAAACCTTCCCCCAAAAGCTGAAACCCTCCCGTTAACGTGATCTATCTGTGGGAGCGCTGCTGGGATCGGTCATTGTGGGAATGGGGGGCGGAGTGGCAGGGTTCCTCCCATTAGTTACTTCTGAGAATTTGATTCCCACTTTGGGGACGTTCTAGGGACAAACATGTCTTTGTGGGAGCTGGGATTGGATGCACTGGGCTGAGGAACTGATGAGGACTTCAATTTTATGTTGTCATATCCCTTTCTCCCCCCCCACACACAATCTCCCAGGGGGCTGTTCAAGACAGACCGTGTTGTGGGCACAGCACAGCTGAAACTGGAGGCCCTGGAGACGACGTGTGAGCTTCGGGAGATTGTCGAGGTAGGAAACTGTGGAGAGTTCCCCCTCCTCCCTCTAAGCAGCACCTGTGTGCAGCTGCCTATAAATCCTGCCCTCTTATTATCTTTCAGAGTCTCAGTCCCAGAGCTTCCTCCCGGCCCGAGGAGCTGAGGCTAGAAAGGAGCAAACAGCAGAGCAGGGGCAGGGGCTGGATGTTATTACCAGCTGCTCTGAACTCTCTGGTCAATTATCGGGGGGTAGCCGTGTTAGTCCGGATCTGTAAAAGTAGCAAAGAGTCCTGTGGCACCTTATAGACTAACAGACGTATTGGACCATGAGCTTTCGTGGGTGAATACACATGCATCTGAAGAAGTGGGGATTCACCCACGAAAGCTCATGGTCCAATACGTCTGTTAGTCTATAAGGTGCCACGGGACTCTTTGCTACTTTCTCTGGTCAATGTCGGGCTGGTTCTGTTACTGGGGACCCCGGCCATTTCCAGCTGCAGTCAGCACCTCTCTGAAATGCCTCCCTGCTGTACAGTGGGTAGGGAGTGCACTGCTACAGGAGCAAAGGCAGACACGGTGTCGGGATGTTTTTTTGTTTAATTGGGCCGGATAATTGACCAGTAACACAGCTAATTCTGCTAAAATGAGGATAATGCAATCTCTTGCTTCCCGGCAGGTGGCTGCAGGGTCAGGAAGGAATTCCAGTCTCCTTCGGTGTGCAGTATTTCACTGGTGGCCCAGGTGCCAATTATGGGCTTGAGGCTGTCTCTGAAGACTCTGCTGGAGAGAGGATACTGGGCTAGATGAACCAGTGGTCTGTTCCAGGGAGGCAGAATGCTAGACTAGATATGTCCGGAGATGGGAGATTGGACTAGACACCATTGTTTCATTTTGCTTTGGCCTCTTCTTGTTTTTTTCACTGTTTCCCCTACACCCACATCTCTGCTCCATTCTTTTCCATGCCTAGCTACTGGATGGCCGCCGGCCCACAGGGGGGAAGTTGGAGGTGATTGTGCGTCTAAGGGAGCCTCTGAGTTCTCAGCAACTGGAGACAACAACGGAGAAATGGCTGGTTATTGACCCTCAGACCATGCCGGCGGTAAGGGCCGCTGTCTTGATGGGGCTCTGGGTTCCCTGTGACCTAGGCAGGATGATTCAAGGACTGACTGAGAACGTGAGTCAGATCTGGCTCTGCAGAGACTTTGCCTTAGCCCCAGGCCACTGGAGTTGGGCCGCTAGTCAGAGGAGGCAGCATCTGTCCGTCGGGGTGTTGGCGTGAGGGAGGGAATGTCAGTCGTCCCCAAACAGAGCGCTCACATCTCCCCTTTGCCTGCAAAGCTTCATCACGCGCCGGGGTCTGAAAAGCTGGGACTCGACCTGAAGGAAAAATTGCCTAAGGGGCAGCGTGCAGCAGATCTGCCTTGGGTCGTCCATGTGAGCTGTGCTGATGCCCCTGGTGACTTTGCTTAAAAAGGCCCTTTTCCCTTCTAATAGAGAGGCAGCAGCGTCCAGTGTGCAGGGCTCTGTACTGGGGAGATTCTCTTCCCAGCTATGCCACTGACTTGTGTGAGGCTGGACAAGTCATTTCCCAATCGGTTAAGGGGGGTAGTGATCTCGTCCCGGCCTCTTGTAGAGCACCGGGAGAGCCGTGGATGAAATCCATCGCTTCTTTTGAAAGCTTCTGCCTCTTCTTTCAGGTTGCTGTCCCCAAACCGAAACCAGCAGTCGGTCCAGTAAGGGACGTGGGCAACAGGTACGTCCCACTCGCACTGGCTTGGCTTAGTGGTGCGGTTTGAGGTTTTTTCTGTGCTCTAAGGAAACTGTGAGGATTTGTCTGTGTAACGATCCTTCCCCTCCCCCCCCCATTCTTTCAGGGCTGGGGGTGGGGGATTCCTGCTGGATGTTTTGCATTCCTGGTGAGCTTCTGCTTCTGTAGCTTTGGATGATGAGACATGTGGGCATAAGCAAACTACCCTCAGCTGGCAGTGCTGATATTGTAGACTGTAAACTCCAGGATAATAATAAAGAATTCTTTGCCCTTCTCTAGGACCTTCTGTCCACTCACAGAAGCTCCCTGCACTTCACAATGTCTTCTCTGGGATGTAGGTCAGAATTATCCCCATTGTACAGGTGGGAAAACTAAGGCCCAGAGCGGGGGAAGTGAGTGGTTATGGAACTTACTGTTGCCAGAGTAGGGAACAGAACCAAGATGATTATTCAGTCACTAATTATCCCTTCCCTGCATGGTGCTCTAACAAGCTGTGTTATTGCACAGTATGGTAGCTGCTCGTGGTAACGCCCTATGCCAGTTATCAGAGTCATTTTGTAACTGGAGTGGGGGGGATGCTTTTGTTAGAGCAAGGAACTGAGCTCAGCTCGTTCCCGGCTCTGCCACTGACTCACTGCGTGACCCCAGGCAAGTCACTTTGCTGCCCAGTGCCTCAGTTTCCCCAGCTCTAAAATGGAAAGAACGCTTGCCTTCCTTGAGCGCTCTGAGATCTATGGATGAGCAGTGGTGTAGAAGTGCAAGGCTGTGCTCATCTGCGAGTGATTTTTCCATTTGCTCCAGTGGAGAAAGCAACTCCCTCCATCCTGCTGGACAGGCCCGACTTCCTGGGTGGGGTGAGGCAAGATCCGTAAAACAGCAGCACCCAGGGACAGACTTGCCACCCTAGTCAGGACAGCAAAACAGAACATTTGTGTAGGTGTCTAATGCATGGGATTGCCGCCACCCTGCCCTTCCCCTATTCGTGTGCGGAAAGGGGGATCTGGATACATGGGGAGGGGATCCTGGCAGTGCTGGCTGAGAAGCGCTTTGAGATGGCAGTGTGCTGTGCTTAGATACCTTAGGCTGTATGGCCCCTGCCCGGCGAGTCCTATCTGGTTCTCTGAATGGGATGAGCGAGTCTGTGCAGGCCCTGCTGAGATCAGGGCGCAGCCTCTGTCTGGCAGTCGCTGTTTATGGTCTCTTGTCTCTGTCTTTAATTTCCTTTCAGAACGTCCATCTGCTCAGTGCTCTAGCAAGGCCGGCTCTGACTGGACCCTCCTCCTCCTCTTCCTCCTCTCGGGCCCTGGAAGTTCTTACGTGGAACACCTTCCGCTCCTGCTGGCCCTGGAAGAGCAATAGCTTAGAGTGACTAGCGCATTTAGGGCCCCTGGTATTCCAGGAGCCTCCTGCTTCAGTGTAACCCAGGGATATTCTCCCCTTTGCTGGCGTCTTACAGACCCTGCTCCCTACTTCATCCTCCTGCCACCTCTCCCCAGTGGCAGAGGTGGGGTACGCGCCTGCTGAGGGGGCAGAGAAAAGGTATGAGGTGATGTGTGCAGAGCAGCATGGGGGTCTTGAACAACTCCTCCGGGAGCTAGGGGCAGAGATGGAGGGAGTGGGGGCCAATGGGTTTTCTCAGCACCAGGCTGGAGGCAGGGAGGGAGAAGGAGGAGGCTCAGAGGGGACAGAGAGAAGTGGTGAAGAACAGAGGCTCGAGGAGGAGGAAGGCCAAGTAGATACTCAGGAGGAGAGGAGCAAGAAATTGGGTAGGACTCGGAGTGGGAGAGAATAAAATGAAAAGGAGCTGGGGGGGAAACAAGCAGGGGCTGGCGAATACCGTGTAGTCACAGCAGTGATGCATCCCGGGCTTAGGATCTGGACTGGGGAAAGCAAGTGGACTGCGGGGGAGGGACAGCAGTTCCTTATCTCCCTTCCCTGCCTGGATCCCTGATTCCCCGTGACGGAGGTCCCGGTTCTGAAAGTATCTGTCCGCCTGAGTGCAGCAAGTGATGTTCTGAAAGGAAATGGCAAGGATGGGTCGTGCGAGTGTCTGGATGTGTTGGGGGGGGGGGGGTGAGAGAGAGTGAAGAGCTCATGTCTGTGCAGCTGTAAAAAGAATGTTTCCATGAGACAAACTAATCCATCCCCAGCAAAAGGTTGGCCTTAGTTTGTACCAGAGAGGAGACAGCGAAACTGTTAACTACAAGGGGAAACTGAGGCACAATAGAGGAAAAGTGACTTGCTCAAGGCCATGCAGTGAGTTAGTGACACAGCTGGGAATAGACTCCAGGAGTCCCAACTCCCAGGTCCATGCTCTAATCTCCCTCCCACTAGCTGCTTTCCGAGAGCCCACCATCTTTATGCAGCGGGATTGGTGTGGCGTCAGCGATCACTTTTCTGCTTTGCCTTCACTCCAGAGACCCTCCAACTCCTCAGGGGTGTCAGAGTTGGGGGCCCTTCCTTTAATCTGACGAATGTTCCCTCTGTGCATTTGGATTGACCCACTTGGTCTAGGCCATGACAGAGGGGCGCAGACTCTCCCCGGGGGCCCGCATCCCATCAGTCACTCTGCTGCGTGACAGGGCTGGGAAGTGAGGGGTAGCTAGAGCTTGACAAGTGGGGGTCTGATGGGAACGCGACACGGCTCCTGTGTTTCCAGGCTGTTTTACGAGCGCCGGTAGTGCGCTGAAATGCACCGGCTCTGAGATAATACCCCCACCAGTCTCCTAAGCTGTTGGCTCACGTGCGGCAGATGGCTTCTCTGAAGGCTGTGGTGTTCTCCAGTCTGCACATGGGCTAGTGATCGGAGCCAGGGACTGGGTCTCTGGACTCCTAGGCTGTAGTCACAGCTTTGGAACGGGAGTGGAGTCTAGTGGTTTGAGCTGGGGGGCTGGGGTTGGGAATCAGGATTCCTGAGTTGTAATCCTGGCTGTGGTGGTGGACAATTCACTTCCCCTCTCTATGACTGAGCTCTGTTTCCTCTGTCTGATACAACGTGACTGTACTTGACCCCCCTCTCCCTGTTCCTTTGTGACCCTCTTTCCTTTCAACATCCCGTAGAGCACCCGAGAGCCTGTCTGAGGACAGTGCTGCCTCTGCACCCCTCCCACCTTCACCAACACGGCATCTAGCCAGGCAAAGCCATCGAACTGGGAGCTAGAGCTACCGGAGATGTCGGGGGAGCTCATTTCTAGGCAGCGGGAGTGGGTTCAGATGCTTGCTATCCCTTCAAGGGTCTGATGCCTGCTTTGGAGTAGCAGCTCTGAGGTGAAGTCAGGCATTCTGGCAGGGCAAAGCCTCCCCAGGCTGAGGATCTCGGCAGGGTAAACCCTGGGATCTCTCCTGCACTGGCGTGGTCTCGATTCCTCTGTCTGGAGTCAGAGCGTGTCCCCTCTGGGGAAGTTCTATCCACCTCCGGGGAATGAAATCCTGCCCCTTTCTTGGGTTTAACCAAAGCTCATGTTTCTCTTCCCCCAGCAAACCCATTCACACTCTGCACAGCTTGAACGTTTTAGCCTTTGACAAGGAGAAGCTGGAAAAGAAGGTGAGTGAAACCCGATGCCCTCCGCCTGCCCAGATTCTCCGGCAGCACCGGCTCGGCTAGGCCTCGAGCAGAACTCGGTGGGGAAGGGGTGGGGGGTCTTCTACAGCTGCTGGTTATGCCACGAGGGAACTGGGTGATCTGGAGGTTAGTGGCAGAGCTAGAAATAGCAACCCGGAGACCGGACGCCCCGTTGCCTGCCTTGACAAAGCCTGCACTTACCCTTCGGCTGGGGAAGCAGTTCACGCTGCGCATTTGGGATGGTCTCTGGCCGCGGGGGGGGGGGCGGGGGGGGCGTTGAATCCAAGAGGTTGGCTGAGGCCCGTCTCTGTTTAGGATATTACCCTGCTGGTGGCCTGGTCCAAAAGCCAATGGAAAGATTCCCTTTGACTGCAATGGGCTTTGGATCAGGCCCCAGCACGTTAATACTCCCTCTGCCTGGGATGGGGCCGGGCATTTCCCTCTAGGGCACCCTGGGGTTCACCTTCCCCATGGAGCACCTGTTCAGACCACACCCCGCCCTGACTGGGCGAGGGTTTTCAACCGTGTTGGCTCTCTGTCTCTCCCTCGCGTAGGCACCGTCTTTGGGGCAGCGTCTAGCTGCTGTCTCCGCTGGGCGGGTCCTCGCCAGCCCTGCTCCCGGTGGGGGTTCCCGATGAACCGTAATGTGCAATGATCTTGAGTTCAGGAACCCACCCCGCCCAGTGTCCGCCGAGGGGAACCAGCCGCTTACGACTTGCAGGTTCCCTGCTCGGTGGGCTGCGATGGCTCTTCCCACACAATCGCAAGGGTGCCAGGTTATGGGAGACGTGGCCGCAGGTCATATCCCCTTCTAGGGGCAATGTGAAAGGACTAGAGAGTCCAGGACGGGTCCTGCCCTGCCACTGGATGCATCCGCCATTGACCTGCACGGGAGATCTGTGCATCGGCCGCTTGGAGGGCGGCAGTGTGTGCGCTCCCCACGGGAGTGCCGGGCTCACCGGCTCCTGGCTGCTTTTCCGGAGTTGCTCACTCCCCAGCCCGTGCGTCTGCTACCGGCGCTGACTCCCGCACACAGCTCGGAATGACTTGACGTATGGCAGGGCTTTGTGGGCTCCTCTGTGTTTGCCTGGGAAGCCAACAGGCCTTCTGGCTTTGCTGGCAGGTGTTGGCGTACAGACAGGCTCACAGGCCGCTTCCCAACGAGCTCGTGGAACAGTACCAGGACGTCACGCAGCGCAGCCAGTGGCTGAAATCCCAGCTGCAGCACGGGGGCCCTGCGTTCAGGAAAGGTCAGTGCAGCCCTGCAGTCGCCGCTTGTTTTGGGGGGTGCTGCCCATCGCGGTGCTAGGACTTCTGCCCCAGGACGGGTACAGCCTGATGTTGCAAGCCTCCGCCCTGAGCCATGGGTGAGCCGGGCGTTCCGTCGTGGCCTCTCCCTCCTGAAAGGGGCTTGGGGCAAGGGACACGCGTCCCACTAGGACTTGGGCAGAGACCAGCAATTTGTCATGTCTGTGGTAGTTCCTAAGCCTCGTTCCTACAGCACCTTACGGACCCCCCTGCTGTTCTTAGTCCTAATTCCCGTGCCTGCCTGGGCCTGTTTAATCTCCCTCCCTCACACTGTAGGCACAGGGGTGGTGCCAAGAGCAGAGATTCCCAAACCTCAGAGCGCTGGCTAGTCACATGTGCTGGGGCTGCCTTGTGTAACTGAGGGATTGCACTAAAAGCAACTGAACATAAGGGCTTTCCTAACGCTGCAGGACTGTGTGAGCAACCGCCACAGGGAGCGTTCTGCAGTTCGGGAGGGGAGGTGTCCTGGAGAGAATCACTATTCAGCTACATTCCCCATCACAGAAAGGTTTGAAGACCCCCGCCCTGCCCATAGAGGCTCAACTGACTCTAACCTTCTTCCCCCTAGAGTACCTGTCGCAGCTGGAGAGGTTCCTGCAGTTCTACACCGATTCGGCGCGGCGTCTCGGGAACGAGGGCAATCGGGTGAGGAAACCACTTGCCGTTCTCTTCTCCCTGGCGGGAAGCTGGGCCAGAAGCCGAACGTTGGTTCTGTGATCGTGTGTGGTGGGACAGGGCGGGCGCCTTTGCGCGAGCCTGTTCCACTCGTGATAAGTAACACGGGGCGACTGGAATCTGTGGGATTGGGGTCTAACTTCACGTGCTCATTGCTGCCCGGTGGTTCTGTGGGGGTGTAGGTAGCCCGTCCCCCAGCGCTGCTAAGGGACCTGCGTTAAAGCAGCCGAGCTGTCAGACTTGGCATGGTCCCTGTCGCCGCTGCCCCCTGCTCCAGGGGAGTTCGACATACTGATGCTTGTGGTGTTGGTTTAACAGGACGCCGCCAAGGAGGCCCTGTACAAGCGGAATCTCGTGGAGAGTGAGGTAAGCGTCCCCTAGCAGCTGAGCAGGGTCAAAGTGATTCGGCCACGAGTCCTGGGCTGATCCCAAGAGCAGGGTCAGTTTCCCACCTCTCAGCCCTGGACCCCCCACTGGCAGCTGGAGTGGAACTCTTTCTCCATGGCCCATTCCCCCCTCGGCCTCTCTGCCCGGACTGTCATGGAGGGGGCTGACCCGCGACGAAGGTCAATGGTGCTTCAGAGACCGTTCAGTAGATTGATGGTGGCCCCGATGCAGTAGATTTTTTTCCTAATCCTTCAGGCCTGGAAGCTCCAAATCTCTCCTGCAGTCCCAGGATCTCAGGGGTCCCGAATGCAAGCGTTAGCTCCCTCAGGCGGTTCCTGTAACCCTGCCCACGAGTTACGTGCTGCTTGTGCCTTCCCTGCCCTGCCCCACGTGGCCCCAGGGGCTGCCACTCAAATACCCACGTGTCTCTTTCTCTTCCAGCTTCAGAAGTTCCGCAGATGAAGCCCTTGGTGTTGTGAAGGCCTGGGACAGAATGGGCCGCCCCTCATACACTGCACTCCTCTTCCCTCCATGACCCCAGGGGGGAGAAACTAGGCAGACACTAATGGGAGGGGTGGAGTTCCTTTCTGCCGAGGGCGGGAGATATACTTGAGGGGATGGGAAAGGCCCTGAAATTGACCTCGCATCCTCTGCTAGTGTAGCGAGGGTGCTGTCCTTGTGCCCCGTCCTTGTGCCCCTTCCCCACCCCACTCTGGTGGTAGGAGTGAGCTCAGGCCCTGACCCCCCCCCCCCCCCCCCGAACAGCCCCACCCCGACCCCCGAGGTGCATGATGCCCCACAGGGAGATGAGCCAGACAATCATGTGACAATCACTTTGCCCCTCTGCTCACCGAGAAGCACAGGTGCTAGAGGCCACCCCGCTCCTGGTCCCCGGCTCTGCTGGCCGCCTGCTAAAAGGCTTAGCGGGAGAGCACTGTCTTCACTAGGCCAAACTACAGCAGGGTTTGTCTCCACAAGGGCTGGGCCTGCACTAGGGCAGATACCTGTGGCAAATGGGTGGTGACCGCAGGTCCTATCTCCCCTTAGAAGACTCAGCACTCTTCATTGGTGCAGGCCGTTACCTGTAATATCCCCCGTCTACGCTAGCCCCCGGCCTGTTCTCAGCACCGTCTGACGGGGGCCTGGGGTCGATCTGTGGCTGCTGCATCCTGTTCTCAGCCATAGGTCCCCGTCCTAGTCCAGGCACGACCTGGTGCACAGGGAAACCGCCCTGTACCTCAGAGCCCGGTCTGACCCTGGGCGGGAGCTGGGCTTGAATTCTGTGGACAGGGAGTGGTCGGGAAAACTCCCTGCCTGTTGTGGGGCACCGGTGCTGGCTGGAGCAGGGTTCAAGGCCAGACTAGAGTACAGCCACTCTTCCCCTTCCCCCCCACCTTGGTAAAGTGCAATCCGTGCTGTCCGTTTGGGCACCGGTTTATAAGGGGGCTTTGTACTGCACGGCACCGTGGGCCAGGCGAAGGCTGCAACCTGCGAGCGCTGCCCTGTGCTCCCCCTCCAGAAGATAGGGAGGCCCCAGGCAGGGGGCATTTATCCGTCGCTCAGCTAATCTACTCTGGTGCTGTTCCTGTGGAGTGCCCCTGTCCCATCTCCCGGGGACGGCTCCAGTGCCTGACTGCGTCACACAGACAGACTGTGCGTGGTGTGACTAACGCATGTCCCTGCACGCCCCCCGCGCCCTTCCCCAGCCCGTATCACCAGAGCTCCTGTGTTGTGGGAGGCAGGGACTGTGTGCGCAGAGATGGGCAGAAACCCCTTTCCATAGCCCCGAGACGCTGTCTGAGACCCCCCGCCCCTCCAGCAGGGTGAGAACCGGGGCGGGAAGCTGCTTTCAGGAGTCAGAGCAGGGACGCGGCGAGTGTGAATGTGGCACTGCCTTGGGCTCCCGACGAAGGGAGGACATGTTCCTGCCAGCTCCTCCCGCCAAGGCCGGGACAATCCCAGGGAGCGAAAGGCGCCCGAGTGTGGATCCGAGCAGCTGCCCCAACGTCCGGAACTGGCTCCCGTGTAAATACCCACTAAGACTTCCGCACCTTGTCCGAACTAGATGACACTAAAGATGCTCCCTCCCCCTCCTCCCCAGCATGGCAAATGGGGACCCTCTCCCCACCCCCGATTTGCACTCTGGTCACAGCTCATCTTGCACGGAGGGGTCCCTGCACCAATGCACTTTGCACACACCTCTCCCCCAGGGACGGCAGGCCCCAGCTGCTCACGCTGCTTTGTTCAGGCTTTGCAGGGCTCCAGGCAGAGGATGCCTGGGGAGGGTGGTACACGTTGTGAACTGCCACCCCCGTCACAGGCCTGCTGCTTTAAGGAGGCTGGGGAAGTGGAGAATAGGGCTATTTCTCGCTACTTACCTGATCCACCCAGAAGGGCTAACAGGCCCCACTTTGAGTGCTGTCCAAGATCCCCCTCGCCCTGCATGTCCCACTAGACCCCAGTCACTTACTGGTAGTGGCCACAGAGGAACCTGCAGCGAAAGCCCCTCTCTGGCCGCTTGTCTCGCTCCCATGCCCATTGGACAGAGAGAGCCACGCACGCGTGTACACACGGGCCTGGCTTTCTCGCTCTACGGCAGTAGGGTGAAACAGATCCGCAGTTCACCCTACTGCCCTTCTCCCCTGGCGCCTGGCTCCAGTGAACCAGCTGCAGCTTCTCGCTGAAGAGAACGTATTCAACCGCTCGTCAGGCCCTGGCAGGGCGTGGGACAGCGCTCGGGATACCCTGGCTGGGAATGGTTGATTTCAAAAACCCCATGCTCCTTAGGAGGCTGCAGCTGGGGGCAGCTAAAGGTACCTCTGGCTCTGAGCTGCCTGAACAGGCGCTGAGCCAGAGGGGAGCGGCAGAGCTATCGCACAAGCAAGCAGCTGCGTGGGGGAGGCGGGGAACTGTCCCGTTCCTCAGCGCTGTCGGGAGTCCCACTGACCCACAGGCCCAAACGCCAGAGGGGTTGAAATCCTGGACTTCAGTGGAGCTGGGATTTCCCCCTGGATCTCTCTCCCTCCTGCAGTGCCCAGTTCTCGCTGGCATCTCTGGCCCAGCTTGGCCATGGGCTCTTCCTTGCATGCCTGGCACTGAGCGCCGCGTGAAACTGCCAAGGGCGCTGAGCCCGGTGGAGCCGCGCTGCAGCCTCTGGACGCTAGCCGGGCTGCACCGCTACTCGCTGCCCCCTGCACCGGCAGGAGGTGAAGGGACGTGTTAGGCTGATCCGGATTCTCCCCACCCCTTGCAAGTGACAGCCTGGTTTAAACAGAAACATTCCTTTAATCTCTGTGACTAACCAAATTCAAAGAGCTGCTGCTGGGTGATGGATGAGGTGATTAGCTGTCGAAATGGTCCAATCTCAGCTCTCCCCCCCCCAGACCTTCCTTTTAAACCAAATTTTAAACCTTTCTGTCTCTGGCCCAAGAGTAAATAATGGGTAATTATCTAAATGTCTATTGATTCTCCTCGTCTGATTCCACAGCCCAGTAAAGCCGTGTGGTGCTGGGTCTGTTTTTACATGCTGTAAGTGCCTGGCTCTGGGGGCGTCTGTCTGTCCGGAGAATCCGAGAGCGAATGTAAAAGCGGAGATGTTGGAACTGACTGCATTCTGGTTTTATTTTGTGCTTAGAGAGACCACAAATCTATATGAAGTTTTTAAGACACATCTTTTTTCTACCAAAAAAACAAAACCAAACCCAGCTCTACCCTGAACTGAAATCCTGTAACAGATACCAATTAAACCTCTCTGGAACCTCTTCCGTCCTTGTGTTCTCTGCCGGCTTCCCACCCCAGGGGAAAGAGAGCAGCTGAAATCAATTGTGCCTCCACCCTGTCTCTGTACCCATCCTTCACTGAACTTACCTAACCTGACCCCTGGGGTTAGGATATTCTCTCCAGCAAGGGCTATGGCTCGGTTAGTGGGGCGAAGGAGTTGGCCCAGGCTGTGTTTCTAGTAAATTAATATAATGTACAAGTTCTATGGAAGCCAGTGTGGGTGAAAGCCCTGGAGACGGGCGTCCTACCCCCAGAACAGCCAGGCAGTGGGCATCGCCCAGACCCCACTGTTCTCCTCCAGTCTCAGCTTCTTTCCCAACAAAGGGGCTAGTTATGAATGGGGCTGCCTGCCCCACCTGCCATGAAATGGACCGAGATCTGCCGTGCTGATTGCACACGCGGGCTACCGAACCGTTCTCTGACAGTGCCGCATGGTCAATACCAACCTGAGCTGTCTTCAAACGGGTAACCTAGACGCCTCAGGCATGCCTGGTCTGAAAGGGGGAGACCTGAGCACAGCCTGGAGATGGCCCCAGGCTCTGCCTAGGAAGAAGCAACCCCAGTAAGTAACACCGTTGCCCTTTTACCTGCTCCAAGTGCTGTTAACTTTGTCTCGGGATGAGTTAGCCCCATTTTACAGATACTAAAACAGGCACAGAGACAGGGCTATAGGCAGAGAGTGAATTAATGACCGAGCAGGGGCTAGAACCCAGGAGTCCCGGCTGCCCACATCGACCTCTAGGCTACACCGCTTCTCAAATTAGCTGCAGTCACTGTGTGCTTCATGCAAGCGGAGGAGCAGCGTACTGCTGATGGGGGCGTGCTATCCGGGCTCTGCGCCGCGCATGCGACCACTCATTCCACGGCCTGCTCCTGCTGCCAGCTCCTCCTGGCGGGCTTAAAACAGCTCAGGGAGTTGGAGAAGATTTGGTTAGATTCATGGACCTGGAGGGAACCTCAAGAGATCACCTAGTCCAGACTCCTGCACTGAGGCAGGACCAAGTAAACCTGGGCCATCCCTGACAGGTTTGTCTAACGTGTTCTTAAAAACCTCCAATGATGGGGATGCCACAACCTCCCCCCCACAACCTAGTCCTGTATTTCACTAGCTGGAGAGAGAGTTTTCCCGAATATTTAACCTAAATCTCCCTTACTGCAGCTTAAGACGATTCCTTCTTGGCCTTCTGTTGCCATGAACCGTTGATTGCTGTTCTCTTTGGAACAGCCCTTAACATATTTGAAGACCTACCAGCTTCCCCTCAGTCTTCTTGTCTCACAACTAACCATACCCAGTGTTTTCATCTTCACAGATCACGTTTTCTAAACCTTTTAATCAGTTTGGGTGCTCTGCTCTGTCCTCAGGGCCAGCTCCAGGCCCCAGCTAAGGAAGCAGGTGCTTGGGGCAGCCAATACAAAGGGGCGGCACGTCCGGGGCTTCGGCGGGAATTCAGCGGCAGGTCCCTCAGTCCCTCTCTTCCTCTTTGAGCTGCTGCCGAAGTGCCGCCGAAGAGGAATGATCCTTTTCTGCTGTCCTGCCACCTACTCAGATATTCCCCGGTGTGTCGCCGTGCGTTTCATCTCCTTCCCAAGTGCAGGACTTGCACTCTATCGTAGTTCATCTTGTTGAATTCAGGCCCATTTTCCAATTAGTCACGGTTGGTTTGATTTCTAATCCTGTCCAACGTGCTTCTAGCCTCTCCCATGGTGTCCTCTGCCAAAACCATAAGCGCACACTCCACTCCGTTAGCCAAGTCATGAACGAAAATATTGACTAGGACCGGCCCCAGGGCAGAGCCCTGCAGGACCCCGCTAGCTCTGTCCCTCCGGTTCGACAGTAAACCACTGCTAGCTACTAGAGGGTGGGGTTTCAACCAATTGTGCACCTACCTTACAGTCATTTCCTGTAGCCTGCACTGGGGCCAGATGAAATCGATTCGTTAGGGATTCATTCGTGGGGATGGGAGCGAAGAGGCCCTGGTTATTCCATTCACTCCGGGGTCCTTTGCTACCAGACACAAAACGTGTCACCCCGCCCGTGGCTCAGAGACATGGAGACACCCGCTGGCTCTGCTGGCACCATTGCCTGGGTCCAGACCCATTCCCCGTCCCAGTATCTTAAATACTTTCCTTGGGCTTCATCAGCGCTGCTGCTGGGTGGCAGCGTGGAGCTGTCTGTTACCTGGCAGCCCTGCAGGTGCAGGTTCTAGACCCCGACCCCAGCCCTTACAGTGCCTATGCTGCAAGCCGCACAGTCCCTAATCTACAGGGAGGGTCCCTTTCCGCTGGCTTGGAGTTCGGGCCCTGGCTGACACATGCCTCCAGCTGGCCAACTCAGGCCTAGCAGCGAGCAGCCCTGTCCCCTGTAAGGCTGGTTCAAATGCTTGGCTAAAGTTGAGTGAGTGCCCGAGGGGACGTGCTGATTCTCAGGAGGCCGGGGCAGGGCCTACAGTGGGGTGTCGGCGCGCCGTGCAGCTCAAGGAGCCCAGAAGAGCAGGCAGCGTAATCCCTCTGGAACGCTGCCTCAGGGAGGATCTCGAAACCATGTTATCGCTGTGATCTGGGATGTGGTGCGTCAGAGCCTGGGAGGGAGGGAAGGCGGCTGCAGGAAATGACAGCAGGAGAGAGGGATTTCAGTAGGGGATATTGCCAGAGCTCCTCTCAGCCCAAGCGATCCCAAAGCACCGCCAAGTTCAGAGCTGGTTGGAGGTCTCAGAGGAATCGCCCCTGCTTAGAGCAGCTCAGAATTTAGCCCCACACAGATGTGCATACAGAGGGAAATAACTTCCCCGGCACTGAAATGCAGCCACCTCTGGGGTGGAACGTGGCAGTGCTACGTGACGGTTTGGACGAGAGGTGAAGAGCGGCTGATCCAGTGGCGAGTGCAAGGGGGAAGTCGCCAGGCTGACCGAGGGGCAGGACCCCAATTCTGTGGTTGGCTGAAAGAGCAGAAGCGTGCCCCCTGCTCCCGGAAGCACAGCACCCCCAGTACTGCTGACTCTCAGGGAAGAGCGCCCCCTACTGAGACACCCACCCTACTCCCCACCATAGCTGGATTTTCCCCTGTCCAAGTACCGAGCCTGCCGAACCCTGCTTAGCTGACAGGACCATCCGAGCCCACAGCGATAACACAGTCTAGGACCTGAACAGCGCAGCTGGAGAAGGAGAAAGCTGCCCCAGTTCCTCATCCTCGCTGCTATTCAAGCTTCCCTGACAAACCAGGCCCAGGGCAGACACTGACCAGCTCAGGCTGACCTGTCCGCCTGTTAGGGGCCTGGGTGAGATCTGAGCCAGCGCAAGAAGAACATGGAAATCTTAAAGCAAGCCCACGCCAAAGGCTTCCCATTGCCCAAGTACCACTATGAGCAGAGGACCTTCAGTGTGGTCAAGTAGGTTAATTTGCTGCCCGTTGCTTCCTGCTCCTTTCATTCCAGCCACGCTATCCCTCATTGCAGGGTGGGAGAAGGTAACCAAGACCTCGCCGATGCTGATATGTCTGGCCCTCCACTCGGGCCGCTTCCCGTGGCCTTGCTTTCGGGGGAGCTCTTCTATACACTGGAGTGTACGTGTCGACCTCTGCCTCCCAATCGGTGTGGAGCCCTGCCTCCCACTGTATTCTCAGGAACAGAATCATTGTTTTGAGTTCTTTCATCCTCTGGTGTGTGCGTGAGATAGAGATGGGGTCCCACAGCAGGTGGAGTGGATAGGGTTGTTGTATGTTTCACCGATGGCTAACCCTATGTGCCGTCTTCTTGCCATACTCTATAGTCAATTAAACACATTTGTTAAAACTGAGATCTATACAGCCCACTCTGTGCCTGTTTCCCCAT
>NC_048313.1:15986100-16002378 GCF_013100865.1 Trachemys scripta elegans | reverse complement strand
GGGGGGTCCGCTGGGTCCGCTGGGTCCGCGGGGCCGCGAGCCGGGGGGTCCGCGGGGCTGGGAGGTCCGCGGGAGCGGGGGGTCCGCGGGGCCAGGGGGTGCGCCGGGCCACCAGGGGCTGGCAGTGCTGGGCGGGCCGGGGGTGGTCGGCCGGGGCCGGCACCCCAGGGCCCGAGCCGACCCAGGCTGGAGCCGCCGGGGGGCCAGCCTGGGCCGCGCCTCCTCCCCCCACACCACCCCTTACCTGCTACAGGCTTCCCGCGACTCAAATGTTCGCGGGAAGCAGGGGAGGGGGCGGAGACTTTGGGAGGGGGCGGAGTTGGGGTGGGGCTGGGGGCGGGGCCGGGGCCCCTGGGAGTGTCCTCCATTTGGAGGCACAAAATATGGTAACCCTACCCATGGGTTGCAACTCCGGGGGCTAGCCGGAGCCACCGCCCCTGCTCCCCACTATAGCTGGATTTTCCCCAGCGAAGCTAGTGCAAGGCGTGCTCCCAGCTGCAATGTAGACACACCTCCAGCGAGCCAGGGGTCCTGACTCCCAGCCCCCCCTGCTCTGACCTTCACCCCACACCCCTCCCAGAGCCAGGGACAGAGACCAAGGGGTCCTGACTCCCAGCCCCCCCTGCTCTGACCCCTTCACCCCACTCCCTTCCCAGAACCAGGGACAGAGACCAAGGGGTCCTGATGCCCAGTCCCCTGCTCTGGCCCCACCTTCTGGAAAGGTCGGTGGGAAAGCCGGTCAGCAGGACGGCAGGGCAGGAGCCTGCCTGTGCTCCCAGCACTAACCTCCCTGCTCCGGCTGTTACCTGAGGACGATGGCTCGGATGTCGGGGATGGTGTGGAAGGCTTCGGCCCCAATGACGGCAATGCGGTTGTGCTGGAGATACAGGTACTCGAGGGACTCTGGCAAGTCCGGGGGGATGTAGGACAATTCGTTGTTGCTGAGATCCAGGAGCTGGGGAGCAGGAGGGACGGGGTTACCCAGGCCAACAGCAGAGTTCTGACCAGCATCTTGGATTCGCTCTACGCCACTAGTGGCTAGTAACACCCTGCCAGGCCTGACTGTTCTGGACAAGATTCTTGCAGGGCAGGCTGGTCGGGGACTTGATCACAGCCTTCAAGTCCCTACGCTGGGAGAGGGGAGCAAACTCCATTCAGCATGTTGTTAGCCTGTGCAACTCCCTGTCACATGAAGTCAATGAGGCTGCGACCAGTCAGACTCGAAGAGGGGGCTGGATGTTTGTATGGATGACAAGGAGATCTGGAGTTAGAACGGTTCTGGGAGGGAGATTAAACCTCGTGGTTTTAAGCCAATCTCTATTAGGAGACCTTCATGGGGGGCTGAGTGTCCCTGTGGGGGTTCCTGCACCTTCAGCTGAGGCATCTAATGCTCTGATCCTCTCTGAGCCCGGATAAGGGGCTTCTTGGCCATTAGTCCTGATCCTGTCTGACACTGCCTTGCTACCAGAGGGCTCTTTACCCTAGCAATGAAGGTACAAGCTCAGGAGTTCTGGTGCCTCATCTCTAATCACCGAGCCATGTCCGCTCCCAGAGCCAGGATAGAACCCAGGAGTCCTGGCTCCCAGCTCCCCCCCTCTAACCACTCGACCCCACTGCCCTCTCCGCTTACATCATTAGGGCAATCGTCCCCCCCCCCCTCACCTTGAGCCCCTGCAGCTCCTGCCACGTGCCAGGGGTGATGGAGCCGATGCGCAGCCTGTTGTGGGCCAGGTGCAGCTCCTTGAGGCCGGCCAGGTTGGCCAGCAGCTCGGGCGAGAGGGAGTTGATCTGGTTCTTGTGTAGCTTGAGCACCTCGAGGCTGGGCGGGAGGCCGGCGGGCAGGAGCGTGAGCTGGTTCCCCGAGAGGTCCAGGTTCTCGAGCCGGCGCAGCTTGCGGAAGGCCAGCCGGTGGATCTTGGCGCTGTAGAGGCGGTTGTAGCTCAGGTTGAGCTCGGCCAGCAGGTAGGTGTTGGCGAAGTCGTGCAGGCCGATGTGAGTGATCTGGTTGTGCAGGATCATGAGGGAGCGCACCCGGCGGGGCAGCCCCGGGGGCACCCGCTCCAGCCGGTTGTTGTAGAGGTGCAGGGTGTGCAGGTGGCGCAGCTTGAGGAAGGCGTCGGGGTGGACGCCGGCGGCCGTCAGGCGGTTGTTCTGCAGCAGCAGGTACTGCAGGCCGCGCACCCGGCTCAGGCAGTCCCGGGGCAGCGAGCCGATGCGGTTCTTGCCCAGGTGCAGGATCACGATGTTCGGGGGGAAGCCAGCCGGGATCTCGGTCAGGTTGTTGTTAGACAGATCCAGGTACTCCAGGCTCTTCAGCTTGCTGCAGAGAAGAAGGGGAACGGGGCGCTGGCTTGGGGTGAGCAGCTAGTGCCGTAGCCTCCTGCTGTACTGGACCCAGGAGTCCTGACGCGCTGGTCCCTCCCTGCTCTAACCACTAGCCCCCACTCTCCTCTCCGAGCTGGAAATAGAACCCAGGAGTCCTGGCTCCCAGCCCCCCTGCTCTAACCACTAGACCCCACTCTCCTCCCCGATCTGGAAATAGAACCCAGGAGTCCTGGCTCCCAGCCCCCCCTGCTCTAACCACTAGCCCCCACTCTCCTCCCCGAGCTGGAAATAGAACCCAGGAGTCCTGGCGCCCAGTCCCCTGCTCTAACACCTAACCCATATCCTCCTCCCAAAGCCAGAACAGAACCCAGGAGTCCTGACTCCCAGCCCCACTGGCTATAACCACTAGACCCCCCTCCCTGCCCAGAAGTCCCATCTCCTCTGCTCTAACCACTCTGCCACGCTGCAGCTCCCGCCCCCAGGCTCACCTGAAGGTGGCAGGGTCCATGCCCTGGTTGGACAGGTTGTTGTTCTGCAGGTAGAGCTCTCGAAGCTTCCAGTGGCTGCTCAGTGCCCCTTTGGGAATCCGGGCGATGTGGTTGTTCTGCAGGGAGGGGAGGTCGCGGCCACTAGAGACGGGAGAAGCTCCCAAGCCCGCCTCAGACACCGTCAGCAGGCCTGGGGGGGAGACTGCCCTCGATACGGTACCAAGATAACCACTAGGCCACCCAGCCCGGACGCCATCTGAATGGCAGAGCTGGAGCACAGAGAGGGGATGGACTTGCCCAAGGTCCCAGAGTGAGTCAAAGGCCACGCTGAGAATAGAATCCAGGAGTCCTGGCTCCTAGCCCCCTGCTCTAACCACTAGCTCCCACTCCCCTCCCGGAGCCGGAAACGGAACCCAGGAGTCCTGGCTCCCAGCTCCCAGCTCTAACCACTAGATCCCACTCCCCTCCCAGAGCTGGAAAGAGAACCCAGGAGTCCTGGCTCCCAGCCCCCAGCTCTAACCACTAGATCCCACTCCCCTTCTGGAGCTGGAAAGAGAACCCAGGAGTCCTGGCTCCCAGCCCCCTGCTCTAACCACTAGACCCCACACCCCTCCCGGAGCTGGAAAGAGAACCCAAGAGTCCTGGCTCCCAGCCCCCTGCTCTAACCACTGGCCTACACCTCCTCTTCCCATATCAAAGGCAAACGGCTGTGGGGCTTTGGGATGTGTCATGCCCCAGGGAGCCAGGCCAACCACACGGTTTATACAAAGCACCTGCGGAGGCAGACCCCACCCCACCCCCAACCCCGGTCATGAGCCCAGGCCCTGCCCCACCTGTAAGTGGAGCCGGACGAGCGCAGGGGGCAGGTTCTGGGGCAAGTAGCTGAGCCGGTTGCTGGAGAGGATCATGGTGCTGACGGTGTCAGAGCCGTTGAAGGCGTCATAGGGGAGCCCGGTGTTGGTCAGCTGGTTGTTGTGAAGATACACGGACCTGCATGGAGGAGAGGGAAGCAAAACAGAGCTGACACCAGAGTCTCTGGGGTAGGGTAATGCCCCTGTCTTGCCCCCAAGGGGAGAGCGCCCCCTAGTGAGCCTCCAGCCCTGCAGCACAGCGCCCCCTAGTGCCATGCTGGGGTGAGCACTGACTGCAAGGACAGAGCACCCCCGAGCGAGCCCCCATCCCGCTCCCTGCAGCACAGCGCCCCCTAGCACTGCACTGGGACACTGAGGTCAACACAGAGGGGAGAGCGCCCCCTACTGAGCTCCCTACCCAGCTTGAAGAAGAGGCCCACACTAATCAGGCCCAGAGCTTGGCTTAGCCAGTCCAACCCACTGAGATCAGCAAACACCCCACAGCTGCAGGCCCCGTCCGTCGGACTCCCGCGTGCCCGAGGCAGGAGGCCTGGATGGCGTCTCTACCTGAGGTTGGCTTTCTGCCCAAAGGTGAGCGGGTAGACTTCGGTGAGCAGGTTGGCAGCCAGGTCCACTATGCGCACTGTGCTGGGGAGGATCTGCGGTGCTACCGTGAGCTGGGAAAAAACCAAAGGGGGACGGGCCGATTCTAGCGGATCAGTGTGGCCCTGGATTTACCCACTGCCGCCAGAGGGCCTGGCCAGGCATTATACAGGGATTGCTTCACTGGTCAGTGGCATGCAGCCACCGCGGGGGTCAGAGGCAGCAGCTGTTTCTACAGGGATTGCTCAACATCTGGTCTGGGGTAGAACACAGCAGCTGTTTCACAGTGCCCAGGAACACCACACAAAGGTTTAGGACAGGAAGTGGAGAGGAATCCTCTCTCCAATGAGCACAGCAGCAGGAGGTTAGGAAGACATGATGGACTCACACCAGGGTTAGCACAGACACTTGAGGGGAATGTGTCAGCATCTCTAATGACCATGTGGGACCTGTCTCCTCTGAAAGGCGGCACCTCCTGCAGCACGGCGCCCCCATGCTGGGCCCCGGGGTCAGCACGGACTCAGAGGGGAGCGCCCCCTAGTGCTGCACTGACTCAAGGGACAGCGCCGCCTACTGAGTCCACCAATCTGCTCCCTGCAGCGCAGCGCCCCCTAGTGCCACATGACGGAGTCACCCATAGCGCCCCCTGCAGCACCCTTGGCTTTCCCTGGAGGTCCCATCCCACTGGCGACCACACTCAGCATGGTTTAGCTTGTGAAATCCCCCTCTCACACACACACGTGCAGAGCCCCCTCCACCTAGCTGGACACCAACCCCTGGCACCATCCCCGCTCGTTAAAGCTGCTGTGAACGCTGCGCACCGGGTCAGAGGACAGCCGCGCACACACCTTGTTGTTGGCCAGGTAGATGTACTGCAGCGAGTCCAGGGACTCAAAGGCTTCATCCGGGAGGCCTAGAAAGCAGCAGAGAGAAGAGCGGAGATTGCCTAGTCCGGGCACACCCTGCGCAGAAGGGAGGCCAGGACTTGAACCTGCTCCATCCAGCTAGTGAACTCAGACCCTGCCTCCCACCCTGAAAGGCCCCGTGGCTGCTTCCACTCCCCCACGGAGCTACGCATCCTGTAGCTGGCATCCAGCTACCCAGAATGCTTTGCATCCAGCTTCCCACCAGGCTTTTCTAGAACGGTCCCCAAAATCTTCCCAGGCTGCTAAAATGCAGCTGCCTCTGGGGTGGAGTGTGGCAGCCGTTCACACAACACTACATAGGGATCGTTCACCCAACGCTGAAATGCAGCTGCCTCTGGGGTGGAGTGTGGCAGCCGTTCACACAACACTACAGAGGGATCGTTCACCCAGCACTGAAATGCAGCTGCCTCTGGGGTGGAGTGTGGCAGCCGTTCACACAACACTACATAGGGATCGTTCACCCAACGCTGAAATGCAGCTGCCTCTGGGGTGGAGTGTGGCAGCCGTTCACACAACACTACATAGGGATCGTTCACCCAGCGTTGAAATGCAGCTGCCTCTGGGGTAGGAACCAGCAGCTGTTTAACAGCATGCGACAAGGCTGCACAAGAATTTAGAAGTGGAAGTGGAGGAAATTCCTGTATCCCGCTGAAACTGCAGGACGGGGGGACGGCCTGCAAGGGCATCCTTCTGGGATTCAAGGAGAGGAGGATAAAGGGACGATGGGCTCGGATACCGGACCATGGGGATTTCTGTTCTGTAGGAGGCCGGGAAGAGCTCTCCCTGGACACGCACACTCACGCCCAGGTCACGTTGGCACAGTCCCTGCCCACGGCACCACCCCCTTCAATGGCGTCCCAGCCCCCTGCCCACGATGGCTCCCTCACCATCGGAGATGATGTGGTTGTTGTGCAGGTTGAGGGTTTTCAGGCTGGTCAGCTGGGCCAGCTCGTCGTAGGGCAGCTCCCGTAGCTGGTTATTCTGCAGAAGGAGACCCGCTCACCTCAGTCCCTGGGGAAGTGGGAGGCGTTTGCCCAGGGCCAGAGGGCAGCAGTGAGAGAGAGATGGGAGGTGGAGAGTCAGGGAAGGGCTGCTCTGGGCTCTGGAAGGGGTTCCACTGGGGCACCGCCTCCGACGGCCCCCGGCCACCCCCCGACCACAGCCTCAGACGGTCCCCGGCCGCCCCCCGACCCCCGGGGCACTGCCTCCAATGGCCCCCGGCTATCCCCTATAATAATAATAATTAATGGAGATATCCCATCTCCTAGAACTGGAAGGGACCTTGAAAGGTCATTGAGTCCAGCCCCCTGCCTTCACTAGCAGGACCAAGTACTGATTTTGCCCCAGATCCCCAAGTGGCCCCCTCAAGGATTGAACTCACAAGCCCAGGTTTAGCAGGCCAATGCTCAAACCACTGAGCTATCCCTCCCCTGACCCCTGGGGCACCGCCTCCGATGGCCCCCGGCTTCCCCTGACTCCTGGGTTGCTCTATAGACCCTCCTTGGTAACTGGGATCTGGCCCTGGCTGGGCTCCCGGGTTCACTGCGGGGCAGGGCCGGGGACAGTTACCTGCAGAGAAAGATGCTGCACGGCTCTGGAGACGTTGCTGGGGAAGACGTGCAGGTCGAGCCCACCACACTCCACCGTCTCCTCTGAGGGGCAGGTGCAGTTGGCCGGGCAGCCTGGGGTGTTCTTCGGGGAAAGGGCCCCCCCGCCTAGCCGGGGGGATGGGGCCGCGTCCTTGTCATCCTGGCTCCCGACCAGGCAGAAGGAGGGGATCTGCACAAAGAGGACCAGGAGACAGCCGCAGCTCAGCCGCTGGGGAGAGGGGGAGAGGGTCTGGTGAATTCCGGAGCGAACTGAACCGTCTGTATGCCGCGGGCCTGCGGAGCGGGGATCCCGAGGGCTCCTACCAGCCCAGGCCTGGCGCTGCTCGGCCCCATCAATGCAGGCTCTGTCTCCAGAGCACCAGCATATGCTGCGGGGGGATGAAGGGCCCCACAGAGCCAGGCCCGCTGGGGATCCAGGCAGGTCGGTTTACAGGGCACTTGGCAGCTCTGAAATGCCTTAGTTGTTGTTTTAGCCGGCCTGGCAGGCGATCAGCTCCCCCCAGCCGCACAGGCCGGCTGCCGGATTGCGTGTGCACGGGTGTGTGTGTCTGTAAATTAACACATCAGCCCCTGGCACAACGGGGCTCTGATCTCGGTCAGGGGCTGCAGTCTGGGCAGGTTCTGGGGTGGAGTTGGGGATGAGGGCTTTGGGGTGCAGGAGGGGGCTCCGGGTTTGGGGAGGCTCAGGGCAGGGGATTGGGGTGCGGGCTTACCCTGGGCGGCTCCCGGGCGGCGGTGCTGCAGAGACAAGGCAGGCCGCCTGCCCGTTCTGGTGCACTGCTCTGTGCCGCGGAAGTGGCCAGCAGGTCCAGCTCCTAGGCGGGGAGGGGCAGGAGGCTCCACGGCGGAGTGTGGAGCCGTTCCATGGGGCGGGGGCAGCATGCGGAGCCCCATGCCCCCCCCACGTAGGAGCCAGACCTGCTGGCCGCTTCCGGGGCGCAGTGTGGTGCCCCAGGACAGGTAGGGCCTAGCCTGCCTTGGCTCCACAGCACCACCAACCGGACTTTAAACAGCCTGGCTGGCAGTGCCAACCGGAGCTGCCAGGGTCCCTTTTTGACCGGGTGTTCCAGTCGAAAACCGGATACCTGGTCACCCTAACTATAATACAAAAAACCCCCGCTCTCCCACTGCCTGTTTCGTTCCCTGGCCACACGCTTTATCGGAAGCGACGTGTACATTTGTGGAACGACAGGTACACACTACAGGGCTCCCACGAGCTCTGTTCGGTATCCCAGGGAGGGTAACACCAGATGGGACTGAGCCCTGGAAAACAGCCTGGAGGGACTGGCCCTGCAGGGCTAGATGGGCTCCGATAGATTCACCGGCCCCGATCCCCCACAGAACAGGTGCGGCCCGGACACACTCCTGTCCTGTCCTGTCCCACCAGAGCAGGATCTGTTCAGTCTTCAGCTTCTCCGCTGAGGCTGCCAAAAGGGACCCAACTGTGACGTGGTTAGAAATGGGCCGGGACCGGGGCACTTGCTCCCTTCCCCTTTGGGAGCCGAGTGTGAAATGAGCGGGCAGGATCCCAGCCCAGTTCCCAGCCTGACGGGCAGGAAATGGCCCCTTGTTGACAGTAGCTCTGCTCTGACTGGGGGAGGGGGGTTGTACCTGCAGGGCAGGGCTAAGGCGCATTGATTGCTGGATCTCCACTGGGCCTTGCCTGGGGAATCCCCTTGGACACAGCCGCACCAGGAGAGCCCTAGCAGCTGAACCACTGGGTCATGAACCCTGCTCAGAGCAGGTGGGGGGCAGGGCCAGCGGGAGACTGTCCCCCAAAGGCTGGGATGAATCCCTCATAAGATTTCCCCCTTTTGGCCCATGCCACGGGTCTGGGAGATCTCCTCCCTCCTCCAGCACAGAGTGGGATTGCCCCCAGCTGCCCTCATGAGTCACCCACCTCTCCCCAGCCCAAGCAGGCATCACCAGAGCCTCTTCGCCAACAAGCCGTAACTCCGCTGGGTCCCCAAAACGCCGGAGCCGAAGCTCTCCCTCACCATAGCCAGGTCCCAGCTGCGAGGCTCCCAGGCTCCACTCTGCAGTCTTCCCAGGATCTTTAATTGAAGCCAGACCAGCACAGGGCTCCTGACTCCCGCCGCTCTGTCCTCGCCTCCGAAATAAAGATCGTCCTCACATGGTCCCCACAGGAACAGTCGCGTTCCACACACCCCCACGCTCGCCTCCCGGAGCACTGGAAAAGGAAACGGAGAAAGCAACCTGCCAGGAGCTGTCGCGCTGCCTGGGCGTGAGCTGCAGCCGGGACGCTGTGTCTTCGCTTGCTGTTGTCTTCTAGTCTGATCAAAGCCGAGGGAGGGAGGTGGGATGGGGGGAGAATCGGGCTCTGGGCAAGTAGGGGGGCTTCGTGTCTGCTGCGATTGGGGTTGCATAATGGGGCTGGCAGAGGTCCTGAAGAAATGTTTGGAAGGGATCACGTTTACTGGCTCTGGTATTCCAACCATGTAAAAGGCAGATAGGACTCTGGGGAAACTTCACTGTTGCTGTTTGTTTTTCCTGAGTGCGGTCGGAACCGCCATGTTCTGCCCACGCCCCGATCCTGTGCTGCTCCGCACTCAGTCGCTAAGCTGCCCTCCACGCAGGCTGGCTTGGTGCTAGCGCTGCCACATCACCCGGGGGAAACTGAGGCATAATGAGCTGACGTGACTTGCCCAAGGTCACCCAGGGCATTGGAAAGAAGTCAGGGGTTCTTCCTCAAAATCCCCTCACTAGACCCCACTCCCATCCCAGAGCTGGGAATAGAACCCAGGAGTCCTGGTTCCCAGCCCCGCCTCCTCTAACCACTAGACCCCACTTCCATCCTAGAGCTAGCAATAGATCCCAGGAGTCCTGACTCTCAGTCTTCCTGCTGTAAGCACTGGACTAACATTTCCCCCCCACCAAGCTGAGACTGGCCCCTACCCCAGGAAACATAAGCCCCCAGATCATGCCCACTAGACCACAAGTCTCTGATCTCTGGGCTCTGCTCCCACTAGGGACCCCAGATTTCTCCCACTAACCAATGGGAGGTGGGAATTCCCAGATTCCCCCCTCCCCTCTGCCAAACCCTGGGATTCAGCTTCCCGGCTGCCCATTCCTTGTTGCTGAGTTATCCAGGGGCAGAGCCCAGGGGCCAGCAAGGGGACGTTGCCTGATTCCCATATGGGGTAACATTGCTGGCTCCCGATGGGCCGTGAAGAATGTAATTTGTCCAGCCTCAAAGACCTCCCTGGGAATCGCAGTGTTTGTGCTTTGGAGTCAGTGGTAATGGCCAATTACCGTAACTGAAATACTTGTCACCCGGCCAGCTGTAAGCCGCTACACAGTTGCTTCCAGCAGGCTGGGTGCAAATTCAAGAGACCACAGGGGCTTTCTCCGAGCCCGTCTGGACAAGCCCCATGGGCTCTGCAGGGAGCAGGGGCTGACTCCCTGGATTGGCTCCCAAACCGCCCCCACCCCCAGGATCGCCCCACTATCGAATGAGCATCGTTCGATTCAAGGCAGCTATTTCTCTGGGCCCATCCATCACACAGAAGGATGAACTCCTCTCTGGCTCCCGTTCTCAGTGCTGCTGTTGGCCCCTCTGCTCCAAACCCTTCATAACTCATGCCCCTCACGCAGATCTCACGACGGGAGGTGGGGCCACGTCTCTGGGCTTCTGTCTCTTCTAGTGCCGGAAGGACAGCTCATCCCAACCCAGCCCTACATGCTGCTCTAGGCAAAGACGGATTGGCACCCCTTGACCCAGATGGCTTGCTGCTTCCATCTCCTCCCAATCCCCCCTTGTCTGTGTCATTCCCCCCACCTGTAGGGGCCCCCTGGTTTCTGCTCATATGTCTGTAGCTGGTGCTTCGAGATTTCAAAACATGCCCCCAGAATTCTTTGCACCTCCTGCAGAGTTAGCAGTTCAGAAGTGCTGAGACAGCTGCCACAAAGGATTCTGGGACACTGAAGTGCCACTACTGCAAAGGATTCTGGGGCACTGAGGTACCTCTGCAGCAAGAATCGACGCCGTCATGTTTGTGAACACCGTCTAGTGGTAGTTCTCATTACAGTACTTCTTAGTACAGGAAATGTCTGTAGGGCTACACTACCTGGAGCCCCCTCCCGTCCGGGGTAACATGCACGGCTCCACAACACACATGCAATATTGCCAACCCCAACCGTTCAAACTCCAGGAAATGTTTGAGTTCTTTTCCTTTGCCTTTTTGAGCCATACAAGGGCCATGTTTCCAGGCTTTACTCTGCTGCGCCGGGCTAGAATAGGACGGCTTTTAAAAAAGAAAAGCCGAGATTCTCACGAAATAACATGACTCCAAGAGCTGGAGCTTTAAGAAAACCACCAAATATCACAAGACTGGGTAAGGCTGCACATGGCTGAGTGTGCCTTTTCCCTGGGCTTGTTCTCATAAGCCATCCTTGGCCCAGCCACAGTGTGCCATCTAAGCATGGCCCAGTGGCTAGGCCCTGGACGGGGACTCAGGATGTAGGGTTCTATTTGCTCTGTCCTGTTGGGGGCACCAGACAGGCCACTTCACCTCTCTGTACCTCTGTTTCCCCATCTGTGATGTGGGGATGACGATACCTCATTTAAAGCTGCTTCGAGAAGGTGCAGATGAAATGCGCTACCTGAGAGCAAAGTATCAGACTCGTCCCATTTCGACCCAATGTTTCAGCTTCAGTTCTTTCATTCCTTGCAAACTGAAATCCAAGGAGGATGCTAGAATGTGCTCCAGCCACTGCCAAAACCAAATCATTACAAAACCTTAGCTGTGTTTTAAGCTCTCCTTTCAATGCCACACACTTCTTATAATTACAGACTCTCAAGACCAAGCCAGGTCACTGGAAAGCACTGAAGCTGTTAAAAGCCATGGGGCCAGATTTCCAATACACCTCTACCCCGATATAACGCTGTCCTCGGGAGCCAAAAAATCTTACCACATTATAGGTGAAACCGCGTTATATCGAACTTGCTTTGATCCGCAGGAGTACGCAGCCCCGCCCCCCTGGAGCACTGCTTTACTGCGTTATATCCGAATTCGTGTTATATCGGGTCGTGTTACAGCGGGGTGGAGGTGTACCACCATGAAGTACAACAGAGAAACCCACCATCCTTAAAGCAAAACTGAGGAGTACCCAAACTCCTTACAAGGTCAGAATCATCCTTGGCTCCTAATTGGCAACGCCCAATTTCTTTCAATCTAATTTACTTTCATGCCGTTCGTGTACTTTGCAATTTGCTCCTCAAGCGGTTGATCCGTGAAACTGATGTGTACGTCGTTTTTCTGTAGAGGACAGGAAGGATCTATGGATTTGCTATATCCAATCTGACCATCCATCCAGCTAGGTCTCTGTCCAGCTTCTTAGAGTACCCGTTCAGAGCACTATCCCATGTAATTTAGTACACCTGCTTCGCTAGTGCATTGGATCAACATCCACCTACTCTAATATCCCAGCTCCTACTGCACAGGTTTTGTTAAAAGGTTAAGTGACTTTACTGGCAAAAGCTCTGCCGCTGACAAAGTTATTTTGGCAGTGCACACTCCCGCATGGGTGCTGGCACCTTGAGGCCACACACGGCATCAGAGTGTATGGGCAAAAAGGCAATGAATTATGGGTAGGCATCCCAGCATCCTACGTGTCCCACCTGCAAGTGTGCTGCCTTGTGGGGCATTTTTAGGCTGCGTGGTGGGATAGCCGTACTTCTCTCAGGGAATTGTGGGAATCTGGGGTCAAAGGCCCACCACTGCCTCTGTCCCGTCCCATAATCTACCGCCCTTGCGCATCATCTTCAAACGCGCTGTTGCAAATCCAGATGGACTTTTGAAAATGGAATTTAGCTTCTTTAGTCACTCAGGCGCTATAAAAATGTGACCCCCTAAGCCAAAACGCCATTTAGTCCCATATCCCTGACACCGGCTGCACTGGATCAGACCAGTAACGCTGGTCCACTAGCCTCCTTTCACCACTGGGACTTCACAGATGTCACTCTGTTGTATATAATGAATGAGGAGAGACCTCAGATTCTCTGCTCCAAAATCACCATCACCAACTTGAACTACAGGAGACTCTCCATTAGCCAGGAACAATATAGAACCTATGACCCACAACTGAGCAGTTTTACATTGATGTCCCATGGCCACTTCTTTGTAGGAATACAGGTGTTTAAAAAAAAAGAAAAAAAAAAACCTTCCTGAGCCCTGCAGCAATCAGATGATGCCTTGTAGCACAACAGTGGATTAACACTTATCTTGCCTTACATCACTAACAATGCTATAATGGTAGGAAGATTCCCAAGCCCCTGTTTTAAAAATATTTCTGGTATTTGACTGGCTGCCCTTTGGAAGCTAGTTTTAAAGGCCTATTTATAGGTCCAGGCTCCAGCCTGGCTTGGCTGGCTCAAGGCCGGAATAGAACTGTAAACATATTTTTCTGGCTTTTCTTTTCTAATTCCCACATTCTGACCATTTGCCAGTGTATTAAGAGTCCTGCCAGCTTCTGAGTCAGACAGGGAATGGAGTCATGACTCTGCCTCTGTCCTGCAGAGAGCCGGGGATCTGGGGAACGGGGTATTTCCCCCCTCGCTGATCCTCTGCTCTCCTGGCAGGTGAATTTCAATGCCAAGGCTGAGCCGAGATCTGAAATGCCTCCTTATGCCAAGTGAGATGAATTTGGTCCTAAGGATTTATAGTGAGAAAGATGTCTCGTGGCAAAAGGCCAGAACTTGGAGTCAGGACTCCTGGGTTCTATTCCTGGCTCTGGGAGGAGAGTGTGCTGCAGTGGTTAGATCAGGGGTTTGGAAGCCAAGACATCTGGGTAGAAGGCAGGATTGAGCGTCACGACTCTTGGGTGCTACTTCTGGCTATGGGAGAAGCCTAATGGTGAGAGCACAGGGAGTTGTCTCTATCGCAGGCGCTGGAAGGCAGTGTGGTCTAGCGGTTAGTCCGAAGTGTTGTGCTACATCCCAGGCTCTGTGACCTTGGACAATTCACTTTCCTTCTCTGTGTTGCAGTTTCCCCTCTATGAGATAAAAGGGGTTAATCATACCGACCTACCTCCCAGAAGTGTTGTGAAGCTCAGTCCATTAATGTTGGCAAAGTGCTTGAACGCGTTGGATGGAAGACGCAGGAGATGGTCAGAATATTATTAAAACCCCAACACTGATTAGAAGGGGGAAGCTCTCATCTTGTTTTCTGACTGATTCCTTCAATGTGCTTCCTAAATAAGTCAGTGATCATTTACTTAAATCATGCATAAATTATGATGGTGGATGCTGCATATCACAAGCCTTCTAGGATTCTACAAGGGATGGGTGACCCATCGTTTATATCCATGGCTTCAGACTTCATTTTCATGACCCATGCAGATGATTTCACATGCTGTTCAGTTGTGACAAGATGACACTGGACTGAAGCAATGACATTCTTAGGCAGTTAGATGATGTTTCCTTGTGGTCTTTTTGGTGGTGCTCATCACCGGACTGAGTGCAACAGAGATGAAGGAATTTATCTTCAGAACTCCCCTGGGGACATAAATCAAGTCTGGATGTCTTTCTAAAGTCGACGCTCAAACTCAGACAGAAGTTTGGGGCTTGATTCAGGAATCACCAGGTAGGATTCCCTGGTCTGTTTTCTGCCAGAAGACAGATCAGCGGATCAAAATGGTCTCTTTTGGCCTCAACATCCACGAATCTCCCTCTTTACACATGGGGGATGTTTTAGCGCAGCCTGATGACGTTTCAGTGCAGGGCGATGACAGAATTTGGGTGGGATGTACTGACAGTTTAAAGCATCAACCCACCGGGCACAGTGTCGTTTGGTTGGCATTGAGCTGCACCATCGTTGGGCGTTTAGCTGTTCCTACCATTGGGCTGCACCACCATCGATCACGACATGCTTTGGTTGTCAGCCCAATTGAGCAAGGTGGTACCATTTGGCTGCCCACCATTGTGGGCCATGCCACTGGGTTGTTGCCCCATTGGGTCCCAGGCCGTTTGGCTGCCATTGTCTTTGGGCTACACCGTCATTGGGCACAATGCCATTGACTTGCCATCCTGTTGGGTGCCATGCCTTTTTCCCGTGCCACGTCTCGGCTTTTGCCGTTGGGACACACCACATTTGGTTGCCATGCCATTTCCTGTGCCATGTCTGGGCTGTCATTTTCATTGGCTGTCACCGCCCAATGGGCACTGTACTGTTTGGCTATCATTGTCATTGGGCGCCATGCCATTTGGCTGCTGCCCCATTGGGCGCCATGCTGTTGGCTGCTGCCCCATAGGGTGCCATGCTGTTGGCTGTGGCCCCACTGGGTGCCATGCTGTTGGCTGTGGCCCCACTGGGTGCCATGCTGTTGGCTGTGCCCCATTGGGCACCATGTTGTTGGCTGTGCCCCAATGGGTGCCATGCTGTTGGCTGTTGCCCCATTGGGCGCCATGTTGTTGGCTGTGTCCCACTGGGCACCATGCTGTTGGCTGTGGCCCAATGGGCCCCATGTTGTTGGCTGTGGCAATGGGCGCCATGTTGTTGGCTGTGGCTGCATTGGGGGCCATGTTGTTGGCTGTGGCCCCACTGGGTGCCATGCTGTTGGCTGTGGCCCCACTGGGTGCCATGCTGTTGGCTGTGGCAATGGGCGCCATGTTGTTGGCTGTTGCCCCATTGGGCGCCATGTTGTTGNTGGCTGTGGCAATGGGCGCCATGTTGTTGGCTGTTGCCCCATTGGGCGCCATGTTGTTGGCTGTTGCCCCAATGGGCCCCATGCTGTGTTGGCTGTGACACATTGGGTGCCATGTTGTTGGCTGTGGCCATGGGCACTACACCATCTCTCACGTCAGGGCTGGGCTGTCACCACCGCGGGATGCCTGGGCCTCATGCACCCTGAGGACACATGGACCCTGTCGCCATGACGACGGCCCAGCGCCCTGTATTTCTCAGGCACCGCTTAGACGCCCCGCTCTGGAGACCCCCGTCGCCCAAGGGCCCTTGGTCTCGCCGCCTGCCAGCCCGGGAGGCGGGGCCTAGCTGATAGCGCTTCTCCATAGCAACCAAACGAGATAGAGACTGACAGGAGACAGCCACCAATCGGACAACGCGGACTGACGGGGCGGGGCGGGGAGGCGCATTCTGATTGGTGCGCGAGCCCTGCAGGGGCGGGGCGCTGGGATTGACAGGCCATCTGATGAATGGGAATCGCGGAGAGATCTTAAATCCCGGCGGGCGCCGGGGGGCTGGCCAATGGCAAAGCAGCGTGGGCGGGCCCGGGCGCAGGAGGCGGTGGCGGGCCGGGCTGCGCCGGAAGCTGAGGGGGCCGGGGGGAAAATGGCGCCCAGCTCGAAATCGGAGCGGGGCGGCCCGGGGGGGAAGCGGGGCCCGGCTGGAGCGGGGGGCGGATCCTCCTCCGGGGGGGCGCGGGGCCGCCGGGAGCACGTGGTGCGGCAGCTCGAGCGGGTCAAGGTGAGGGGGGGCGTTGGGGGAGGGGCGGGGGG
>NC_048313.1:15958872-15981100 GCF_013100865.1 Trachemys scripta elegans | reverse complement strand
GGGGGGGGGGAGGCTCCTGTGAGGGAGTTCGGGTGGAGGGGGGGAGCTAACTGAGAGGGGGCTGCTTTGCGGGGGAGGGGTGTTTCCCACGGGGAGCTCATTGAGGGGAGGGGGATGGGGGGTTCTGTGAGGGGCAGTTGCACAGGGAAGGGGGGTCTGACTGATTGGGACTGGGTGTGATTGTGGGAGAGGGGAGGGTCTCTGCGGGGGGCAGTAAGAGGCTTTGTGAAGGAAGAGGGGGTGGTTTCTACAGGAGTAGGTGAAATGACTTGAGCAGAGAGCTGGGGATAGAACCCCGGAGTCCTGACTCCCAACATCTCCCTCTTCCCCCCCACCCACTTCATTAGACCCCATTGACCCAGGAGTCTTGTTTTCTATGTCAGCCTCTGTTCTGCTGCCCTGACCCTGCAGCGAGGTTGCTCCGTGCAGCCATTGCCCCAAAAGCCCCGGCCCCGGGGGCAGCGATGGTGACTTGTCAGGAGAGCCCCAGGGCAGCAACTAATGTGGTCACCGTTACCAGAAATAAACACCCCTGGCTCCGATATCTGCTCATATAGTCCTTGTCTAGCTCAGCTCCTTCCTCACACTGGGATCACAAGCAGAAGGCCTCCACGGGCAGCAATTCAGGACACGTTTTGGGATGTCTTGAGCCCGCTTCTTGTTGGCTGTACCCCCGAGCCTCTGACACTTCCCTTCTTTCCAGATCAGCGGGCAGCTTTCTCCACGCCTCTTCCGCAAGCTGCCCCCAAGGGTGTGCGTTTCCCTGAAGAATATTGTGGACGAAGATTTCTTGTGTGCAGGGTAAGATGTGGCATTTCTCTTGAGCAGGTTGGCAGGGTCATCCATCATTCTCAGCTTGACTTCCACTGGGGGGGCAGATAAACTCATGGGGAGTTTCCATGCCCAGCAAGTTTGGCGAGATGGGGATGTGAATGCATGTGAGTGCTCTGGGCTGACCTATAGTCCTGTGCTCATCTTCCAGACACATCTTCCTCGGCTTCTCCAAGTGCGGGAGGTACGTCTTGTCCTATACCAGCAACAGCGGCGACGACGACTTCTCCTTCTACATCTACCACCTCTATTGGTGGGAATTCAACGTGCACAGCAAGCTGAAGCTGGTACGTATGATGCCCCCAGTCTGGCGCTGGGGGAGGGAAAGCTCCTGAAGCAACTGAGCGTGGTGAATGGGTTCACAAGGAATGAAGACCCACTTCCTGCAGATATTCCCCCTTTGGGCTGTGATCCAGAGGGTTAGGTGTAGCTGGTGCTTGGAAGGGAGACTTCAAAGGAAAACCCAGAAAGGGGATTGGGGAGTCATTAGGGGACACTCTTTCCTTTGCATCATTGCCCCTGTATGAGACTAGAGGGTGCTGGGCTGACCACTGTTGCCCAGTCCGGTTGTAGGAGGTACTAGGGTGCAAGAGGCATCACCTTTTAAACAAGGCATAAAACTGACGCCTTGATCGGGTGCATTTTGCTAGAGTTGAGGAGCTGCTGTCCTCAGATCCCTAATCAGCTCATCACATTTTGCCTCCCTAAATTTCCCCCGCAGTTTCAGTTCTTCCTGTGCTAAATGCTAGTGCAGTGTTGCTGTGCACTGTCAAACTACTGTCATGCTCCACCCCAGAGGCAGCTGTATGCAGTGATTCTTTTATGTAATCAGTTTGTAACGATAAAGCATTTTGAGACCCTCCTGAGTGAAAGGGGCGTCTGAAATGTAAAATCACCTATCTTCTCGTGCCAAACAAACATCTTTCAGAGAATGCCTGATCTCGGCTAAGGGTATGTCTACACTATGAAATTAGGTCGGTTTTATAGAAGTCGATCGTTAGAAAATGATTTTATACAGTCGATTGTGTAGGTCGACGGAATGGTGTTGGTTGTATAGACAAATTGACCTAATGCAGCTAAATTCGACCTAACCTCATAGTGTAGACCAGGGCTAAGCCTCTTAAAAGACCTTCCCAAGTAACTTAGTCCCTACAGTTGTCTGGGGGGGGGGGTTCTAATTCCAGATCCCACTGCTTGGTCATCTGTTTTCTTACATCAGGTTTCAATCTGATTTGCTCTGTTGTTCCCATAGGTACGACAGGTTCGCTTGTTTCAAGATGAAGAAATCTACAGTGACCTTTACCTGACTGTGTGTGAATGGCCCAGTGACTCCTCCAAGGTCATCGTTTTTGGCTTCAAGTGAGTTCCATTGAATGAGTCTTGTCTTGGGGGATGAGGGAGTGATTTGGACAGAATTTGAGTTCCCGCCTGCGCTCCCAACTTCACATCCCCCCATAAAAGGTTAAGGGAGGCTGAGGGACCCATAGCAAATTCTTCTTTGCTGCCGCCAGCCTCCTCCCTGAGGTTTCTGGGTGATACACTCCTGCCTCTTTAAAATAGTTATTTCACTTAACACACAAGTATAGGACTGACAGCCTTGGAAACTGATGTCTTCGTCCTATTCACAGATTGGGTGCAGCCTGGTCAGCGCAGGCCATGCCTTCCCTTCAGTCTCTCCCTGCGTGCGTCTCACCCCAGCCCTAGAAGATGGAGTGTCTAAGGCTGTCAGGAGTGGGGAAGCGGTGCTTTGTGATATTAAGGGGAGAACTATGGCTCAGTTACTCTCCCACCTCCTCCTGAGCTGAATCTAAGGTTGGAAGAGCCAAATGCCCTGACCTGGCAAATAAGAGAGGCAGGTGGGGTGCATCTGCTGTGGTTGGTTAGCATAACACAAACTCCTGTCGAAAGAGGCTGCAGTAGGGTTCCAGTTTAGGGAAAGGCCCCTTATCAATTGAAACCGTTTGACTTCCCTTGTTTCTTTGTTCACGTTTTGAAAAAAACCTGCTTTGTTCTCCATCTGTTTTTAATGACTGTAAATACTTAGTTTTGTGTGGTGTTAGATTGGCAGAGACGTGTGTGTGTTTGCTTTTTTCCTCTGTATTGTATGTATTTGTGATACGATAGCGCCTCGAACCCCTAGTCGTGGGCCAGGACCCCATTGTGCTGGGTGCTGCACAAAATGAACCAAAGGACTGTCCCTGCCCCACAAAGCTTGCAATCAAAGTAAATGTTAATGTTTTATTCACCCAAGCCGTAACTGGGAGTGGGGCTGGGAGCTCTGTGTAACGTCACTGCACGTGAAATGTGTTCTTAAAGATCTGAGAGCAATTCAGTCCTGCCTCTTAGCCCCAAGGCTCTTGTAAAAGAAAAATAACAGTTTAATTTAGTAGCGGCTCCAGTTTGGATTAAACCCTTTGAAGAGATAATCCCATTGCCCCCTCTCCCATGTAACGACTGGCTAATAGGCCTGATTTGCAAGCTAGGACAGAAATCAGGGATGGAAGATGTGGGTTTAAAAGAGGGAGATGAGGGTTTGAATCCCTGAACTTCTCTGAAAGTGACCAAAGGTGTCTCCTGTCTCCCTGGCAGCACACGCTCTGCAAACGGCCTGCTGATGAACATGATGATGATGAGTGATGAAAACCATCGGGATATTTACATCAGCATGGTGGCCATGCCCCCACTCATGTACTGCCCCGGCTGCAGGGATATGGCCCTCGCCCATCCAGGTGAGCCAGTGGGACGGTTCCCTAGCTGTCGAGAATATGCTTGCCGGGAAAGCTGATGTGCATCTTCCTAAGGGGGTCAGAGGAGGCAAGCCGTGACGCTTGGAGGTTTGGCGAAGGTGGGGTGATAGACTTGGTGACGGGACAGAGTGAGGTCTCCTGATTCGTTTAGGGAACAGTTGGGACTCCTGGGTCCTCTTGCCAGCTCTTCCGCTGACTTGCTGCATGATCTTTGGGCAAGCTTTCATCCTCCGTGCCTCAGTTTCCCCATAGGATAATGTAATCTGACTCCCAGTGGGATTCGTTTAGTGTTAGTAAAGGAAATGTTCTTACCCTGCCAGGTGCTAGGCACGGTCAATGTGGGTGACTCTGGGACTGAGCGCGTGGGAGACAAGCAGTATCTGACCCCCCAGCTGTTCTCGTCTTTTGGGCAGGGATGATCTCACTTGTCCCTCTCCTTGTGTGTTCTCAGGGGACCCAAACGCCCACTGTCTGCAGCATGGCTTCATGCTGCACACAAAGTACCAGGTGGTCTATCCGTTCCCCACGTTCCAGCCAGCCTTCCAGCTCAAGAAGGACCAGGTGGTGCTGCTCAACACCAGCTACTCCCTCGTAGCATGTGCTGTTTCCGTACACACCGCAGGTAAGCGCCTCGCCTCTCTGGGGGCAACTGGAATTGGAGAGCACTAACGTGTGGATTTCCTCCTGGGAAGACGCTGCGTTTGGAATTCCAGGCCTTGTTGGGTGTTTCTGCAAGGTCAGCGGTGAGGCTTTGGATGTGTGGGAACGGCTGCTTAGTGTAGTCCGTCTAGTCAGGGTACCTTCTCTCCCTCATCTTGGATTTGAAGGGACCATTAGCTCATCGAGTCTGCCCTCCTGTATAACACAGGCCAGAGAACTTCATTGCCATCCTTCTCTTGCAACCGGCTTGAGCATCGCAGCTACTAAGAGTGTCGCTTTCAGCAACCCGCAGGCCTGTGGCTTGGCCAGGGGTTGGAAACTCCGTGGCTTCAGAATGAGTGCAGTCTACCTTCAGTGCGTGAAACCGCTGCTCAGAGGGGGGAACCCAGGGGTCAGTGGAAGGTCAGGTATCTTGCAAGCAACTGGGCCTAGAGATGAGTAAGTGATGCATGGGAGAGCTGGCAGTCCCAGCTTCCCAGGGTAACGTAGGGCATTCTTTGTAGCCTCGGGTGGTTGCAAGATGCATTGGACTTCAGGTTCTCATTCCTCACTTAACAGCTGCTGAACTACCTAAGAACAAAGCAACCGCCTTGGTCTTGTTGAGGTTTGGATTTCCAGATTCAAACGGTCTCAAACACTAACCTCAAGGGAGGGAAGGATGGTCTTATAGCTGCTTTCTATTATGGTAGGGCCCATTGGCCTGTTGTGCCAGGCGTTGCACAATCAGGTGTCCCTGCCCCAAAGAGCTTGCAATGCAGGAAAACCAGGAGAGGAAGGGTGGGGGTGGGGGGGAGTGAGCACCTGTGTGTGTGTGTGTGTGTGTGTGTATATATATATATATATATATATAATATGAGTAGACCAGGGGTCTCAAACACGCAGCTCGCCAAGCTCCCCGTGCCCGCCCTCCCCGGAGTTATTTCCTGTGGCCACCTAGCTCCCCATACCCGCTGCCCCCCCTTCCCTCTCCGTGCGCCACGTTCCCACTCCTCTGCCTACCTCCAGGTGCTTCCTGCCACCAAACAGCTGTTTGGCAGCACTTAGCGCTTTCTAGGAGGGAGGCAGGGGAGGGGATTTGGGGAAGAGGTTGGAATAGGGGCAGGGAGGGGGTGGAGTTGGGTTGGGGACTTTGGGCAAGGGGTTGGAATGGGGGCGGGGCAGGGGTGGGGCCTCATTGAAGGGGCGGGGGAGGGTGGTGGTGGTGGTCAGTGATGCAGCTCTCGGGCCAATGTACTAGTCTTCATGTGGCCCTCATGGTCATTTGAGTTTGATAACCCTGTAGTAGACAGTGTGGTCTAGTGGCTAAAGCATTGGACTGGGACCCAGGTTCTACTCCTGGTTCTACCACTGACCTGCTGGTTGACCTTGGGCAAGTCACTTCCTCTTCCCATGCCTTAATTTCCCCATCTGTAAAATGGGAAGAATGATACCAACTTCCTTTGTAAGGAATGTACATCTGAGAAATATGTACCTACTAGCATTCGCCCCATAGTAGAGACTGAAAATATACATACCTCTAGTGCGGGACAGGAAATTGACATATTTAGAAAGTTGGCTTTCCCCTGATTCTGTATATCAGTGGTTTTCAATTTGTGGTGCACGGACGCCTGAAGGTCCGCAGACAGTCTAAGATTTCCAAAGGGGTCCGCACCTTCATTTGAAATTTTTTAGCAGTCCACAAATGAAAAAGGTTGAAAACCACCGCTGTATATACTCCAACTCATTAACCTTTGAGGAGACCTCATTGACACAGCATATTTTAATTTATTTAAATGATTTGCGTAGATTATAGGGAGATTAGGTTTTAACATGGGTGGTTGTCATTTCAAATTTAATCTTGGGTGTATTTTTTAAAAGAAAATGTATTTAATTTAAAGACGCTGTTTTCAATAAATGCAATTTTCAAAAAGAATCACTTTTGATCACTGATTAAAAGGGTTGAGAAGTGCTTTGAGATCTGCTGGTGAAAAGTTAGAGCTACTAATTATTCACTCTGTCTACCCCCTGGGATTGCGAGGGTCAATATGTGATTGTAAAGTGCTTTTGAGATCCTTGATTGCAGGCTGCTGGAGCAGTGCACAGGTATGTTGTCCAGATCTCGCAGCCTGGCACAATGGGAGCATATGCTGTTCCTGGGGGCCAGGAACTGTGTCAGCCTTATGAGGCCCGAACGGCTTGGTCCAGGGTGGGTGTCCCATACCTAAGGGC
Source organism: Trachemys scripta elegans (assembly GCF_013100865.1). NCBI lineage: Eukaryota > Metazoa > Chordata > Testudines > Emydidae > Trachemys > Trachemys scripta. Next base: position 15,974,654 of record NC_048313.1, on the reverse strand, counting down.
AGTGTGGAAGGACATGCTGAGATGTGGAATCTCCGTCATTGAAGGTTTTTAAGAGCAGGTTAGACAAACACCTGTCAGGGATGGTCTAATACTTAGTCCTGCCCTGAGTGCAGGGGACTGGACTAGATGACCTCTCGAGGTCCCTTCCAGTCCTGCGATTCTAGGAGATCCTGCGATTCTGTTTGGGTGAGAGAAGTTGACAATGGAGCAGAGATTTGGTGGGTGAGGTGGGAGGCATGTAAGGGACACGGAGGGGAAGGGCCTCAAAGGTGAGAATGTGATGCAGGGACATTGAGTCTCGTTCTAACTCGCCTACGGGCGGCTGGAAGCACGTGACATGCTGGTTTCCCAGCGTTTTAGACCTTGGGAGAGGTAAACTGGACCCATGTTAGCGAGCACTGTAAAGCTATCCTGCCTTCCTCCAGGAGACCAGCCCAATGGGTGCAATCTCTTGTTTTACAGAGAAACTGGCTGCTAAAATGAGGACACAGAGAAATGCGGTGAAGGGGTGAAAGCCACACCCCGCTGGCGCGACGGGGAGTTCTGTGTGGGGTATATTAGATGGAGTTGTGTGGTGTTCTAGGGAAATCCTGGTGCGTCTACGCGCACGTTCGAGAGTCCAGCGCCGGAGGCTGGGAGTTGAGACTCCTGGGTTCTGTTCCCAGTTGTGCTGCTGCCTCTGCCACTCGCTCACCGTGTGACCTGGGGCGAGTCACTGCACGTTTGTGTGCACGTTTCTGCGGCCGGGACCTGCCTCCTTCGTGCCGGAGCTTTGGAGGCTCAGTTCTTTAATGTCTGCAAAGCATCTTCCGGTCCCAGCGAGCCGGCCTCAGGGAGGGGGCAGCTGTTTTGCGAATTAAGGCTTTACGTGTTCGTTTCTCCTTAAAACCAATGGGAAGTGGGCATCCGACCCCCTTCGATGGCTCTCCGAATCTCAGCCTAACTCTGAAATGATGTGCCCAGCAATTGCATTCAGTGGTGGGGCCCAGATGAGAGGAAGGATGGTCCAGTGGTTAGTGCACTAGCCTAGGGCTTGGCAGACCTGAGTTCAGACGCCGTGTGTGACCTCTTTGCCTTGGTCCCCCCTGCCCTGCTTCCCAGGGGGGTTATTAGGGGAAATACATTAAAGCTTGTGAAGCACTTTCAGATGCGCCGATGGGAAAGCATTGCCCAGGTGGTACCGCTGAGCCCGGAGTCCTGACGTCTAAACGAAGGCAGAGGTCTAATACTCTTCATCCGAGTATCTGCCGGCGTCTGACGAGGGCACGTGAGGATCTGGGACCTGAGTCACAGCATGGCAGTGGCAGAGCCCGGGGAATGGTTTGCATGCCGTGCCCATCACTCTGGTATTGGGGCACTCGGGGCTCTATCCACTAGACCTTGCTGCTCCCACTTGTCCAGTGGAAAATGCTGAGGGATGTCTCCATGGAAACTGTTCTCTGTGTAGCCATGGCCTCTTTAACCCTTTCCTCACCTCTCTCTGGTTTAGAGGACAGCAACTTCTGCCAAATCCTCTACGACAGACGGAACCAGCCCCAGTCGCCCCACGCAGGGGCTTGTGATGCTGCAGGGGCCATGCCGGGCCCAGTGGCTGCGGAGGAACGGATGGAAAGAGATGGCTGCCCTTGCCGAATGGCTGCCGCACCATCGCCCGCCAGCAGAGCTTCCCAGGGCCCGGAAAGCCCCGTCAAACCCATGGAGCTGTCGCCAGCCGTGGCCAAGGCGAAAGAGTTTGTGGCCGATATTTTCCGACGGGCCAAAGAGGCGAAAGGCCCGGCCCCAGCGGAAGAGGAGGAGGTGGGTGGCGGCCGGTTTGAGTGCCGTCCTGCCCAGGAAGCCGGCCCACACAGATCCCTGTGTCAGGGCACCCCTGCTGATGCACCATGGGAGGCAAAGCCGTGCTTGGGGCCCTCCGGGAGTTACTGCCGCCTGCATCATGGCCTCTCGTCTCCCAGGGGAGACCGAACTCCAGAAGGGGATCAGCCCCCGAAAGATTCTCCCCTTGCCGGACCGGAGATGGAGAGCCAGCCGTCTGAGCCCGGCTACGTCAACTACACCAAGCTGTGCTATGTTCTGGAGCCCAGCGACCTGTCGGAGCCGGAGGACGGTAAGCAGAGCTTCGAGAGGCCAATCCACTTCTCGGGGCGGGGATCGCGCGGAGGGCTGAGCTGACTGGTTTCGGCTGGAGCCCGGGTCCTTTCATCCCTCAGGCTGCTTGTAATTGGACTTACGTGCGTTGTAACCGAGAGCTGTTAACGGTCTAGTGTCCGGCCCGTGCAGTAAGTTTGGGTCTCCCTCTGGTTCCCAGCAGTCAGGCCTCCATGCTGCCAAACCACCCCCCTCCCCTCCCCTCCAATCCCCCCATCCCCAAGTGCTACGAGGCCACTTTGCTGGAAGCCTCAGTGGAGAGGCTGAGGACTGAACTGCCCCTTGCCCCTGTATGGGGTCCCTGCAGGGCACAGCTTACCTTCCTGCTGTGTCCGGTCTGCATTCATGGTGTGGATTGGGACTTCTCTTCTCCGCCATCCCTTGAGACCCCCCCCCCCAGTTACTGGGTCTGTAATGCTCAGAAGGGGCCTCTGGCCAGTGGGGCCCTGTCCCCTCCTTGGGGAGCTCTCTCCATAGCAGCCTCGGGGCACATCTCAGCCTGGGCTGGGGTGGGGGAACCGGAGCTCCAGCTCGAGCCACAGCATAAGCTGTTTTTGGAGCGCTAGCGCAAGCCCAAATCTGGGGCCCTGGGCTGGGAGGCTGGGCCCTGAGCGGCCAGTCTCTGCACAGGCCCCTCCTTCAGCTCCTTGGTACAGCACACGCCTGGCCCCGGGCTGCCAGAGCAGTTCTGGGCCTGTCGCGTTCGTCACTGCAGTCCCTCCCGTACCAGATGGCACGGATGTGCTCTGGCACTTGGTCTCTTCCCTGACGCAGCGAGCAGGAGGCTGGCTAACGAGGCTCTGAAAGACCAGAGCGCTTGCCTGCCCCAGAGTCCCACCCCGCTCCCCCAGACAAGTCCGCAGCACATCCATCAGATTCAATTGCCAGAATCTTCCCTGACTTGCCTAAATGTTCCTGTCCCAAGTAATGTTAACTGAAGGATGGACGCCTTCGTTAACTGCCCTGGTCCCGCTTGGGAAGGCGCCAGTTCACTTCAGCAGGTCCAGCTTTTTGTAATTAGGTTCTTTAATTGTCCCTTCTCTGTCCCCACCAACCACTGGCCCGGCCTGGTGCCTTCGGTTGCATTGCCCGGGTGTAACTGAAGGCAGGTTTTATTTGTACCACGGTAGCACCCAGGAGTCCCAGACATGGGCCAGAACCCCACAGCAAAAAGCCAGTCCCTGCTCCACAGTCCTACACTCCAAGTATTGGAGCTTGGGAAACGATCCTACTTGCAATACAGGAGTCCTGGCATCTGGCTCGTTTCCCCAGAGCTGTGTTGACTCTGTCGGGCTGATGGAAGCAAGAGCTCTGCTCACCAAAGCTGGCTCGGAAAGGCACATGGAGCGGCTCTGAGCCGGAAGAGCCACTCTTCGGACTATATCGCACTAAACCAGGGGGCAGAAACCAGTGTTCTGTTCCTGCCCCCTTAGCAGACATCTCACTTCCCAAGCTCTTCCACGGGGGGCGACTTTGCGGACCCCTTGGGATTACAGGCCCAGCCCCTTCGCCAGCCACGTGGCCTCTGCCTCATACTGCCTTCCCTTTCAGAATACGAGGATGACAAGATCTCGCTGCCGTTTGTCGTAACTGACCTGAGAGGGCGAAACCTCAAGCCGCTGAAGGAGAGAGCCATATTCCAGGTCAGGCGTGGCCTCGGGCTCTGGTCCTGTCATGGGGTGGGGGGCGGGGACTTAAAGGGACACCGTCAGCTTGAAATCTAGTCCGTTTCAAATAATGAGCTAACACTCCCGCAGCTGCCCCGGATCGCCCGGCCAGTTTCGGGGGTTTGACAGTCACGTTCTGTCACCGCTGAATGCATTCGATCTTGCCACATTGCTGGACATGGAGGATTTGACCATGTGATGCACGAGGCAAAGGTGTCTGACCCTGTGCTGTCAACGTAGGAGTCAGGCGTAACAGTGCTGTGTGTGTCTGAGACTTGCAGACAGAAGTGGGTGTCCTTTTTAAAGCTTTCATCAGCCGCTGCTGTTCCATAGAGATGTAGTCTCCATGGAGACTACAAGTCCCAACGTGCAGTGCTTTGTCCGGAGCCGAGTGTTGCATTTTAAGGTGTCAATTCTGGACTGGGCAGCTGTGAGTAACACCCTGGGGCGAAAACTGACCACGCTGCCCCGCCTCCAGTCAGCCGTCCCCAGAGAGGCAGCCGAACCACGCTGATTTCACAAACGCTTTCTACATTCACAAAAATTCTGATTTTTCACCTTCTAAATGGGCTGGGCTGGAGGAAGATCCCTCCCTAAGAGAGGGGAGGTTACCTGGTGATCTGCTGGGAGAGGGAAGTGTGAATGGGGCAGTGGGCTCTAGTGCAGGGGTTTGCAACCTTTTTCTTTCGGAGGCCCCCCCACATGCTATAAAACCTCCACAGCCCCCCGTGTCACAACAACTGCTTTTCTGCATATAAAAGCCAGGGCCGGCGTTAGGGGGTAGCAAACAGGGCAGTTGCCCGGGGCCCCACGCCACAGGGAGCCCCATGACGCTAAGCTGCTCAGGCTTCGGCTTCAGCCCTGGGTGGCGGGGCTCGGGGCCTTGGGCTTCAGCCCCAGGCCATGTGGCTTCGGCTTTCTGCCCTGGGCCCCAGTGAGTCTGATGCTGGCCCTGCTTGACAGGCACCCCTGAAACGGCTCGCGGCCCCCCAGCAGGCCCTGGACCCTTGGTTGAGAACCACGGCTCTAGTGGGCAGAGCGCTGGCCTGGGGGTCAGGGGACCTAGCGTTCATTCTTGACTCTGCTGCCGGGTGACTGGGCAAGTCGTGTTCCCCATCTGCAGCATGGGGGTATGTTCCCCATCACCTCAGTGCCATGATGACCAGCACTCGGTGGGGGGGATTACTCACGAGCAGGTCTGTTCTGAGGAGGGCTGCTGAACTCAGCACCGTGGGGCTTTGTGGCCGAGCCGTGCCGTGGTTTTTATCCACCGGTGACCATAAAAGATTCTGCCAGCCAGAGAGGTGCCCCCGTCCTACCTGTCTCGGCGCTGATGGACTTGGTCTACAGGCTCCGGCTCAGATGGGGCTCTAGAGCACCAAACCCCCAGCGACAGCTCCTCCCTGACAAGCTTACAGACGAGAGAAAGGGCAGGAGAGGTGAAGCCGACAAGGCATAGTGCTCAGTGCCCACCATCACACGGAGTCTGGCAGGGCTGGGAATCACACCCAGGAGCGCCACAAGCGGCTCCTCCCTCTAACCTGGCTGCCAGCTCCGGAGGAGGTAATGGGCTTGAGCCCGCAGTTAAACCTTTGGGCACAGTGCTGGCGATGGGTGAGCTGAGTTGAATCTAGTTGGTGCCCTCGGAGCAGGGTTGGACTAGCGACGTGCGTCTGTCTCTCTCAGCGCAGAGTGGTGGGCTGAGAAAAGGGGCCCTGTCTGCGGAGTCCCGTGGCGGGCTGGGACTGGACTTTGAGGAGTGAGTTCCCATAGCTTTCTACCGAGCCAGGACCTGCTTAGCACAGCTGCCTAAAGTGACAGGCCCTTAGGACCAGGGAGAAACAGCTGCTGAGGCGTCTGGGTTCTCTCCCCCCGTTGCAGGGCCAGTACCTGACGGTGGAGCAGCTGACTTTGGATTTTGAGTACGTCATTAATGAGGTGATCCGGAACGACGCCTCCTGGTCCAGGCAGTTCTGCTCCTTCAGCGACTACGACATCGTCATCTTAGAGGTGAGTGCGCGGGAGCATCCCTTCCCCTGCAGAGCCAGGCGAGCCTCGGGCTGCCTAGTGAAGCCGTCGGGCGGACCGCCTCCGGCTGCGTGACTTGAGAGCCGCAGCGCCTTGCCTGGGCCGGGAGCCAGCACTGAGGCGTAACCCCCAGTGGCTCCGCCGGCCGCTCCTCCAGCAGGATCAACAAACTTCTCTGTTGGCTGCTACAGACTGGAGCAAGGACCTGGCCGGAAGCCGTAGTGCTGCCTCTGAAATGAAACCGATGGCAGTAGCCCTCCTCTGTAACAGGGCGTGGCCACACAGCATTGCATGCCTGGGAGCTGTGTCCTTCTGTAGGTAGCAGAGTTGAAGGGTCTCCGTGTGGAACCGGGTGGGGAGGGAGAGATGGTCTGGCCAGGAACCCGGAGAAGGGACAGGGTCAGCCTCTGCATTTCCCCTGGCTGCTGCACTGGGATGGGGCGGTCAGAGGGGAGTGATTGGCACCTGTTCCTTCTTCGGGGGGTGGGGATCTCGCTTCCTGCTGCAGCACCTGGCTGCTGACCGCTTTGGGGGGCGGCTGTTGGAGCTCCTGACCCACCTAATCTGAGGGGAGGAGGGGTCAGGCCCCTCTCTTTGGTCTCACGTTTCTACTGTCTTGACTCTGCCGTGCCCGGTGTGTGGTGGGAATCCCAGTGGACAGGCATCTCTTGTGCACATCAGCTGCCCTGGGCTGCTGCTGCCCTCGGTACAGAGAACCCTGGGCTCTGGAGGGACCATCCAGGGCTAAATACAACCAGGCCACCCTTCCTTCTGCCTGGGACCCATAGCCGCCCTGTCAAGCGTGATCCATGCCCAGCAGTGCTCCACAGTGATCTCTGCCAGGCTCCGTAACCTCCCCGAGTCAACTGTCCAATCCCCTCCCTGTAGGTGTGTCCAGAAACCAACCAAGTCATCATCAATATCGGATTATTGCTCTTGGCCTTCCCAGCTCCTGACGAAGAGGGCCAGCTTAGGTGAGTACAGCCACTGCCGAAACTCCCCCCGTGACGTCTCTCCATCCCCTCGGCGTGTGCTTTTAGGGGACCCAGTCCCCACAGAAGGGGCAGGAACTGACGTGAAGGGAGGTCATGGAGAGCAGATGCCGGGGGGCGGGGGAGTCCAGGAGGAATTCCAGTAGCCAGAACCCCTCCACCCAACCTCAGCCCCTAGGGGGCTCCAGGAGTCCTGGTAATTGCCCAGATTGTACGTGGGGCTTGGGGAGGAAATGGTTAATTTCTAGCCGACCCCTGTTCTAACCTGCCCAGGCCGGTGTGTGTCCTGTGCCTCCCCTCCAGACCAAAGACCTATCACACCAGCCTGAAAGTCGCCTGGAATCTGAACACTGGCACCTTCATCACCGTCAGCGTGGGAGACCTCACGGAAGTCAAGGGGCAGACCAGGTGTGTGGCAGCGGCCGTGGCTGGTGCCTGCTGGGGTGAGCTGGGGAAAGTCACTCACTCCAGAGAGCTGGGCTTGGGTCCGAGTCCCAGATCCTGGCGCCGTCAGACCTTTGCTGGTTAGAATCAAGAGCCCTTCACTGAGCCTATTGCCATCCCAGTTCAAACCTCCCTTTTCCCAACCAAAGTGGCCCTGCCTTCCGGCCTTCTCCCCTGGGAACACATTTCCCTTCCACCTCCCCATAGCTGGCGCTGGGGCGGCTGCGTCCGGAGGGACCTGGGGCTGTGGGGCGTTCTGGGGATCTGCTCAGCCCCAGACCTGCCTGGCGCTTGTGTTTGACAGCACTAATACAAACCGCCCAGGGCGCTGCCTCTGGAAAATCACAGCCTGGGGGCCTCGGCCCAGGGCGGGCCCCTGCTCTGCCCACTCACGGTGCTGTCCCCTGTCCGCAGCGGCAGCGTCTGGAGCTCCTACCGGAAGAGCTGCGTGGACATGGTGATGAAGTGGCTGGTGCCGGAGAGCAGCGGGCGATACGTCAACAGAATGACGAACGAGGCACTTCATAAAGGTAAACGCCCCTCCCCAGGCCGGGCGCTGAGCCCTGGAGGAGGGGCTGCCCGGCTTCCCCTCGGGGGTGCAGCCGAGCCCTGCCGAAGGCGAGGGATCCCCTAGCGAGGCCTGTGTGAGTGAGACGGGGCTGGGCAGTGTGACACAGCACGGCTGGCTGATCCCGTTCACCACGCGGCTTCCCCGCTGTGTTCTGCTGCCCAGTCCGCTGCCATGCAATGGCTGCTACGCTCCCAGCCTTGTCAGCCTGCCTGGGCTCCAGACCCGCGCTCTGCGCCCCCGCCAGCAGGAACGTGGCGCTGGGGCCGGGGCAAGCTGTGCGCCGTGCTGCTGGAGGCTGGATCTCTCCGTTCCAGCTGAGGGGAGGCGAAGTGTGTCTGGGCTGTGCTGCCAAGGGCACGGTTCCCTCCAGAGCCCAGCGGGGGGGCCTCTAAGCTCCCTGGCGTGTTGCGGGACGGTTACTTTCTGCTGGACAGCGTCCTGCCCCAGACTCCATGTGTGGGGGCGTCCCTCCCTGCCCTCTACCCCAGGAGGAGGCTATCTGCCCAGTCATGGCTCTTCGCTGCGTGGCCCCCGGTTAAACTCCCCACCAGAAATAATTGCATGCTCCTAGATCCCTGTGTATCGGCGAAGGCCAGAAGGGGCCGCTGGGCTCACGCAGCCGAGACCCGCGCCCCAGGGATTCCTGCAGCCGGCCCCTGGCTAAGCTTGGGCAGATGGGTTAGACACAGAAGCCGATCCCCCAGCAGACATGGTGCAGGTGGTGTCCGACCAAACCCCGCCCAGCCTGGACCCAGCTGATCCCTTAGCCGGAGCTCTGGGTCGTGCCTGGAACCCCAGTGGGAACGGGGGGAAGCGGGTGCAGCTGCCCTCGCTGTTCCGGGGGCAGTTGGTCCCCGCTGTCTGGGTGCAGGACTCTGTCCAATCTCTCCAGGGCCTGCTGCTCCCTCCCCCTGCGCCCTGTGTCTCTCCTGACTCCGCAGCTGAGCACGGGCAGGTCAGAAGCCTCCGGCCCCACGGACGGAATTCCCCGCTTGGCTGGCGGCCGAGCCAGGCAGAGCTGTGCCCGTGTCAGTAGGCAGGGGACGGCAGAGCCATGCCGGGGGATGGGGGGCGGGCATGGCAGGCATGCCACGCTGGGCTTTAATCGCGAACCCCCAGCAGGACCATCCCCTGCACTGCTGGGAGGGAGGGCCCACGCGCTGCACTGAGCACACCCCTGGCTTGACCCCTTGCTGCCCGGTGGCTTGTAGCCACACTGACTCCTGGCCCAGGGCCCGCTTCCTACGCGGATCCTGCCACCTTACTTTACCATCAGTGTAGTGGGGAGACTTGGGTCCTTCCCCCACCCCCAACGCAGCCCCGGGTGTGCCCGCCCCGCCCTCAGCCGCCCAGCCTTGGGAGTGGGGAAATGGCCACCGAGGAGCAGCTCCTTCAACCCATCTGCTCTTTACTCTCTCTAGGCTGCTCCTTGAAGGTCCTAGCAGACAACGAGCGCTACACCTGGATCGTCTTGTGACGCGGAGGCGAGCCTGGTTTGGTTCCTGCCGTACTGTACGTCGGATTTAACTACCTCCTCCTGTTTGAGTTTCGTTGGGTTTTAATTTCTCTTCATCCTTTTTTTTAATTAGAGTAACTCGTGCTTTTGCTGAAAGTGGATGTAAGTAGGAGTATCCCTAGGGGAGGGGGAATGCCTGTCATCCCAGGGCCCAGCCCAGCGTCTCCTCTGGGGTTGGACCGTGACGCTCTTGCCTCTGCCGACGGCGTTTCCTGTGGTGCACGTGCTCAGTTGGGGCTAGCGGGATGCTGTGGGAGGGACCTGACCCTCGTCACCGTGATCTGCGGTGACTTAGCAGTAACATGCCCTGGCTCCACCCTTTCTGAACAGGGCAGCCTCTTCCTCCGGCTCGGGACACCACTTTAACCATCTCCCTGCTTTCTGGAGACGGTGAATTCTTCTAATACTGCCCCGGCCACGTGCTGCCAAAGCCGTCAGCAGCACGCCTGGCCCCTGGGGAGAAGGCCCCGCGCAGCCCCTCTCCCGGGACCGTTCAGGTGTCATTGAGGGGGCGAGAGGGCAGCATTCTAGCTTCCCCCAGGCGTAGCGTGATCCTGTGGCAGAACAAATCTCCCGCCCTCCAGGGGGCCAGATGGCCCGGTTCTGTTCGATGTATATTTAAGTGTCATTCTCTGTTCAGTGTTTAAGGCACTTTTTCCAGTGGAGGAGGTTTTTCCTTTGAGTCCAGATAACACACCTCTCCCCCGCCCACACACTTTGTGGATCATTCCACAGTCCCCGGCCCCACTGTTAATCATTTAGTTTCTCCTCAAATGGGCTTTTGTTTCCCTGTAATAAACATTTTAATTTCCAAGACTTCGGTTTGCGTCGCTTTCTGCTGCGGGCGCAGGGGAGAGTGCCTGGCCCTAGAGTGCACGTGCCGCGCAGCTCTGGGAGCAGGTGGGCCGAGCACCACGTGACTTAGGCCGTGCTCGCAGGGATTAGCGAGAAGCATTCCCCCGCCGCACAGCTGAAAGCTTCCCGAGCGCGGCTCCCGCTGCCAATAACCAAGTGGCGCCGGAGGCAAAGAACACGGCTGAATTTATTTCTCTTAAGAAAGAACTACAAAAGGTAGAAAACAGCGTTTGCACTCTAGACTACACACGTCTACATCATCCGATCACAGGCACGGCCCATCTCCTGGGCCGGGACACCTACAAAAGCTCTTCACACTCCACGTGAAGGCTGCAGCCCACAGCTGCTGCACAGAAGATTGACACAAAATATATATTTTATACAATATGTAGATTTTTGCAATAAACATCTATCTCACAGGTTTAAACCACTGGAAAAAGTGAACAAATAAGGCCATGATGGTTGAAAAAACCCAAAAATATCAAGTAATTTATAGCTTCACCAATCTCACAATATTGAAGTGGTTTATAGAGTAAGGATTAGTCATTACATACAAAAGCACAGATTTCTTTTCCTCTTTAAAACTAGAATATCTAATATTCAATTACAAACCGGTAGAGTCGAGCTTGGTTTCTGGAGAGCAGAGAGTAGCCGAGACTGACTGATGGGCTCTTGGTTACTAGCGTAGAGGAGGGACGCCAAGGAGAATTTTGCTGTTCTCTGAGAGCAAAGCCAGGGGCTAAGCACGATCCCAGTGCCGCCCACTGACTGAATTGTGTCACAGCCAGACCAGAAGCTGCCCGAGCAGAGGGCATCTCTCATGGGTTGGGCAGAGGGTATTTTTATAAGGCAGCAACTCAAAAGAAAGGCAAGATCGTGTGTCTGGCCGTCCTGCTCTGTGGGGGTGCAGCGGCGGGGTCATGCCATAAGTCTGAATGGCAACGTGACTGGACAGGACTTGAACGTTCCTAAAGCCAAAGCCAGGGTGGGAGCTAAACTGCAGAGGAGGTTCGTAGGGGGTGGGCGCAGCTACGCTCATGTAGCCCTACCGCTTCGCTGGAAGCTAACCAAGTGAAACTACCTATTTCTTGAAGTTTTTGGTGGCTGCTGCCTCCTTCCATGTGCTGGCCCAGGGCTGCCAGCGCTGGTGTACGTTTCTCTAGCCCCTGATGGGGTATGAAATAGGTCTTCGCTGGCCCCTGGGCTGCTCTAAAGCTCTCAGTGGCTCTGAGCTCGGGCCTGTGGCAGTCAGCGACCCAGGTGGGCGTGAGAACTCTGTGTTGACATTAGCCGAGTCACCTCTTGCGGGGTTTGCAATAGGAAACATGGGGACACTTTGCTAGCGGAGGGGGAAGCTGTAGAAGGCGCAGACAAGCGGCAACAAGGTGTTTGCAAAGCAAGGGCCCTTTGCTGTGAGACGCGGCGGGGGCGGCCTGGAACCATGCAACAATGGAAACTGGCTAGCCTCTAACTGAGGGGGGGCTGGTGGCCGGCAGAATGGGTGTTGACTGCAGTTTGCCTGATTCTCTCCACTAGGGGGCGTGAATGGGCCTTGCCCTGGGAGCTACAGCCTGGGGCAGTTCTCAGCAAATCAACTGCTGTGGGGGGTCAGCCCATATTGGGGGGGGATTTGGCACCTGGTTAGGGCCCCGCCTTGGAGACAGCGAGCACACTCAGCACCTCCAGCAGGCAGGGGAGGGGCTGGGTCTGCGTGGGCCCCCGGGGCAGGTCATGGAAGAGCCCTGGCCGAAAGCCGTGCAGCACCCAGCTGGAATTGCACTTGAACAAGGAGTGGGTCCCTGGAGCCACCTGCCCTGCCAATAAAACCAGCCCCGCAGGGGAACACGGAGCCTGGACCTGGAGCGGGGACAAGGGCAGAGAACCGGCTGCATTCTGCTAGCTAGGTACGTCCTGTGCGCCGAGCTGTGCAGGCAGGACAGCAGGGGGCGCTCTGGTCTGTGCAATCTCCGGAAAGGGCCTGTAGGGTTGGACTCCTGGGAGCCATGAGGGAGCAGGGTGAGAGGAGCCCGGGGTGGGGGTGTAGGGAAACTTCCCTTATTCCAGAACCCAGCCCCTCCCTCTGACTGGCTGGGGGAGAGCGAGGGATGGCTTGTATCCGCCCCAGCAGCCGAAGCCCCCGTACCCGCTGGAGAACGCTGCACCCTGCCATAGCCTCACTCCGGCCTACCCAGCTGAGACCTGGTGGGTGCCCTGTCCGGATTCACTCACCCGCTTTGCCCTGTCTGCTCTGGCAGTGCTGGGCTGGTGGTTGGCAGGGGTCATCTTACAATCTTGGGGGGAGAGGTCAGGGGGTAAGTCAAGATCTGGGGATGAATATGATTACCAGGAAGCCCCCAGCATGGGGGTTCAGACATTCTGAACTGCCCCTCCAGCCTGCAATGCTCAGAACCCTCCCTTCATTACAGCCCGGCTCTTGCCTGAGCCCCATGTCCTACAGCCTGAGCGGAGCTCAATGCTCCCGCTGCCCGTGGGGCTTGCTGTCAGCATGGCAGGCTGCCCCAGCGAGAGTGCTTGTCTTGGCCTGTTCGCCTAGGTCTGGCCCCCGGGATGTCAGGGCCCCAGCAGAAAGGGGACTAGGAAAGGCTGGGCCGGCTGCCTGACCAAAATCAGAGCGTCCTGGGAGGGTGCGCAAGGGGGTGCTGTGGAAGAGACGCTAAGAGGCCCCCAGTATGTCTTACTGGGAGCACTGGCCAAGCGTAGGGAGCTGCCAGCTGCCAGCCCAGCAGCACTAGCAGGGGCAGAGCCGGGAGGCCCCTCCCTGGGGCTGGCCATCGCTCTGCCCTGCCTGGCACATGCAGGCCAGGAGGGAGAGCTGAGAGCAGCTAGACTGGCCAGGGGATCCCTGTGGGGAGGGCTGGGGGAGAAGGTCTCTGTGTCTCGTGGCCACTGGAGTGCGAAGCAGAGACCCAGCCCCTTTGCGGGATGATGTAGCAGAGCCAGGACTGTGGGCAGAGTGCAGACAGGGCACGAGCACTAGGGCTGCACTGCACGTAGCCAGAGGCTCTGGGACCGAAGAACTGCCCGTGAAACAGCTCTGCTCTCTGGAGACGCCTATTCCTGCCGGCTGGGAAGACACAGCGAGCGGGAGCCCCAGACTGAGACGGGATCTCAGACAGCTGTTCACACGAGCAGCCAGAGCTCCCTGGCTCGACCAGGGAGGGTTTAAGCAGAGCCGCTGGGAGAACAGCTTCTGTGTGAGGATGGGAATGTTGAGGGCTGAGATCCCAACCCCAAGAGGGGAGAAAATACACGAGAGAGAGAAGAGATCCAAGACCAGGAATGAACTAGGCCGGGGGGAGGGAGATTCCCCGCCCCCCTTCCTGGAACCAGCAGGACCCAGGGGCAGCGTGATGTGCGGGAGGGGGGAACCAAGCCGCGAGGGATTGTGTTGGGGGGAGGGGGACGTAACTCTCCAGGGGGCTGCGACAGACTCAGTGATCCCAGATATGATCGCTGCCAGGGCGGCTTTGCCACGGCTCCTGCTCTCACCCACTAAGAGACGCCGCTGGTCTTCTGGCTGTGGCTTTGCCAGTTCCACTGGTTCTGTGATGTAATCCCCCACTGCGGCCGAGAGGAGAAACATCCGCTCAGCCCCCATCCATCTCCCCCGCCCCAGCCTGTTCTCTCCGGAGCCTCCTGCCCGGGGCTTCTCCGGCAGCTGAAGCGTATGGCACAACAAATGCATATTCCCTAAGGCACGTGGGTTCTGCTGCACGTCCCCTGTATGGCGAGCGACCCCTGAGGCTGCACAGAGCAGGACCCGCCCCCCAGGCTGGAGCTGACCCGGAACTCCTGATTTCAGCCCCGTGCAGGCCGGCGGGTGGGACAGGGCAGCGCTGAGCAGTGCGGGGAGCGAAGGGGCTGGGCCCTGGAGCCTTCCCCGGGGCGGCTGAGCGCTCTGGTGACACAGAGCGGGCCACTGTGCCTTTGCCATTTATAAATGACCTCGGATGTCAGCCAGGGGCTAGCATAGCCAGCCCCCACAAGCCCCGCTGGGGGCTCCCCTGCACGAGTCCCTTAGCCACTAAAAACAAGGGGCCATGTCCCTTTGATTGTGCAGCTCTGGTCCCTGCTGGCCCCAGGAAAAGCCTCTAAAGGACGCTACACCTGCTCTCGCTGAGCCACTGCCCGCCCATTGGCGCTGGCTTGCCGTACCGTCCTGGCGGGGGGAAGCTGGGAGCGGGCCGGCTGTGCAAGGAGTTTGCCGGCGGGAGGACTCTGCTTGGCTTGGTGCCTTCTCATGGGGGTGGTTCAAAAGGGACTGGCTCCCGTGTAGACAGGGGAGCTGGTCCAATCGCTGCCTGGGTGAGAGTCCAAGTGAATCGTCCCGCTGGACCGCGGCTCTGACAGCTAGGAGGGGCTGGCAGGTGAGGGGAGCCTGTGGCCAGCGGGGGGTGGAGACAGGTACTTGCCTCCTGTTCAGAAGTCCCATGATGCTCTCTGCCAGATCTGGGAAAGGGCAGGAGCTGCATCTCGGGAAAGTAAAAAGCAGCGAAGCTGGCGGCTAGCAGCCCTGTGCCCGGCTGGGGGGGGAGCTGCCCCCCACATGGCAGGAAAGCAGCCCTGCAGGAGCCACCCGGCCCGTGGGGTCGGAGCGGGGGCGAGGGGCGTAGTGGTGTTCAATGGTATCTTGCTTCGCCTCCCCCATAACGGGGCACTCACTGCACAAGCCTTCCGCTGCCCACAAAGCACCCGTGCTGGGGAGGGGGGCGGAAATGAAAGCGCTTTGCATACCACTCGGAGACAGGGAATAGCTCATCTTTATCACTAGGCAGCAGCCGGGAGGAACTGGACACAGGACTCGGCTCTGGCTGGGCGGTTCTGACTCCAGGCCCACGCAGGCGTCTCTCTGGCCTCTAGCTGGAAGGCAGGGCTTGCACAAAGATCCCCCTGGAGTCCGTCCGTGAGAGCTTGGAGGGGGGCTCCAGGGGCTCGGCTGTCAGGCTGCTGGAGTCATTGGAGTTGAGGGAAATCTCCTGCTGCATCTCGTCGTCGCTCTCCTCCTCTTCCTCCTCCTCCTCATCTGAGTCAAAGAGAGCAGGAACGAGAGAGGGAGGGTGCTGAGAATCCGGGGGCTGCACGGTCTGTGCCCAAAACCCTGGATTTCTCTGGCCCCGCCCCGCATGGCCACACCCCCTCTCCCAGTCCTGACCAATCAGGACGGTCCCTTCTACTATTCCATTGTCTCACAGGTGTGGCCTGCGGCAGATTAGCGTGATGGGGGAACTGGGGCCCGTGTCTCCTCTGAAGCCCCTTTGAGGCCCGACTGGAGGGGACTTGATATGGGGGGGCAGGGGGGGTTGAATTTTTTTGTTCAGGGCCCTGGTGGGGTCTGCTGCTGGACCGAGGAGGTGGACCCCCGGGAACTGTGGCTCTTGGCAGCTTAAAGGCAATGGCCCCATTCGGAGAGACGCGGCAGGTGGGCAGTTACCTTTGTCTGCGTCCAGAGAATTCAAGGAGCTCGTCAGGTTAGCAAACTGGAAAGACAAACGAGGATGAGTGCTCAGAGCCCCCAGCCCCGCAGGCACTACTCCCCCCCC
>NC_048313.1:15907126-15958778 GCF_013100865.1 Trachemys scripta elegans | reverse complement strand
CCCCCCCCCCCCCCCCCCCCCCCCCCCCGTCTTCCCACCATGGAGGCAGGATGATAGCAGGTGGGTTGGGGAGACCAGCATCCGCTCCCCCTCTCCCTCTCCCCCATCGCAATGGGCACCTCCACCTTCCCCTCTGACAAGGGGGTGGCAGGACTTCAGAGAAACACATTTCCTGTATGGGATCGTCTAGTCCAGGGCATCAGCCCCACCCGCTGCACCAGCTCAGAGCAACGGCCCATCTCGGCTGGTAACCCCGCCTCCCCTCTGCACTGGATCGGAGCAACGGCCCATCTCGGCTGGTAACCCCCTCTCAGCTGCACTTGATTTGGCCCACCTAGTCCTTAGTACGGCAAGGCAGGGTGATACAGGTGCCTCAGAGGAAGGCCCCCGCCACCCCACAGTGCAGCTGACCTAATGCTCTACAGGGGAGGGGCGGAACTTCCTTCCTGAGCCCAGACGTTTGCAGTCGCCTTAGCCCTCCCTGCACCTGCACTGCCAGCAGCGTTCCCAGCCAGGATGAAATTCTCCAGCCCTTTCTCATGTCGAGTTTGACCTGATCCGGCCCCATAAATCCTGGAGCAGGAACCCAGCACTGAGTCATGGCAGTTTCCCCTTTTTAAGCTGGGTTTTGGGGAGATGGATGAATTGATCTGACGGCCAGAAAGGACCATTCTGACCTCTGGGACCACACTCCTGCCCCGGGATCCTGCTGAGCTACAGCGATGTTTCCGAAAGACGGCCCGTGTCGACTGAAAGAGGGCAAGTGCTGGACAATCCACCGGGTGCAGGGCAGCTGGTCCAATGGTTAATTCCCCTCCCGGTTAAAAATTTGCCCCAGCTTTGGCTCCCAGCCATGGGGTCTGGTTCTGCCTTGTCTGCTGGATTACTGAGCCCTCTGCTCTGAGATCTCCCTGTGAAGCGTTGACGGAGCAGCACCCACCTCTCCCATGACAGCGATGGGGGTCTCTCCCTTGGCCTGGGCCACTCGGTGCTCTATCAGATAGTACATGTACTCGTCGTAGAGGAGCCGGATGAGATGAAAGGAGCCGAAGCTGGCGGCGCTCCTCAGGGTCAGATCCCGGATTACCATGGAGCTGTGGAAAGAGAGCCCGGCTCTGGGGTTACCCCTCCCTCTGGGTCAGTCATCCAGTCCCAGACTGGGAGAGGAGGAGGGCAGGAACGTACCTGTAGAAGGACCACTTGAGGAGGAAAAGCTTGGCGGCCTTGGGGAAGCTGGAGCTGCCCTGGTGGGGCTTGAGGACCTGGGTGACCACCCCGTCCAGCCACACCGCCCACTGCTCCAGGGAGTTCTGCTGCTGCAGGGTCAGCTTGAAATCCTGCTCCAGGCGCTGCACCACGCGGTCCTCACAGCGGCACACCCACGAGGCCTGCTCCTGTGGGTGGGGGAACCACAGAGACACCGGCACCTTCAGAGAGGGGAGCCAGGCGGCCGAGGGCCAGGGCCAGGGCCGGGCACTGGAGGAGTCGCATCCCGTGAGCTCAGCCCCGTCCACACTGTGTCCCCCCGAGGGGCCAGCTCCATTTGCCTGGAACGCGGGGAGTTCAGAGTCCCCAGGAATATCCCACTTGCCAATGGGCAGAACCCTCGGGAGCTGGGGGAGTCCCTGGCCTCTGCTTAGCAGACCCACTGGGATGGTGGCGCACAGGGAGGGACGGAAGGAGCCAGCCTCTGTCGGGGGTGCCCCGGGCACCTCAGGCCCCCCCACGCCCATGGGAATGGCTGGCGCGTGGCACCTCTAACCAGCAGGCTGGCGGTGTCTCACATTAAACATCCGGCAGCAGGGGCAGCTTTAGAGAATTTGGGTCTAGATCATTCGGATTCACAACCTGCTTTATCCACATTCTCCAGAGGGCGCAGAGAGGTGACAGGCCCCAGGCCCCGGGATGGAGCTGGGCCTAGAATTCAGAGGACCTAAACCCCAGTCCCCTGTTCTAACCACTAGACTGTGCTGCCCCCGTTACCACAGCATTGGGATAAGAGGCTGGTGCCAACGGGTTCTGGGTCGGCTGTTGTGTTACTGTTCAGTCCCCCAGGGCACTCAGCAGGACTCCAGACTTCATGGGCACAGAGAGTCTGGGCCAGTCTCCTGGGAATCACCTACCAGCTGTACCCGCTGCAGAGGATGAGAGAAGCCGATCTTCACTCAGCTCCCTCTGAGCTACGCTGGCAGGTGGGTCGGCAGCTCTGACCCAGCCCAGGGGGTTCCTGCCTGCACAGCGCTGGGGCAGACAGGCAAGCCCCAAAAAATGGCTCATCGTGCAATTGGCCAGGGGAGGAGGGATTCTGTTACCTGGACGTTTGCAAAGTCCACCCGATTGAGGTCGCTCAGCATCTGGTTGATCTGGGCCGTATTCTGTAATACAGCCCGGGCAGCCTGGGCGAGGTGGTTCAGGGAGGTGTATCGCCGCAGAGTCTGGGCAAAGGCACTTGCTGCTGCCACCTGCGGAACAGACAGGGGTCAAACCCCCAGAGAGCGGGCAGGTTCCACGCACACAGCCTAGCTACAGGACAGGCACCGTGCCCTACGGTTGGGCACTGAGAGCTGGATCTGACGCCGACCAAGCGCCGGAAATCACTGCCCAGCACTGCCCAAGGGACGCAGAGCCACGGACCACGTGACAATGCAGTGTAAGGATCAGAGAGACAAGAGCCTGGCACTGCCAGAGATCAGAGCCTGGCGCTGCTCAGGAGACACACTGCCGAGGTCTGGGTCCCAGGCCACCCCCCCCAGGTGCCTTGCGCATCTCACCTTCACTCGGACCATCTCTTCAGGAATATTCATCATTGCGTTGGTTAACCAGCTTTCCAAACTCTTGGCGAAATTTCGGATCGCTTGCGTCAAGGCACCTGGGATAGAGAGGGGCAGTGAGACCCTCGCACAGCCACGGATTGGCCAGCTCAGGACTATGGGGAGGAGCCCATTTCTTGGCGTGGCACTGGACTGATGGCTTCGAAATCTAACCCTAGGGGACAGCAGCTAGGCCTGGAGCACAAAACCTGCCCAGGTGAGGCAGTGTGGCTTAGAGGATAGAGCATAGGCCTAGGCCAGGCCTTGGGAGACCCGGGTTCAATTCCTGGCTCTGCTACTGGCCTACGGGTGACCTTGGGCAAGTTGCCACCCTGCTCTGTGCCTCAGTTTCCCCATCTGTTCAATGGCGCTAACGATACTGATGTCCTTTGTACAGTGCTTTGAGATCTACAGGTGGGAAGCTGTCCTACGTAGGAGGGGGCAAGATCAGCTGTGTTGTGGAGGTACCATCACAACTCTAGTGTGGTGACCGTGGGACCAGTGTCCAAGCCTCCAGCCCTGTGGAGTCAGCGCAAGGAGCCAGGCTAGGCAGCTCTAACTCAGCCCTGCACTTACTGGGAATGGGCCGGAGAACGTCGGGGATGAGGATCTCCACCAGCCCCTGGTACAGCATGTTGTCACAGTCCTTTGTCCATTTCAGGACAGGTTCGTATTTGGACAGTATCACCAGGCAGTTCTTTGGGAGACGCTTCTCTGCTTCATCGTGACTAGACAGACACGTTTGCCCCAGTTAGTGCATATAAGAGCCACATATCAGTTCACCCCAGAAACACTACCGCCGAGGCCCCGTGTGCTTCATACCATGCTAGAACTAGGTTCTACAGTCAGGCCTGCTAGGTTGCACAGCAGTCTAGAAACCCTATGGAGCAGCTCTGTTGGCCTTGTGGTTAGAGCACTGGACTGGGATTCAGGTGTCCTGGGTTCTATTCCTGGCTTTGCCATTGGCCTGCTAAATGCCCTTGGGCAAGTCATAGAAGTGGAATCATAGAATATCAGGGTTGGAAGGGACCTCAGGAGGTCATCAAGTCCAACCCCCTGCCCAAAGCAGGACTAATCCCCAGACAGATTTTTGCCGCAGATCCCTAAACGGCCCCCTCAAGGATTGAACTCACAACCTTGGGTTTAGCAGCCAATGCTCAAACCACTGAGCTATCCCTCCCCCCGTCCCTCAGTTTCCCCATCTGTAACAGGGGGTGAATGATACCATCGTCCCTTGAAAAGAGCTTTGAGATCTACCAATGAAAGGTGCTACGCACGAGCTAGGAATTATTTCGGACAACGCTCGGCTGCACTCGGGGAAGCAGGAACATTTAGCAGTTGGGAGCAGAGTGCTTGGGGAGGCAGTCTTGGGTTATGGAGAGGGTCTGACTGGCTTCTCCGTCTCCTTCCCCACCCCAGCATCTCTTGACTGCAATGAGCTGCCCCAGCCCCTGCCCTGCCACAGCGCTGACTCACCCGCATTAGCAGGCTGTTTTTGCCGAAATGCTCAGCAGGGAAGGAGTTAATGCGATGATGATAAACAGTCATCAGCTATCTCCAGGGGTGCTGAATGGGGTGGTTCACACCTCCCAGGTACTAGCTGCAGACTCAGGCGGTCTTCCCGCCACATACACCATTAAACCAACTTTTTCCTGAACTGAATCTTTAATTCTGCGAAGACCGAGGGCCACCCACTGCAGAGGGGCTGGAGCAGTGCCCCAGCAAGGGCCAGCTCACTCCAGCCCCCGCTGCCATGGCAGGGAAGAGAGGTACGGTTCGCGGGTACTCACACTGCTATGGGGGTGGCTTCACTGGGCTGGTTCAAGTTGTACCTCCAGAAGGTCTTCCATAAGGTCTCCACCAGAGTGAACTGCAGGTTTATCATCACGTCCACAATGGCCTGAAGAGAAGGAGCGGTGGGTCAGCACTGATGTAGGCCATGGGTCAGTAGCTATGAGGTGAGTGGCCCCTTGTCCCCAGTCTTCTGCCCTGGTCCTCCTAAGATGTTCCCTTTAGAGCACGCCCCAGGAGGAGCAGCTGCATGGGGGGGCCTGAGACGAAGAAGACCAGTGGGAACCTCACACTGAACTGGCCAATGGGGCATTCAATGATCCATCTGTATTAACGCAGCCCTGGCGCTTTAAAATCCCCCGGTGCTGCTGGACAGGAACAGCTACATTTGGACAGGAGCTCAGTGGAAGTCACCACGCAGGGCTGGAGGAATTTTAAAGGGGCAGAACGGTACCACTATCTCCCTGAAGGAGGATGTCATGGGGAGGCCTGTGACAGATCAGTTCACCTTCCCAGGTGGGAGAATGATTTTGGTCATGTGACCGGAAGATCATGTGACTAACTCAGGCCAGACCTAGGGATGTAGGGTCTGAGGCAGATCTTAGAACTCCAGCTAGGCAGAAGATTCAATGGATTCCGAGACCTAAAGGGACCACTGTGATCATCAGGTCTGACCACCAGTGTAACTCAGGCCAGAGAACTTCCCTGAAGAAAATTCCCAGAGCAGATCTGTTAGATAAACATCCCCGCTTGGTTTAAAAGATGTCAACAACAGAGAATTCACCACAGCCCTGGGTAAGTCGTTCCAACAGTTAAGTGTGCATCTTATTCCCATTCTGCATTTGTCTAGCATCAACCTCCAGCCATTGGATCGTGTTAGACCTTGGGCTGCTAGATTGACGAGCCCTCTATAACCCAACCTCTGTTCCCCAGGGAGGTACTCACAGACTGTGATCAGGTCACCCCTTTGTTAAGCTAAACAGACTAAGCTTCTTGAGAAGCGGGGGAAGCTGCAGCTTCTCTGAGGAAACAGCTGCAGGTGAGTGTGACAGGGAACGAGACTGGTTCCTGCAGGGAACGACGGGACTGTTGGACCAGAACACAGCTCTGGGAAGGAGAGGGGGTGGGGGACGACGACTCCTGATTCAAGGAAAGAAACTCTGATCTGGGGTTGGGCCTGGAAGACCAATGTCTGTATGGCCTAAATAAACTGGATCCTGCTCCAGAAGGGGAATGTTTTAAAAGGACATGGACTGGGTGAGCTATTCAGGGGTCCAGGAGGGGAAACTGAGGCAAGGTAGTGCAGAAGCACCGATGAAAGCAAAAAAAAAGGTCTACATTTTTAGGGGAAAATTTAGATTCCCCCCCCCCCCCCCCCCACCACCCACACCCACGAAAATTAAAATATTTTGACCAAAAACCTAGAGGTTTTGATATGGAAATGCTGCTGAAGGACCTTGTGGGAGCTGTAGTTCAGTACCTTCGTGTTCCTGTTGTCCTCTATAGGCTGGACTCTTGTGTTGGGCTACATCTCCCATGATGTATTACAGACTCACCTTTTGGAGGAGGTGGTGCACCATGGGAAATATTGGCAAGTCCAGCCCATAGAGAACAGTTGTCTTATGTCCCTTATGAGCCAGGCTCCCCAACTAGATTACATGTCCCATGATGCATCATGGCCAGAGAAATGCAATATGCACCATCTCCTCTCTGGAAAGGAGACAAAGGTGCATCATGGGAAACAAATTATAAATATAAAAATAAAATAAATTAATGGAGATATCCCATCTCCTAGAACTGGAAGGGACCTTGAAAGGTCATTGAGTCCAGCCCCCTGCCCTCACTAGCAGGACCAAGTACTGATTTTACCCCAGATCCCCAAGTGGCCCCCTCACAACCCTGGGTTTAGCAGGCCAATGCTCAAACCACTGAGCTATCCCTCCCCCCTGTAGTACAAAATGGTAGCACAGCCCACAGAGGAGAATGAGAACATGGGGTAACTGAACTACAGCTCCCATGAGGCACTGCAGTGGCATAGCCAAATTAAAAACAGATTGGTTTTTTGGGTGCTTAGTTTTCTACACAAAGTAGACACTTCCCCTTCAATTTTCCATTGAAAAACAAATTTGATGGGAAAATTTCATCCAGTCCTACATACAGGCCACCCAGTGGGAACAAGGTCTGTCCCTACCAGCCTGTGCTGGATTTAAACCAGTCGCCATGAGGCGAGAAGGTCCATGTCCTGTTGCCAGTGCTTCCCAGGGGAGATTGCCCCTTTCTGCAGGTGGCCCCATACCTCACAATGCTCTCGGTAGAGCAGCTGGAAGGCCTTCACATCCTCTGCCCCGATGCCATCAGGCAGAGGTTTCCCTTGTAGGTCTATCTCAGAGAACTCGGAGAGGGTCCGTGACGCATCTATGGGGAGGGAGATGAAATCAAGCCAACGTGAGGAGAGAGCAACAACACGACTGCCTTTGAGGGCCCGAGGGCCTTACTAAGCTTAACATCCATTGGTTTTAATGGGTCTTGGCCTAGGTATGGCCACCAGAGTTTAGCTCGGTATCTCCAGCTTCCCTGGGCTGAGAGAGAAGTTTGGACTCTGTGGCCCATTCAGTCCCTGGCCTCTTTGCTGACGCTACCAACCACACGTCAATCAGTGAAAGCAGCGGTGGTGACGTCTGGGATGGAGACACAAATGAATAGGCTGAGACCCACGAGCACATTTCACGCACTCACCGGATAGCAATGATTTGACCACTGCTGGCCGGTCCTGGATTTGATCTGGCAAGCTAGAGGCGAAAGGCCCCTCTGCTGTTCCTCATGCCCTGGAATTCTGTGTTCCCCTCAGTCCCCTGGGTTGAAATTTAGGACGTGAACAGAACTGATCTCTAAGTCATGAGGGTGCGCTGGTAAGTGCCCCGCTGGCAGTGTAGTGGATCCATTGTGAGGACCCCACCGAGTCTGATACGATTGTATCATGAGCTTCAACCTCTGAGCGCTGACCGTTCCCACCTCCCTCCCCCACATAAAGCGCGAGATAGGAAACTGCGCTCTCTTGCCTTCCATCGACTCAGTTCATTCCTGTCCCAGCCTCAAGGTGCCACGTTGCTAAACGTGCTCTACCACCAGGTCTTACCCAGGAACTGCTGATACTGCTGCACTTGAGCACTGATGTCAGACAGCCCGGAGCCCGGCTGCTGGCCCACCGCCGCCCCGTTGGTCATCCCCTCCATCTTCTGAATGGGCTTGAGTCTGAAAGGCAGAGGAGCCAAAGGTCAGGTGCCGACAGAGTTGCAGGCCTGCGAACCAGGACGGGAAATGTGGCCCCTGGGAGGGTCGTTGTATGAGTGGTTGCGCCCTGAGGTCACATGGGCGTGGAAGGGTGTCGCAGGGGATTTCCCATCCAGGCACTTCAGACAAGAGCAGTGGCCCTCTGTGTCTGTAGTCACCAGTGACTGATGGTGGATCCAGACGGGATTGCTCCGGCTGGGTGCGCAGGAGCATACGTGGGTACCCACGCGGCTCTACGCCGCGCTGCCTCCTACCTTTGCTTCTGGGAGAAGGGCTGCTGCCTCATGGCCAGGTGCTGCTGATCCTCCATCAGGCGCAGCAGTGGCGAGTTGGCTTTGATGCGGAGGCCGTAGTAGTGGTACTTGGAGTTCCCTCTGAAAGGAAATCAGGATAGATAAGAGCTCCGGGGAAACACAAACCCACCGTCAAGTGTCTGGTATCGAGGAGGAAACATGATTCTGCATTGCCAGATTCTGCTTTCCCTTACCCCAGCCCAATCCCATCAGCTCCAGTGGAGTTTGCTCTGGATTCATGCCAGCATTGCAGAGATCAGAATCCGGCCCTTCAGCTCTGCGTGGGATGCCAGGAGAATGGGAATCAGGCGTCTGTATTTCCAGTTCTCATGCAAAGCAGTTTTCTGCAGCTCTTAGCAGGTGTAGGAGCCCGGCTGGGGCTGGTGGCAGCGCACCCACAGATGAATGGGAAACGAAGCAGCAGCCCTATACTAGGGGCCAGCACAGACCTTCAGCATGACAGGCCTAATCCTGTGGTTTTGCTGAGCACCCTCGGTTTGCCCGGATCTCAGTGGGTGAGGAGGCCACCAGCACCTTGCAGGTCTGGAGCCTGAAGTTCCCTTCTTGCTACCGGTGAATGTTACCCAGGGCATGGTGGATTGTAAAGGGTTAATACCCCCAGCCTTTACCGTGTGCCAAGCCTGCGGGTGCGGAGTCCCATAAACACGGATCGGATCAGCTTGCCGAAAGACGCTGCGTTTACTGGCTCCAGTTTCTGCTCCTGGCAGTGCAGCAGGTAATGGCAGTAGAGAGTGCTGCGCGGCAGGCTCACGCCCTCGGCCGTCTCGTAGTTATCCAGCAGCCACTGGACCTTCAAAGAAACCCAGCAGCGGTTAGAGGGCTTCTTCAGGGCCACGACTGTGTCCACCAGACCCCCGCTGGCACAGACCTCGCCCCTCACATCTCCCACACTGACCCCGCTGTCTCCTTCACTGCCCCAATACAGGTGTCGCCGGCACCCTCGTTAGCATTACCAGCATTGGCCCAGTTTTCAACCCCTGGCACTCCCTAAGCCAGTCCCTGTGGGCTTGGGCTGAACATAAATGGCCATTTTAGGTGCCTACACGTGGATTTAAAGGGGCACAAGTCAAATTTACTATTAAAGCAACCACTCCCCCTGCCTGGGGGCTGCGTTTTGCACATACTCGCTACCAGGAGACATTCCACTGTCTTATGAGCATTATACCTGGTAGTCAGTGTTTGTAGGACTGGGTCCTAGGGTACTAACAGGCCCCACGAGAGGCAGTGTGGCCTAGTGGATAGAGTACTAGACTGGGACTCCGGAGACCAGGGTTCTACCCTTTAGCTGAACATACACATTTGCCACTGGCCTGCTGGGTGATCTTGGGCAAGTCCCTGCTGCTCTGTGCCTCAGTTTCCCCATCTGTAAAATGTGAATAATGATACTGACTTTCTTTTGTAAAGCGCCTTGAGCTCTATGGCGACAATTGCTAGGTAAGAACCGGGTGTTAATTGTGAGAAGTATTATACACTTCTCCAGCCCCTTCCACCCAAGAATTCCAAAGTACTTTGCAGGCCCTAAGTTTTACAATCCAGCCCCCTGCTCCCCCACCTCTGACACAGGTTGCTGTTGTGAGCCCCATTTCCAGACTTGTCCAAAGTCACACACAGCGCGTCGGGGCAGAGTTGGGACTAGAACCTCAGAATCTTGACTCCCAACAAGGCGTCTAAATGACAAGACCATCCTCCAGCCCTGGAAGGGTTAAAACTGACCCTTTTTTGACTCCCTTTGAAAGGATTAAAACTGACATGATGAATATCAAAAGTATTTTAAAAATCTAATTAACTTTTCCCTCTTTGCACTAGTTCAGGGTTCTGAACTGATGTGGGCTTGGATAGTGAAGACAGACTAGTCAGTTTCATAGTTGTTTCTAGTCAGTTTCACTTTCTGGCTCTCCTATGCTAGCACAAGGCTGCAATATTTGAGCAGTAAATGCTGTGGTTTATTTGTTTTGTTGCTTTAAATGTTTCCATTGGATTTCTGCTGGTCTTGGGTTCAGACAGAACTGATTTATACAAAGTATTCGTTGCCAGATTTAAGACGACAGTGTCCAAATTAAGAGCCCAAATGTGGATGTCCTGTTACGATGCGCAACTGATTGCAAATATTTGATATAATGGAAGTACAGTAACGAACCAAGCCAAGTTCTGCTATAAGCTATACCACAGCAAGTCCACTGGAGTCAGGAGTGCAGGCTTTGACCCAGAACTATGTAAAGAAGACACTGTGGGTTGGATTCTCTGTTAAACCAGTGTGAAGCCAGTGTAACCTCACTTTTACACCGAAGGACCTACTCTGGTTTTACACTAGTATCCAAGATCCGCCTCCAGTGGCGTTATTCCAGATTTCACTTGTGCGATTTGCATCAAAATCTGGCTCTGTTGCTTTAAACACGCAAACAGGATTTAAAAAAAATCAAAGTGCTTTGAGTCAATATATCAGATGCTCCAAATAGCTGAGGTAAGGCGCATGTACAACCTGTCCTTCCCAGAGCTCTTAGACGGGAAGATCTTTGGACAGGGGCCATCTTTCTGTTCTGTGTTTGTACGGTGCCCAGCACAATGGGATCCGGAGCCCGACAGGGGCCCCTATATGCTACCGTAATATACCTAATAAATATTAATGATACCTCTCAAACTCCAGAGCTGTCACCGATGAACAATTCCCAGCCAGCAATAACCCTACCTACACTTTGCCCAGCAACAGCGTGTCTCATTCGAAGATCTCAAAGCTCTTTACAAACAGCAGTTCATTAAACTTCCCAATCCCTCGCCGGGCAAGTCAGCACCATTACACCGACCTTAAACGTTTATCGTTCCTTGTTACCACAGTAACGCCAAAAGGTCTCAGCTCACCTTGGATCCTTGTTTACAGTGTCTCGGGTAAGACTAAACTCTTCAAGGCAGGGACAATCTTACCATCTAAACAGACTGTGGGTGGGAGGGGAAACTGAGGCAGAACAGAGGACTCCTGGTTCCCTTATCCACTGGATTTCCTTCCACAGGGGCAACAGAACCCAGGAGCCCTGACTCCCAGTCCCGATTCTAACCACTAGCCCATGCCCTCCCTCAGTCACAGCCCTCTAGGCGTATAGGTAAGTCCTGGTTTGGTTTTATGCTTTGATGAAGTTTTATTTTATAAAATCAGAATATTTTTAAAAAAGTCTTTGCAAAACTGTGCCACGATGTAACTAAACAGCCCCTGTGGGGCAGGGGTGTGTGGGGAAGCCACTAGCAGAATTGCATTCTGGGACATAGCACAGAGCTAGTGAGTTGGGATGGATCCGAGCTAAACCCGGCGGAAAGGCAGGCCAGGACCATTGTCTAGCCCATACATGCTGACCTCCATTCCCACGCGGCCAGGCCCTGCCTCCCGATCCTTTAGGCCTGGTTCCGCGTTTGCAAACAGCTGAGAAGGATGAATGTATTCCAAAGGGGGGGTTCCAGTTATGTGGTCCGAAAAGGAGAAGCAGCCCCATGGATGTCTTGGCGACTTACGGTTGCTGGAGAGGCACGTGTGGTGTGGGAGTAAGACTGACTGGAGCTTCCTAACATGTATCCTCCCTGAATCACATAGGTTCCCGTTCCGCCACCACCACCTCCTCCGCCGCCTCCGCCGCCTCCTCCGCTTGGATTGGCTATGATCTGCCCTCCGGAGACGTACATAGGGACGGATCCAGTGCTGGCCACGGTCTGGGAGGTTGCAGGAGTGGTGACCTGCGCCGGGGTGGCTTGCGATTCATAGTAATTAGCTCCTGTGTTCTGTGTATAGAGAGGGGTCTCTGTGTACGGGTAAGTGCTGGAACGTCTGAAACAAGAGGGAGGTTTAGCCGAGCTGTGGAGCAGGTGCCGCTGCCGCTGTGCAAACAGACATTTCACATTTATATAGCCCCTTTCATCCGCCAATGAAATGCAGCCACCGCTGGGGTGGAACACAGCATCTGATTAATACCACAACAGTCTACGGCAGGAAATGAAGAGAAATCCTTGTATCCAACAAAGTGCAGGGTAAATTTAGCAAGGCAGAACAATTATCCAGGCTGGAATTTGGCCGGGGTGATAGGGTTAATATGCCCAGGGCCTCAGTTCTTCATTTCACCAGAAAGATGATGATAATAATACAGTGGTTTCCATACCTGGATCTCAAAGTGCTTTACAAAGGAGGGCAGTATAGTTAACCCCATTTTACAGATGGGAAACTGAGACACAGAACTCATCCAGCAAAGCAGTGGACAAGCGCTTGTTAGTGCCACGTTGACACCACTTCCTGCAGCACTCTAGCTGCCAAGTTTGCATCTCTGATTCTCTCTCTCTCTCTCTCTCCACCCCACAGCCCTCAAGGACTAGGACAAGCTGACCCCTCCTCCCCCTAGATCAGTGGGAGCAAGAGAGAGTGGAAAGCGGAGGGGGGAGTCTGTTGGCCAGAAGCAGGTGGCGGGAGGTAGGGGGTGACGGAGGTTCCTGGGTAGCTATGGGGAAGAGGAGGTGTATGTGTTGGGGGAAGTGAGTGATGGAGAGGGTGGGGGTTGCCTGGGCCGTTGGAGTGGCTGGTGAAAGGATGGTTTGGTGAACGCCTGGCAGCTGGGGGGCAGAGGAATGCCGGTGGCAGTTGGCTGAGTGTGGAGGGGGAACCAGAGCCAGTCGGCTGCAGGGAGAGAGGTAGCCTGGAGCCAAGAATGGGCCCCTCCGTTGTATGCCCCCAGCTGCCGCCTCTTCCACTGTTTCTGGCTCAGATTCACAAGGGAATCAGTATAAACAGGAGCAGAGCGGCCGCCCGGCTGCTTTCGCAGGGCAGGACAAGTCATGGCAGGGCAATGCCTGCTGCCTGCCTACAGCCCCACTGGGTGCAGTTAGTCAAGGCGGGCGCGGGGCTGCAAGGCCTAGCTGTTCCTTGGAGTCTGGCTCTGTGAGAGCTGAGAGAGCCGGAGCCTGGCCTGGAAAGAACAAAGCCGGGAGGCCGCTGCCCTTTAACTGCCCCCACTGACATCTTGGGAGGCCAGCACCGAAGATCCCTGGGAAACGGGGGCAGTGAACAGGGTGCTCGCCTCTCTCGCGCCATGAGCCGGGCTGCAGTGGCTTGGCGTGGGTCACTTACATGGTGCTCGCTGTGTAACTGGCGTCGCCTCCTTCCACGTACTGCACCTGGTTGGGATAGACATGCTGGACGGGCACCTGCTGCAGCTGCTGCACCTGAACGAGGCAGGGGAGAGAAATTCATAACAGCCCGAGTCCTTCGGTACGACTGTCCCCCTGCCCGGCTCTCACATGCTTCCTCTGAGGGGCTCAAGGCCCTCTGCACCCACTGAGCATCACAACCCCAGCAACGGGTGGGCCAGTATTCCCGTCCCTTGCCCCCTGGGGAAACTGAGGCACAGAGGGGTGATAGTGATTAAATACTGACTTGGAGGGGAAATTACACGTAGACTGGAAGCTCTTTGGGGCAGGGACTGTCTCTTTTTTTGGTCTGTGTTTGTACAGTGCCCAGCGCACTGAGGGCCTGGTCCATGACTGGGGCTCCAGGGCATTACCATAATACACCTAATAAATACTGTACGGTGCTCCGAACAGTGGGGACCTGACCCTAGGCGCTATGGTCATACGAATAATAAATACTAATCGTTACACCGCGAGTCAGTGATCGAACCCAGGAATCCTGTCACCCAGGCCCCTGATCTACCCAACAGCCCCCACAGCCTCTTAACGAGCAATGAATGTTTCCTCCAGGAAGCTGGGGTTCCTGCTAGATAACGAGCTGTGTCAGCTGTTCGAAGCTCCTATTTTCGGAAGCTCCTGCTTGTATCTTGTCACTGTTTCCCCCTCACACACACACACACACACACACGCGCACACACACACATGCGCGCACACACACACACACTCTTACAGGTTTCCAGTGACACTGGCCAACGCAATCGCCTTACTTTATAAATCCTGCGACGTTACTACTCAGACTATTACAATTTCTGAAACTGTTCCAACCCCGTCCATCACCAAGGGATCCCCAGTCATTTTATACCCACCACTAAAGGGCCCCACCCTCTGGGGTGGGGTGCAGCAGCTGTCTGACAGCTGCCTAGCAACCCTGAATGAGAGTTTATGGTAGGAAGCGAAAAGGAATCCTGCATCCAACTGAAATGACAAGGAGGATTTCAGGGAAGCAGAATGTGAACTGCCCGTCCTGGCGTTTGGCAGGATATTGGGTTTAATGCAATGGGACTTACAATGGCCAGAAGTAGCCCTGCCCGTGGGTTTCTGAAGGGAAGAGCTCAGTATTCTAACTCACTCGTATTTTACAGTGAAATCTGCTGCACTGAAGCAGAATTGTTTGTGAACGGGAATGAATTGGTGCCAGTTCTCCCATGTCCCAGCCTTGTCTCTGTGGATGGAATTCAGGCACCTCCCTCCCTCCCCCAAAACTCGGCTCCTGGGCTCCTATTTCACTCAAATCCGAGACACAAACCAAATATCTGCTTTCAAGAGGTCCAAGAATTTCAGTGCCCGTGGCAGGGACTGGCCTAGGTGGGTAAGGAATGAAGGCAAAGCGGGGATCCCCGGTGCAATGCTACTGGCTTCAGCAGAAGGAAGTAGTCCGTGGCTGGGGCTGCTGGGTGGTTCCAGCTCTGCTCTCTGGAAGGAGCAGGGAGGGCAGAGGCAACCATTCTTGGATCTCCCTGGGGAACCTCTCCAGGACCTACTTTAAGAGCTGTAGCTGCTGTCCCAAACACTAGCACCTGAGGGACTCTCTGAATCTTGACTCTCTGGTCGGGACTGGCGTGATGAGAGGAGAGGAACGGCAGCTGCTCAATCACCACCTTTTGCTGCGGGAGGAGGAGGTGCTGAGGAAGCATTCGGACCAGTTCCACCCACTGCTCCGAAGTGGATTCTAGCGAGTGGAGATAGTGGAGCCTGTGCTCTTGGCTGGCTAGACAGCAGCTGGCCAGCGGATGCGTCCCGCTACTACACTCTAAGGAGAGAGGATGCTGCACTGCCCGCGGCTGCTGCTGCTCACTGTTCCTAGCCGGACCAGGGAACTCACTGCCTGCGCTCTAAACAATAAACAGAAACACTGAGGAAATCAGAGCTGGCATTGCGCCCATGAGCTGTTCCACTGCTTCCCTGCTCATGGGGGAAGCTCCTGCTCAGAGTTAAACCCAGTCGCTACTTAATACACCACAACTGTACTCTGCATTTACATGGCATCTCCCATGCTGAATAACAGCAGGGAAGGAGAATTATTCCCATTATACAGATGGGACAAGAGAGGCACTGGAGGTGACGTGACTTGGGCCTGTATTCTCAAAGGTACTGAGGCAGCTAATTCCCATAGATTTCAGTGGAAGTTAGGAACCTAAATACCTGTGAGAATCAGGGCCTTGGTTAAATTGACCCAGTGGGTGATCTGGGAACAGAACCCAGCTGTCCCAAATCACAGTCCCCAGCTCTAACCCCAAGACCACATACTGGTTACTTGGGGGAGGAAGGAGAAGCCCACAAGATGGCTGCTAGCCAGAGATGGGTTTGAGGAGCTTGCCATCTTACGACCCTGTAGTTTGAAGATCAGACTGTTAACTTTTGCAGCACCGGCTCTGTGCAGCGTTGCGAGCAGGTTCCCCCCGCAGGGGGGCGAATGAGATCAGTTAGTCCATGCTGGCTATACAGAGGCAGGAATCTAAGTAAAATTCCGGGAGCTGGATTTGGCCCTAGGGCAGCTCAAAACCAAACGTGTGGCACCAAAGCCTGGGTGCGGGATTTCAGCGTTTCCAGAGCTTCCTTCGTCCCAGCGCCAGGTCTATGGGGCGGGGATAAACATGGGGGGGAAGAGCAACTCTTTAAGGGATGTGAAGGGTAATGGGAACACAGGACTGGCAGGGACCAGTCATCATGTCCAGCCCCCTGCTGTCACAGGCCCCCCTGTCACCTCATCCCATTCACACCCTGAACAAACTCCATCTTCAGAGGAGTCAGGTTGTTGTCCCCACTGCTCCTGTTGGAGGCTGTCCCAGACTCTCCCTCCTGTGAGGGGCAGAAACCTGCTTCTCATAGCCAGCCTCAATCTATTCCTGGCCAGTTTGTCCCCACTGGTTCTTATGCCAACTCTGTCCCTTCGTGCCCTCCCTGGGTCTACCCCCCAATACAAGGGCTGGGATGAAAGGTCAACCCCAAGCACAGACTGGAAGCTCCCTTGCTCAGAGAATGGAAAACGGCCTGGATGAACAGGGACCAATGGGGCATGGTCTGCCAAGGGAATGGCTTGGAGTGGACCTATCAGGTCTCTTCCCTCTCGGAAAGTGTGGCCAGTGAACAAGGAAGTGCGCTCAGTACCGGGGTAACTGGTTGAAATTCCCTGGCCTGGGTTATTTCTATGACATCATCCAGTTGTCACAGGCCACTCAGCTACCCCCCTATTGAGCCCAGTGACTTTGGTCAGACCGGGCGGTTCAGCCCTCGGAGAGTGCGTGCCAGTGGCAGAGAACAGGAGGGAGCGAGGTGCCCCTGCAGTGGCCGGGGATTGATGTGGTGAGATGTTCCTCCAGGGGAGGTCAGCCCAGATGATCTAATGGTCCCTTCTGACCTTGAATTCTCTGCCCAGGCTGGGATCAGCTACTCTGCAAAGAGACGACTGTCGGTCTAGCTGAGGAGCGCCACGGCCGAGGGCAGAGGATGTCTGCCTCAGAACTAGCCGAAGGGCACAGCCCCCAGGCGGCTCGCTACGTGACTGGAAAGCTCTACCTCTTGAGTGACGTGAACCTGCTGGAGTCCTTGCACCGTCAGCTGTTGTACTGTGCCCGATTTCGGGGCCTGGGGGGTGGTCTGCACGACTGAGCGCTGTGGAGGCAAACAAACAGGCCATCAACAACCTCCCCGAGTGAGGGCCGTGCTGGTGAAAGGTACCGCCTCAAGGCCCCAGAGAGTCCAAGGCTGGTTACTCCGAGATCACAACCAGGCAGGGCACGTGCCGTGAAGCACGCACACCGCCCTGCATCAGAGCGATCTCGGGGGTGAGAGGGGAGCTCCATTTGTCTGGCTATTCTCCTCGGCCTCAGTGTTAAGGCTACCAACAAAGGGGTCTGTTAGCGCAAGGCAATGGACAGACCCAGAAAGGCCGTCTTGGCTTTGATGGCACTTGCTCACTGGGTCACTTATAGCCCAGCCCAAGCTGGTAGTAACCAACAGCTGCTCCTATCGGACGGCTGCTTGGTGGCTCCTGGGTGGAGTGAGCTAGGCTACAGGAATGGCCAGGCTGGAGCCAAGCAGCCCAGCGTCCTGCCTGAGAGAGAGGCCAGCACCAGATGTGTCTGAGGGAGGCGTAAGAACCCTCCAGAAGCAGATGTTGGACAATCTGCTCCACATTCTCTCTCAGGCTGGTCTCTAAGAGTCTGTCTGCATTGCAGTCGGGAGGGGTGGGGTTGGAGCGTGTGTAGACGGGCTCAGGCTAGCTTCGATCAGGCTAGCTCAGGTCCCACTAGCAGCGAAGCTGTGGCAGGATGGGCAGTGACGTGGGCTAGTTCCGCCTCCCCAGGACCCTGGCTACATGTTCAAATGGCCCTTGCCAGTGGTGCTGTGGCTTCACTGCTACTGTTATTTTGATCTCGCTCGCTGGGGTTTGTCTACACATGCTGCAATCACGCCTCCCGTCTGCAGTGTAGACAGGCCCTAATAGGCAGAGATTGACTTAAACCCTGAGGCAGGAAATGTAACATCTCTTCCAAAATGGTTGTCATTAATTATAACAATCCTGGGTATTCCTGTTATCCATCGGAGTGGCCAGTCCCTTTTTGAATCTCGTTAAGTTCTTAGCCTCAATGACTTCCTGTGGCAGGGAGTTCCACAGTCTGATTCCGTGTTGTGGGAGAAAGTATTTCCATTGATCAGTTTTCAAGTCACCACCAATTATACCCCCAGGTGTCCTCATCTAACTCAAACAGGTGCCGCTAGAAGTGAGGGCAGCCAAGGATGGAACAGACCCCGGAGATTGAACTCCCCCTCTCGCCCCACAGGGCAGGGCTTGGGCACCCAGGCTGGGGCCAGTGAGTGGCCACATCACTCTGATGTTGCCCGGACTGTATCTGCCCAGCAATAACAAAACTTTGCAAGGTTCATGTTTGTTTCTAAGTAGCAGAGACGGTCTGAGCTGCTGCCTCTTTGAAACATCAACAGCTGTGAGTCGCTATTGGGGGGAAGATACTAAAATTGTATTTGGTAGCTGTTGTGGTGGGGACACTTTTCTCAGATCCGCGATCCACGATCACACCCAATGGAGCTCCAAAGCCAAGCTCTTGAGAGCATTTACTACCATCAGCCCCAGGTGGGGTGGCTTTTCTTTCACCACCAGAGAGGGCTCAGGTGACCCCCCGGGGGGCTACTTTGGGATCTGCAACCATACAGCACCTCTTGCGAGACGGGCACTTGCTGGACTCCATGCACCTGAAGCTGCTGCACTTGTCCTGGTTTGGCGGTGGAGCTGTTGCTCTGGACAGGGGAGTGCTGGAAAAACAAGGAGGAGGTGTTTTATCAGCTGCTTAGTGGGAAGGAGTAACACAGATTGTGTTTCCGTAACACATACCCCCTCCTTCCTGTTTCAGATCCCTCCTGGGAGCTCCTGGCTCTGCCAAGCCCACCACCCACAGCCGTGTGCTGTTCTGAGGGGTGACTTCGCTAGCTGCCAGATCTGGATGGTGCTTTGTGGAACAGATGAGAAGCATGCAGGTTAAGACAGGAACAACAGGAAGTGACAGCAACACAGGAAGTGGGTAGACAAGAGCACAGTACTGTAATGTCACCCTTCCCCCCCCCCGACCTCTGGGGAGACAATGTGAGGAATATAGGAATTGCTAGACTGGATCCACTATCCCAACTTCCATAGCAACCAGTCACAGCTGCTTCAAAGAGGAAGTTTCTTGCTACCACCTCTCAGGCAGGGTTTGCTCCTAACCGCTTTGCCATTCGTTATTCAATCTAATGTAATTGTTCCTGTTATTCATGTAAATGCCCCACCCTTTTGTGAATCCAGTTACATTCTTGGTCCCAATAACATCCAGTGGCAGAGAGTTACACAAGTTAATTCAGAATGTGTAACCAAGAGTGTTTCCTTTCTATATTATTGTCGTCCTCTGCATCGCCAAGAGCGTTCTTGCCTGATTTTTGCCTAGCTTTAAAAAGTAATAATAATAATTCCTAGCTCTTATCTAGTGCTTTACATCAGTAGATCTCAAAGCACTTTATAAAGGAGGTGAATAGCATGTCCCTATTTTACTGGTGGGGGAAACTGAGGCACAGAGCGATGACGTGACTTGCCCAAGGTCACCCAGCAGGCCAGTGACAGAGCTGGGAACAGAACCCATGTCTCTGGAGTCCAGTCCAGAGCGCTATCCACTAGGCAGCACTCCTTTGGCTGGGCCTGAGTTAGCTATTCTAGTGTCCTGCAGTGCTAAGTGCTCAGTTCACACTCGATAATTTGCTCCCAACTGTGGTTTCCAAAGTAGGTCTTTGCCTCCTTTAGCACAACTGTACCGCAGCCTCCCTGCTCCTGGCCTGAACTCCTGCTCCCTTCATGTGTCCCAGGCCAGCAGGACTGGGTCTGCTTCCATCATGTGACACCATCCAATCATTCCCTTCATGGGGGGAGCTCACCCCTTGCCAAGTTCTGTTAGCAAGCTCTTCCTTCCAAGTTTCCTGCACATCTACAGTGTGTAAAAACCACGATGGGGAAAAGAGACATTGCCAAGCTAAAAGATCACGTACTGCCAAAGGTCCTTCTCGGAGTTATTAACACTGGGAAGAATTTCATAACATTTTGACTCTTCATAAAAGATTCCAGGACCAACCTTTCATCTGCCGGGACTCAGAGTCCTTGACATATCTGGGGCCTTCCAGGGAGCCCTAGGTTTGGCCCTGATGTAAAATAGGATCCTGGTGGAAGTGACGTCACTTGACTCATGCACAAGGTCAGTGAAGAACCCTAACAGTCCCCGCTCCTCCAAGGTGCTTAGGAGCCTAATTCCCACGGAATCAATGGGCGTTAGGCACCTAAAGACCTGGGAGGATCTAGACCAAAGTCCCTCGCTAATGAATTACTTTAGACTGAAGCCAGGAGCAGAAGCAGAATAAGAAACATCTTGATCCCTCCCTACCCCCGCCCCAAAAAATGAAGGGCGACCCTCTGATTTCACTGGACTCTGCATTAGCGGGAGGAGAACAGGGCTAGTCAGAGCCGCTAGGGAGCAGAGCCCAGATCCTCAAACGTCCTTCAGCTCCTAACCACCCTTGGGGCCAGCCCCTTAGGGGAGTGAGTGGGGTGAAGGTGTCACTTACAGCTGCTGGTCAGCAGCCAATGAGAGCGCAAGGGGCTGAGAGGTTAGAGCTATGGTAGAAACTGTACAGAATAGAAATATACCTCATTCCCCGCTCCACTACACCCCACTCCCTCCCAGGGCTGAGACCAGAAACCAGGAGTCCTGGCTCCCCACCCCCTGCTCTGATCACTGCACCCCACTCCCCTTCCAGGGCTGAGAACAGAAACCAGGAGTCCTACTTTACTTTCATTATTTCGCTCAGCACAACGAGTGAAAGCAGACTCTGTTTTGTCAGCTGCCCTTTCTGGTCACAAACCCCCCCAAGGCTGGGGGTGGGAGGGGAGTTGTGCAAATACAGCAGGGGAAGGTACTTCCATTTATTAAACAGCTCTACAATGAATCATTTATACATGTCATTACGACATTCTGGCCTGCACTAAAATGTGCCCAAAGCAGAGCCCGAGGGTCTGACCCTGCAGCCCTCATTCCCCACAAGGGTCCCACTGAGTTCAACCAGACAGCTCCACACAGCGCAGGGTCAGGCGGGGAGCATGACAATGGCCCAGACCCTCAAAGCTATGTAGGAGCCGCACTCCGACTGATTTCAATGGGGGTGAAGTGCCTGCACTGTTTGGAAGATCTGGGCCAATGTCCCTTTAGGTTATGAGGATTGTGTATACCCCTCGCTGGCCGTGACAGGGTTACAGGACGCCTGACAGCCCAATTAGCCTCTTCTGGGACATCTGGAGGGCAATGGGGAGAAGCAGCCCGGATGGGCCCTATAAAGGAAGGACTGCAGGGCCAACAGGAGGAGACCCAGGAGACAGGAAGTTGGGGATTTCTGCTCTCTGGGAATGGACCTACAAAGGGATCTGAAGGGAGCAGCTTGTGCTCTGGGGCCATCCCTGAAGGGAGAGGGCAGCCAAAGATTCGTAAACCGGCCTGAGGGAAGAAGCGGCTGGGCAGGAGAAGGCACAGGGGGCAGTACTGTCACAGAGCGACAAAGACTCTGGGGGGGTGGAGCCTGGGAAGGGGGGAAGTTTTCATTCCTTTGAGCTGGGCCTTGGTTGCCCCAGAAGGGCTGGGGCGCTCAGCGTGAGCTAGCCAGAGGGCCAAGTCACTGCACAGACCCCTGACCGCCGGAGGAGCTGCAATGCCAGATCTTGCCACGAGGAGGTGCTCCAGGATGGTGAGTCTATGCCAAGGACACACACAAATTATGGTGGCTTGATCCCCTCCCTCTGTGCCTCTTGCACCCCGCACCAATCCCCTTCCTGTGTCAAAACCGAGATCAGTCTAGATCCCTGGGGGCCATTAGCTCATCTAGCCAGAGCTGTCAAACAGAGGACGGTTCCCCCTGCACTGAGCCCCCTCCCTTGTAAATGAACACTTCAGCCCGAATGATCAATGCCGTGCGACTGTGAGTGACCATGGAGAGCAGCTTTCCAGACCTGCCAGTTACTCAGGGCGCAATGGGGATCACTAAACCATCAAACAAATATCCCTTGAACATGCCCCTGCTCCGGCTTGAGGTCTGGATAGGATCTGGGGCCAAAAGAAACCCTGGTGTCAAACTCTGGGCCAGATCTGGGGCCAAAACATAAACCCAGAGCTAAACACTTGCCAGTGGGGTGGCTGAATCTTTCCCCAGGAAGAGGCTGATGTCTTGCTGTGAAGGTGAAATGCTGCAGCGATGAGACAAGGATGCTGGTGGTGAACTGAAGGGGTGGGGTAAATAATGAGTGACAGAGAGCAATGCAAACAAATCTTCCCACTTTGTGGCTGTCTGGGGGCCTGGTCATGCTTTCCCCAGGCTAGGGAGGAACCAACATCCCACCACCCACCTCCGGTGGAGAATGGACCTGCTGCTGAACACTGTGCACGGCCACCGAGACTTGGCTTCCTTTGCTAGCCTGGGAAGTACTCTGCACCACCAGCCGCTGCAAAGGGAGGATACAAAAGAAGTCCTGGTTAATGACCACCTTGCAGTCAGAGGAATGCCAAGTTCTATTGGCCGCTGGGGAGCAGAGCAGATCGTGGCCGGCGCTGGTCCAGAGAACCGCCCGAGCTGGGCAGCCGGCGCTAGTCCAGAGTGTAAGTGAAGCTGTATTGGCTTTGGGTAACAATACTCACCAGTACAGCCCGAGCCAGAGTGTCATTCGGAACAGTACTCACAAGTACAGTCAATTTCCATTCGGCATGTTCGCTATTTATCTGGACTAACTCCCGCACAGAACCGTGACTAAATCAAAATGACCTCTTTGGCTCCCTGGGCAGCAGAAACCTTCATCTGCTTGTGTATGGCCAACATCAAACAGGCTGCCCACTTGTGTCCCTAGGCAGGGGGCGTGCCATCACTTGGGGACTTTAAACACTAGACAAACAAAGCAAAGAGAGAAATACACTGGCTGGGAAATGGGGTAGAGAATACAAGGGCTTTTCCATCTCTACTTTCTTTGAGTCAGTGAAAATAATATGCAATGGGGCAAATTCTGTAGCGTTCCCTTTTTGTAGCTCTGAGGAACGGCTGCCTTCCATCACGCAGACTAACACCACACTGGCCGAGGACGTTTTATTTCTCTTTCCAAATGCAACTGCAGCCCGCCAAAAACTGGAGGCGTGATGCACCATTTGAGTCCCATTCTCTTCTCCTTGATCCCACTTCCAGGAGATGCCAGCACGCAGAAAATCTTTGCAGCCGGTTGATAGGCGGTTTCTTCACCTGCCTGGCACGCAGACAAGCTGAGATGTGGTTTTAGGTTCTCCGCAGTTCCTCTAGCACTGCACTGTCAAGGCAGCTGCATTACCCAGGAAAAGGCTTTTCAGGTCATTCCTAAGGAGAACATTAGCCGAAACGGCCAAAGGTTAACCCAGGGCACTGTGAAGAAGGCATGAAAGCTGGCCCAACTAGGAATAATGGGGAAACGTCTGGGACAGCATCTTGGCTTGGAGATCTGGCTGGGGAAGAGCCTCTCCAAAGGGAGGGGTGGGAGCTCCAACACTTGGGACTTTAAAATCCGACTGGATAAAACATTAGTGAATATATGAAGTTAAGCCTCTAATACAAGGGCTTGTGTCTCAGGCTTTCTTCCTACTACAGTGTCCATCACGCTAGTCCGAACAGATGGACCTCAACTGGCATGTCTGAAGAGCCCATCACTGAGGTTTTAGGCACTACACACCGATGACAAATTCCAGTAAGATCTGTCCAGATCGGACAGCCAAGACTCCGTCCAAATCTTTAGATGAGCTGTTGGCTGTAGGGTTCTGATCTATCTGGATTTTCTACTGCTCCGATCATTTGAGTGACAGTCTGAGAAAGAGGCAAGTCATGAAG
Source organism: Trachemys scripta elegans (assembly GCF_013100865.1). NCBI lineage: Eukaryota > Metazoa > Chordata > Testudines > Emydidae > Trachemys > Trachemys scripta. Next base: position 15,934,942 of record NC_048313.1, on the reverse strand, counting down.
CTCACCCAAAAGTGGCGAGCGCTGACTCACCCTGACATCTTGCTATTGAGAAGGCTTTGTGATGGAGGAGGTCTGACTCATTAAGGTCACTGTAGATCAACATCAGAACCTTGTCAGGGATCTAATAGGAAATAGGAACCCAGCAGGAGCTGTGAAGCACAGAGGTCGTCTGTAGCTTCTTCTGCTTCGGAGATGATTTCAGGCAGGCTTTTGAAAGTCCCAAGTAACATTCTCATAAGAAAGCTAAGGAAATGTGGTCTAGATGAAATTACTGTAAAATAGGTGCAGAACGGGTTTGAAGACCATCCTCGGTAATTATCAAGAGTTCGATGTCAAAACGGGGGAACGTATCTACTAGGGTCCTGCAGGGGTCTGTCCTGAAACAGGCGCCATTCGGTGTTTTCATTAATGACTCGGTGTCACGGAGTATTGGGGGACTCAGGGCCCTGCACCCCCGGCTTCCTGTGATTCACCATGACTCTCAGCCAGCCAGTAAAGCAGAAGGTTTATTTGGATGACAGGAATACAGTCCAAGACAGGTCTTGCAGGCACAGACAACAGGGCCCCCCTCAGTTAGGTCCAGCTTGGGGTCCCAGGCATCCCAGCCCACTCCCCTTGGGGGGTCAGAGCCATCTCTGCCTCCCAGCCATCTCTCCAGCCTCCTTCCAGCACTCTGCCTTCAGCCACCCCTCCCACAGCCTTTTTTCAGTTTCCCGGGCCCCGGAGTCACCTGACTTCCAACCCCTCTGGGTTCTCATGTTACAAGCTCAGGTATGTTCCCTCGGGCCGACTCCCATCCCCCGATGCAGACCATCCTAGTCACACTCCCCTGTCAGCATTCCCACACCCCAGCAAGAACAGTCCCAGTTCGTCACACTCGGATAATGGAATGGAGAGAATAGTTATAAAATCTGAACATGACACCAACCTGGGAGGGGTTGCAAACACTTTGGAGGACAGGATTAGAATTCAAAACCACTTTGAAAAATTGGAGAACTGATCTGAAATCAACATGATGAAATTCAGTAAAGACAAGTGCCAACTACCAGGCTTAAGAAGGAAAACTCAAATGCACAACTACAAAATGGGCAATAACTGGCCCGAGGGTAGCACTGTGAAAAGGAGCAGGGGGTTAGAATGGATCACAAATGAAATAGGGGTGAAAACATTATCTACGATTTGTTCCTATCAGTTTAATAGGAGCCAACGATGTGATGGAGTTGCGAAAAAGGGTAGTATCATTCTGGGGTGTATTCGCAGGAGTGTGGCATGTAAGATATTGGAGGTAATTGTCCGGCTCTACTTGGCACGGGTGAGGTCACAGCTGGAGTCCCCTCTCCAGGGTGCCACGCTTTAAGAAGGATGTGAACAAACTGGAGCGAGTCCACAGGAGAGCAACAAAAATGACAGAAGGTTTAGAAAATCTGACCTAAGAGGAAAGATTAAAAACCCTGGGCATGTTTAGTCTGGAGAGAAGCAGGCGGGAAACCTGAGAACAGTCTTCAAATATGCTAAGGGCTGTTTCAAAGAGGACAATGGTAAGTAGTTCTCCACATCCACTGAAGGTAGGGCAAGAAGGAATCGGCTTAATCTGCAGCAAGGATTTCGGTTAGATATTAGGAAAAGCTTTCTAGCGAGAAGGAGAGTCAAGCTCTGGAACAGGCTTCCAAGGGAGGTTGGGGAATCCCCCTCATTGGAGGTTTTTAAGAACAGGTTGGACAAACCACTGTCAGGGATGGTCTGGGTTGACTTGGTCCTGCCTCAGTGCGGGGGGCTGGACTAGAGGACCTCTCGAGGTCCCTTCTAGCTGCACATTTCCATGATTCTATGAATCTCCATGTGATGTGCTAGCTGCAGCTTCCTCATCCTACGCCCGTCCTTCAAAGCACTGTAGCCATCTCCAGCCATGTCCACCATTCAGCAAATGCTCCCCCCATTAACCTGGCAGGTTTCGGTGTGAAGAATCATCACACAGGAGTCGCTTTCCTCGAGATCAGCAGAGACGACAGATTTGGGGTCTAAACATCAGATTAGAAATATCTCAGCAACCCAAATTCAGGGGTCGTTTACATGTTAATCCTTCAGGGGCTTTTAGACAACAGCTTTTAAACAGAGGTGGTGGGATAGGAAAGATTTCATGGTGTGTTTCTTTTCTAAGGGAGAGCGTTTAACTCTGTCCTTGGCCAAAGTTTCCCACTGCACCATCTGGTTGTGAGCTAACGCCCAGAGGCAGCTGCATTTCAGTGCTACTGTGTGTAGTCTGTGAACTGCTTTGGGATATATTTTATTTATTTCATGTAGAGAAAGGAAGCTGCCAAACCAACCATGGACTGGAAATATGGGAATGTTGCTTCCTCTCCTTAATCTTGCCTAGTTCAGTGTCTGCGACCCCTCTGCTTGTGTGTAGCTGTCAAATCCACGAGTTTCAATCACTGATGAATTCAAGGCAAGACAACTTCTTGCCTGGCAGTGTTTTCTAACATGGAAAGGAAAAGCCAGAGGCAGAGCCAGGGCCGGCTCCAGGGTTTTGGTCGCCCCAAGCAGCCAAAATAAAACAAAAAAAAAAGCCACGATCGCGATCTAAAAAAAGCCGCGATCGCGATCTAAAAAAAAGCCGCGATCGCGATCTGCGGCAGCAATTCGGCGGGAGGTCCTTCACTCCCAGGCGGAATGAGGGACCGTCCTCAGAATTGCCACCGAATACCTGGACCTGCCGCTCCTCTCCGGAGTGGCCGCCCCAAGCACCTGCTTGAGAAGCTGGTGCCTGGAGCCGGCCCTGGGCAGAGCGGATCAGAGTTTGCACAGAAGTGAGACTCCCTTGTGCTGGGCATGCTCCAGTCTGTCCCAGACGTAGAGGAAACCACTGTTTAGATAATGATTAGTGGCCCGTCAGCTGTGCTAGATGAATGATAGAAACTCACAAACATGCTTGCAGTCTCCGGATGCCTGTCTATAAGCCTACAGCTGCATCTTCATTACAAATGTAATGCTTTACCAAGATAGCACCTTCTGGCAGAGCGCATCCCCCATGCTATTCTGACTCATACTGCCTGCCCCAGGAGAAGCAGGTAAGAATTATCCCTGATTTGCAGATTGGGAAACTAAGTGGTAGGGAGAGTATGTGACTGGTTCAGTCACAGAGACAGTCAGGCCAAGAATCCAGGAGTCCTGACTCCCAGCCCCCTGCTCTGACCACTCACCACTCCTTTCCCAGAATTGAGGAGTCTTGCATGCCCTCAAAGTCCACCAGGCAGACAGACAGTGGGTGAACCGGAAATGGAACCCAGATCTCCTGACATGTGTGTGATTGATTCTGTGCTTTAATCACATGACCACCCTTCTTTCTTAAGACACGGTCACTGTTTTTAGAAGGTCCATTCCACAGGCCAAACAACCCCGCTCCCCGTTTGCCGGCACTGCAGGAAGAGCCTCTGCGTCTTCCGATGCCTACGCCACAATTCCAATTACGAGCCATCTTTGCTGCTGCGCGTTTCCCTGAGAACAATGTTGGGATCAGGTAACCCAAGCATTACATAAAGGATCTGATTAAATTCCCATTAAAGTAGGTGAAAAGACTCCTATTGCTGTCAATGAGAGTTGGATCTGGCCCTATATGACCAGGGATTAATTGAGCCTAATGGGTCCAGTTACCACTTAAGTCCTAGGGCTACATTCAAACCTGGAATAAGACGGGGCAGTTCTGATGGCCTCTGATCCAGAATCCGACGTGGCCATAAATAATGGTGTCAGTTACGCGGGGTGTAAAGTGAGTGGAGAATGGGGTGTAGGTGCTATAGACCTCTCTGGCATTCAGTGGTCATGCAAAACATATGTCAATTACACACACCAGTGGCGGAGTCAGATTAGTGCAAAGGAGGCAGAACTCACCCAGCAGCTGTGAGGCCCTGAGATATGTAGGAACAACAGAGGGTGCTGTGCAAAACGCATGACAATTACACAGCAGGGAGATGCAAAACGCACATCAATTACACATCAAGGGGGCAGAAGGCCTGGGGAAGTAGCAGGAAAAGCAAGTAACAGGTAGGGGAAATAAATGAGTTGGCAGGGCCTCTTTTATCTTCCACCCTCCTGTGATTTGCTTTTCCTGTCTCATGCCCCTTACACCAGCTAAGTAAAATCCTGCTCCCATGTAAGCCAATCCACCTTTAGCCACTAACACACTGGTGCTGGGGGTGCTCCCACACTCCCCGGCTTTAAGCCGTTTCCATCATATACAGGGTTTACAGTCTGGGGATGCTTAGAGCCGTTGAACCACTATACAAATTGTTCCAGCTCCCCTGCACTGATGTCAACGAGGCCTGGATCCAACCCACTTCCATCCATTCCTCTGACCAGTGTTGCACCCAACCCGCAACCCCATTTAAGGCACCACTAAATCTGGACCCCAATCTGGCTAAACAATAAGCTTCCCCAGCACCAGTTGGATTAACTGATCTGAATGATTCTTACCCACCTCTAACTTCTAATCTCTTATCCGCTAACACGGCAAGTCGCAGAAGCACTGTTATTTCCCCGGGTCACCATGCTCGGGTGCCCCTCATGCAGCCTGATTTTCCTCGGGCTTTTACAGCGGTCGTTTCCGAGGAGTTACTCCTGCTTTGCGCTGGTCGAAGGGAAAGGAGGATCAGCTCCTCAGGTTGCTAATTGTAGGTATGTGAATGAACTCAATGTGCAGTGAGGGAGCTGTGCCTACAACTATGTTCTGGGGGCAGTTTAACACAGAGACGCTGTGAGTTGCAAGGTTGCCAAGCACAGGGAGGAGTTACAGGGGAGAAGCGTGGAAGAGCACAGGGCACGGGGCTTTCTGAACCATCGCTTACCTGCTGGGGCACTTGAACACCTGTTAGCTGGAGGGGGGATACCGAAGGTGGCTTAGCCTGCACACTGGCTTGAACCAACAGCCTCTGTCAAACAAAACACCCAGAGTTCAAGGTGAATGGAGGAAACAGGAGTGATTACAGCAGCGGTCCCCAGACATTCTCCAGTTAGCATCAGGCCCCAGCATTTAATAAAGCACCTGGCAGCAGAGGGCGTCAACACACTTCACAAAGGGGATGAAGTATCATCATCCCAGATTGGTCCTAGGGCGCAGAGCGGGGAGTGACCTGCCCAAATTCATACAGTAACTTAGTGACAGAGCTGGGAACAGAACCCAGGAGTCCTGATTTCTGGTCCTTCCTACCCTGTAACTTGGAGACACATTCCCCTTCCAGAGCTGGGAATAGAACCTAGGAGTCCTGACTCCCCGCCCCCTGCTCTAACCACTAGCTTCTGCTTCCCGCCGCCAAGCTGGGAACAGAATCCAGACATACAGCCTGCCCTAGACTACTAAAGCTGAAATGATTTCATGTTCACCAGGCCCAGAAGCAACAAACAAATCCAAGGAGCCCAATTCTAGTCTGATTTATTCCCCCTGCAACAAGTCTAACAGTACCCAGCTGTCCCCCAGGAAGATCGCCTGCTTGCCCACCTACCTGCTGTGTGGCCTGGACTTGCTGCACCACCTGTGTTGGCACCCCAGACTGTGTGGCCGTCGAGCCCGGGCTGGACTCGGAGACGGAGTCACTGGGTCTCATGGCACCTTCTGAATTTTGGAAAAGGAGAAGAAAAGGTGGCATGAAAAGTCTGAGGAAGGCAATTCAGCAAAGGTGTCCAAATCCCTCCTGTATATTTCAAGGGAGTTGCCAAGAGGTAGCCGGGGCTAGTGGACTGAGCACAGGACTGGTGTTGGGACCTATGGGGAGTTCTAGTCAAAGTGCTGGGAGGGGAATACAGCTCCCAGACTTGGGAATGGAACCCAGGAGTCCTGACTCCCAATCCCCTGGCTCAGTGGTTTCATGCCCACATGTAGAATGGAGCTCTCGGCCATTGGGCACAACTCCTCTGATTACCGTGCAGCACCCGGTGTGAATTTCCTTCTAAGACAAAGAAACAGCCAGCAACTGCCCCTACCAAAAACTAGTGAGAAAACAGGTGACAGGCCTCTCATACAGTCGGCCTGTTCGATGGACCCTTAATGCAAAGATTCCCTGCAAAGCAAGCCAGGTACTTACGATCACAAGGAGCTGTACAGAGACAATCGTAATACATGGTGCAGTGGGCACAGGGGTGTGCGTGTGCGTTTGCGTTTGCTCCCCTTCCTTGCGAGACAGGTAATAAAAGACCCAAGGCTTTTATAACCTGGAGCCTTGGCCACCTAATCCCTGCCAGTTCTCACCAAAGCTCCAGTGAGGCTGGTTTAGTATAAACATCCCCATCCTAGAAGGTGCAATCCCAACCCTCTGATCCTTCCAGGGAGGGGTAGGGGGAGCTCATCTGGGGCTGATTCTAATCGAGAAGCAGGAGATCACGTTTCATGGGTGTCTCGTTTGACATTATCAACAGAAGAGGAGGAAAAAAATAGCTCCGCGACCTTCCAGGATGGTGAATTAGTCTGTTTCCTTAGGGCACTCGAACAAATCAATGTTAACGCTGGGTTCAACAGCTTGGGAACCCTGGGAGACAGGACAGGCTAAGTGGGAAGTCCTTTTCCCACTTGAACAGTTAGGATTCCATGGAGCGGTGGAGATGGATTTTGAGGAAGCTTTTGCACGATGGGTCATATGGGTCTGGCGCTCTGGCATTTACTGATCAGTTGAGCGAGGCCCTCACACTGGTACTATGCAGAGTAGCTGGCCCTTGATAGCGACCGTATTTGTGTTGGTTACTTTGCACACCACAGAATCCGAGACACTAAAGATGGAAAAAGAAGTCTTAGCCCAGCCAGGCCTGACTCCTGCAATCTACTTGTCACACAGGAAGCTGCATTGCTAACCCCAATGATTCCGATGCAGCTTCCAGAGCCTGAGGACCTTATTCGACTGATCTGCCCGAACTCCCACGGACTTCAATGAGCAGCCCCGGCCCCTTCTTTCCTAACCCAGACGTCGGGAGTTTGGACAATGATCAGTGAGGTGAAACTCTGTCCAAAGCCTTCTGAAAATCCAATTCCACTGGCTCCCCCATGCCAGCCAGCAGCACAATGCCCCCTGTCATCACACTAGGTCATTAAAAAGGAGCTGCAGTGGCCTACTGGACAGAGCACAGGACTGGGCCACTTCCTAGCTCTGATACTGCTCTACAGGGCAACCTCGGGTGAGTCACTTTGCTGCTCTGTGCATCAGTTTCCCCATCTGTAAAATAGGGACAATGACAGTGAGCTGCTTTGTAAAACGCTATGCGATCTACTGGTGAAAAGCGCTAGATAAAAACGAGGGATGTTTCTTTTTATTTTGTTAAAGATCCCATCCCATGCTCTGTAAAGTATTTTGGCCAAAATTCCTGCTCTCCCCACTAGTCAATAAGTGGCTGCAACCCTCTGCCCCAGAGGCAGATGCAGTTCAGTGAGTCTGTGTGTATGTGCGTAGGTCAGGATCAAAGACCTTAGAGAAACGTAACATTATTATAATATTCCTTCCCTTTAAATTCTAGCTCCTCTAATTTAGATGGGTATTTTTAATGTGCCTAAAACTGCAACAGCCATTGATCCTACCGCACTTGAAGTTTACAAAGCAGGTTCAGACCTTAGTTAGGCACCACAGCTACTCTCCAAGGTAGGCAACTATAAGTATTATTACCTCTGCTGTGCAGGTGGGGAGATGAACGTCAAAGGTATTTAGATGCCTAACTCCCATTCAGATCCCGGTGCCTAAATAACTTTTGCAAAGGAAAACCAGCTCTGTCTGCTGTCTGCAAACATCGGTACCCATTTCAATTAGATTAACTGGGAGATGAATGCAGAAAGAAATCAGCCCCTCCACAGGTGCTTAGGTGGCGAGATCTTTGCTCAGCTGTGCATCAAGTCACTCCCACCCCCTCCTCCTTCACCTAAAGGCCAGATGGTAAGTAAACCTTTCATTATTATTGCTTTCCTTCTCTCTCGCTCTCTCTCTCTTTTTAAAGGCAGCAGAGCGTGGGCTCCTGGGATTACAAGGCATTTGGTGTTATTAGAACTGTTTCCACTGCTACACTGGTGGGGGGAGTACAAGAGTGGCTTGTCTGATTGCACCAGGGTCAGTGCTATTGACTAAGGACCAGATCTCGTCAGGTGCAAGAGGGCAGCAGTCGGTGGCAGTTTGCAGAGGCTCAGCCCCTCTTGGCAACTTCTCTCCCGATGGAGCTGAGCGCCTCCCAGGTAGGGTCCCCCTCTGGGTACAGCGCTGTTCACTTTGCTGAGAGGCGCTGGAGAATGCTGCGCCTGGAGTACCCTAATGGCTTCCCAGGAGCGAGAAGCGATGCCCGAGAGAGGCACGCTTCTTCCTTCACAAGGCAGCAAAGCGAGGAACTGGATGATTGCTCTCCCAAGACCAGCTTCGGGGGCTTTCACAGCCACAGCTCTGAGCTGGTCCAGGAGGAAATGATTTCTGGAAGAGTGTAGGACACCAATGTCTTCTAACTAACTAGGTGCCTATGCATCACCCCTCACACTCCCCCTCTAGCCAGCCAGGTACTCGATATTGGGGCCTGATTTTCAGAGGGGCTGGCACCCACAGTTCCAGCTGAAGTCAACGGAGCTGCATTGATCTACACTTGGTGAGGATCAGGGCCTTTATGCGAGGGAACTAGAAGGACTAAGATTTGTGGCAGATCTCTGGCCTGCATCACGCCAGGATTGCGAACAGAAGCATCAATCTATTATGACAGGGTCTGCACGGTGGAAAATCTCCCTAGCTCACACTCCCCTTTGAGAATCACAAGGAATTTTCTCTGAATAAAATCCAAGCTAGCTTTAAACCCTAGTGTCTGCAGACAGCCCTTCATGGAACTGAACTGGAGGGGAGGGACGTGTAGGGGGAAGTCTGCTAGAAAGATAAACTCCAGCTTTGGCTGTGGGCGGATGTCTTAGGACCTTACAGGGAGTGGCTCGATAGCTAGACTCTGATCCCCAGCACCTTCTCCAATTAAACTTTCCACTGCTAGGAAAATACAATCCTGTGAAAACTCCCAACCAGAACATGAATCAAAAGGCTCAAGAGATTTCTCAACAGCTTAGGTGAAGCCTGATTATTATCTCAGGCTATCCAGGTTTCTTTGGATGATATTTCATGCAACTCTGCAACACGCGACTGAAGTCAGCGGGAATATTATCCGGCTGTTTTCCTTGCCTGCCCTCAGCTCCTTAGTAACAATCTTCCTTTCTATAGGAAACCGACTGCTCCTGATCTGGGGGTGTTTAGATCTAGAAGGGATGGTTGGTTGGTTCTGAGTCAGTTAACTGGAAATGTTCCCCCTATTAACCAATGTCTTTCTACTGCTTATTCAGACCCTGCCCTGAATCACAATAACGCGCTACAATAAGGATTTCCTAGCATGATCTGACAGGGGACAAAGGGCCTTCACGCACCTGCCTTCTGAGACAGAAACTAGAACATAGCCCCGGACAAACTGTGGTACCTACAGATGGAGTTCGGTTCTTAATGCATCTTAACCAACAGGCAAGCACTCAAGCGTTTCTACTTACTCACCATTCATCTACTCCCGTGATGACTTAAAGGACTGGAAAACCTGCCTTACAGTGCTAGACTCAAGGAGCTCAGTCTAACCAAGAAAAGGCTAAGGGGTGACTTGATCCCAGCCTGCAAGTACTTGCACGGGGAACAAAACTTGGATAATGGGCACTTCAATCTGGCAGCCAAAGGTCGAAGAAGCTCGGATGGCTGGAAGCTAGACAAATTCAGCCTAGACGCAAGGCGCACATTTTTAACAGTCAGGATAATTAACCATTGAAACAATTTACCAACAGCTGTGGTGGATTCTCCATCTCTAGCCATTTTTAAATCAAGACTAGATGTTTTTCTAAACTCGTACACACAGGAATTGATTCAGGGACAACCTATAGCCTGGGTTATACAGGAGGTCAAACTAGAGGATCACAACAGTCTCTACTGGCTTTACAATCTATGAAACTCTGATAGATTGGCTCTAGACCAGGGGTCGGCAACGTCTGGCATGCGGCTTGCCAGGGTGAGCACCCTGGCGGGCCGGGCCAGTTTATTTACCTGCTGACATGGGAGGTTCGGCCGATCGCGGCCCCCACTGGCCACGGTTCGCTGTCCCGGGCCAATGGGGGCGGCGAGAAGCCGTGGCCAGCACATCGCTCGCCCGCACCGCTTCCCGCCGCCCCCAGGTGCTTACCCTGGCGAACCGCGTGCCAAACGTTGCCGAGCCCTGCTCTAGACCAATAAATAATGTGGTTACAGCAGTGCATAGCTATGGTAATAGATAGGTTCTACAGTGACTAACCTACGTTTTTATGACTTCTTGTTTCTGTTAGACCTGCAGAGGAAACCCAGTCCTGGGAGAACGAGCTGGATTCTATTCTAACTCATGCATCACCAACGGAATACACTAAATTCCAAATTCAAATCTGAATTGATGATGCGTAAGCCGGAAAGAACCTGGCTTGACTCCCCAGTCTCAGGGGGAGTTTGCGGGTCTGGTGGCATTAAATGATTAGCTGTTTACTTGAAAAGCGAGTCCATGTGTATCTAGAGTTGCTGAGAGATGATACAGGAGGCGCCTCGCATAGATATTCTCAATAGCAGCAGTGCATTGGAATAAGTCCATCTCTTGCTGTTAGTTCTCAGGGGAGAGTCAGCTCTCCAGATCACTGTATAAAGGTGCCTCTGTTTATCTGAGCCTTTTCCACAGCTTGGATTTATTTTAAAGCGCGTGTTCTATTCTGAAGCATGATTATTGCTCCTTTTTGCCTCTCAGACCTTCGCCTTGGCAGGATCCACCTGCTGACTGTAGTGGCAACAGTCAGATTTGGCGGCTTCTCATGCTGGTTAGTCCTGCGGGGCCAAGAAGCTCTGGGAGAGCAAAGTAGAGCCTCTTGTGGCTCGTGCCTCATCGAGGGAATTGCAGATTCAATTCCGAGGGGGTTACAAAGGCAATGGGGCTGCACAGCTGTCCCGGGGGCAGAGATTCCCTGCAGAACCGTACTACTGGTGCTGATCCAGAGGATGGCAAGAGGCCAGTTGGACAGGGAAGACCAGGCAGAGAGGAAGGATGGTTCCAGTAGTTCAGGCACTGGAGTGGGATTTGGGAGACCCAATTCAATTCTCTGCTCTGCCCACAAACTCCCTGTGTGACCTTCGCCAGCTCACTTAGTCTCAGTTATTCATCTGTAAAATGGGGATAAAAATATTTCCCTGCTGCCTGGGGGGGCCTGATGGTAAATACAACAAAGATTGTGAGGCGCTCCGATACTGTGGTGATCCAGGTCATAGAAGGACCTAAAACAGATAAGAAGAAGCTCATGCCCATCTATTGAAGGCAGAGGTGATTCCTATTTCAATTATATACGTGTACCCAGAGGCTGTGTCCATAGACAGATCCTGTTCTCACTGAAGTCACTGGAATAAATATACATCATGTTCTGCTGAAAGGGGCTAGCAGTGAATCTTGTATCTAAAGACAATCCCAGACCTCGCTAAAACTTATGTTTGTGGCAAGCATAGTTTTAGGCCCAACAGAAGAAACAATCAAGACCCTTTAGGTAGCCGAGACAGCTGCAAACATGGAAGCTACTGCCCAAGGCGCTAGGCCACATGGTAGGTCAGAGCTAAGTTGTATGGGCTGAGGGGTTTCCCTGGTTGCAAACACAGGGGCTAGGATGTTGGTTGCTGCCTGTGTGTGTTGGAAAAAACAGCCAGCAGTGTGAGTGTGATCTTGAGGTGAAGCAGAGGGTCTAAGCTTCTTGGGCACAGAGCTCGCTGGAGGCGCAGGCATGGGGATTTCTGAGGAAGGAAATTGCCTGCTGCTATTTGTTTCTATGGTCAGAGAAACAGCACTCCATAAACATTTTTTGGAAATCAACAAGATAACCACCAAGAATATACCTGGCTCGTATAATCGATTCCTCAGCCTAAACAATTCTGAAAGGCCCCTGGCACTAACTAACCACTCAGGCTGAAGGAGCAACCATAACATGTGAGAAGCCATGAGGCTTTCCCCCACCACACTCCTCCCAGACTTACCGGACACCGTGACTATGATATACTGCTGCGGGGCTGGTGTTGGTGTTTGCTGGCCCGTGGCCTGAGCCTGCGGCTGTGGGGCCTGGATTTCCGAGACATACTGTTTCTGAGCGGCTGGTTGTTGCTGCGTGCTTTGCAATTCCGCTACATACTGTTGCTGGGCTGCTGCTGGTGCCGCTGTTGTCGCCGTCGCCGCCGACTGTTGCTGCGCCTGTTGCTGTTGTGACTGTTGCTGAGCTGCCTGTAATTCCGTAACGTACGCCTGTGTTGCCATGCCAACAGTGGGGAAAATGATAATAAATAAGGCTTTTTTTTTTTTTGCTTCCTTTTGTTGAGAAAAAAAAGAGGAAAAAACAAAATAAAAAAAAGAAAGAAAAAAAAAACAATTAATCAATTGTAAAGCGATCCGGGGATAGAAACAGCTCCCTGCTGTTCTATTCGTTAAGCAATAACTTAATTACACCCCGTGGTTAATAACTAATTACAGTCAATTACAGCAGGAGAAAGCAGTAGCAGCATTCATCTTTCTCTGCAGAAACAGGCCTGGAAAAGTAACGGTTCTGAGAAACTTGTTCAGAACCAATCCCCACATTATGACTGGATGCAATTTACGAAGCTGCGGCAATTATCTTTCCCAGATCCCCACCACTACAACGCACTCTTTTTATCTGTAGTGAAATGAAAGATCAGCCTGCTTCTGCGCTCGCTTCCACTGAGGGAAATCCACAGTGACTCCACCAAAGCCAAGGGGCATGAGGGAGAGGAGAAGCAGCCCTTAAGCTGGCAGTTTTGGTAGTGGCCTTGGATTGTGGGTGCCCAACTTGAGATGTCTTGGGCCCGGTTTCCAGAGGTGCTGAGTGCCTGCATCTCCAAATGAAACGGGGATTTTGGAAACTGCATTCATTTCCACATAACAAACAATCAAGCTTCAGCTTGATGGATCAACTTCAACCCCAGGGGCAACTCTCCTCTTACACCAGGGCTGGATTTGGTCCAGCACCTGGGAAAGGAGAGCTTTGCACTCAGACGTGAAACCCGCTTGACCAGATTCTGCAAATCAGTGACACTGACGTAAATACACAGCTTCACATCAACGGAGCAGAATTTCGTCTCCAGGCCTGCTGGAGGTTCTGACAGCATCACCAGCTCACCCCTTCTGAGGCTGTCCTGTGCAGTTCACTGGGTTGGAGATTCATGGATAAAATTGAAATAAAACAAGGTCCCATCAGCTCCTACGGATATGGAAACATCCCAGGACACTTTTCAAAAGAGTAAGGCAGGGCTTTCTCTCATTCATGGCCAAAATTTCCCTTCTTTTTGCTGTTGTGCACCCGCTGATTGCCCCTCTACGCCCCAGAAGTGACTGCATTTCACTGGTGGTATATGTTGAAGGGTTTACGAGAAGCTTTGCAGTGAAAAGTGCTATGCAAAAGTCAAATATTATTAGAAATCTGAAGGTCTGAAGCAGGCCGGATCATCAGAAGGGTGCCAGGCCTCAGATATATTCGAGAAGGACAGCGCTCACTCGTACACCTGACACACATCACACTTACTGTTACTGAGCATGTTCATGTTACAAGAGAGCCCATGGCGGTAGAGTCCAGTCTACAATAATCCCTTGACACTCCCGAGCCTTGGACTGAGGAGCTCAAAGCAATTTGCAAGCATTCGTTAATGAGGCATCTCACAGCTAGTGAAGTGTGTAAACTGAGGCACAGAGCGAGGAAGTGACTCTTCCCAAGCACACACAAATGAGTCAGTGGCAGATCCAGATTTCTTTTCACCTGCTCCCTTACTCTACCCACTAGACCACAGTGCCTTCTAGCCTAGTAGAACCTCACCACCCTGACTGCCAGCTTTAGTGTGATCTAACGGTTAGAGCAGGAGCCTGGAAGTCAGAGCTCCTCTGTAAAACAGAGATAACACTGAGGATTGATTAATATTTGTAAAGTGAGTTGAGCTCCTCAGAGGGGAAATGCTTTGAGGAAGGGCATGAAGAAACTCCACTCAGCTTTGCATAGACCAATCCATTTCCCGCACTGCTAAAGATCAGGACAGAAGTCAGACAGCAGCATTGCTGGTGTGTGTGCTCCTACGCCAGGGTCTCCGAGGGGGACGTAATAAGAATCATGTGCTGTAAGCGGCAGTCAAGGCCATCAGTTGCTTCTCAGAGACAACAACCCTGACTCCGGAGTTAGAGGAGTCATGACTGCCTAGAGTCTGCCCTGAAGCTTTCCGACAACAGTTTTCATTTGTCACTCTGATCTGCCAAAGCTCCCACCCCAGAGCCATTCTGGGGCTGCCTGTTTGCCCTTGCTGTGCTTCCCAGCTCCATGCCTCCCAGCTCTCCCTGTCCCTTCCACCTCGCTGGCTCTCAGAGCCTTTTATTTTGCTCAGCAGTAACGCAAGGAATCTACGGGCCCATACCCTGTAAGACACTGGCTCAAGCAGGTTAGCTTAAGTAAAGCAGGCCCATGACCCTTAGCACTGATAAAATGGCCTGACAGTTACCCTAGATTTTGGGGAACTGGGAACAGCTTGCTCAAGAGAGGGAGCTGGTTCATAACGCTACCAGGCAACCTCGGGAACACGGAGCTGAGCCTGGGCGTGGGTATTTTAGGGTAGAATCGTGGGCAGATGTTTAACCACGAACTTGCTTTAGCAATAGGCGATGTCTATGATGATGAGCTAAAAAACATTAATATCTTAACCTACAGGATAAGGGCACCCTGATATTCTGAGGGGGGGAAGCTGGATCTGGACATGGAAGGCTGGGCATCTGAATAAATATTCATGGTAGGGCCCAGGCCCTACAATAGGCCAAGCCCGCATATAGCAGGGGATGGGTTTCCATCAGTGACCCTTCAGCTTTTCATTGTTATCTACCACCAACCTTTGGGTGTGAGGGTTCTGCACCATCGGACTCATTGGACATGCCAGGGGCAGGGCTGATCCTGTGTCTCTCACCGCCAGGTCCCCAAGGAAGGGTGTGAGTAGATACCTACCTCTAAAGCTGCTGGTGATTCAGACCACTGCCACAATCACAGCTGGGAGAGATGGCCAGGGCCGGCGTTAGGGGGTGGCAAGCAGGGCAGTTGTCTGGGACCCCATGCTGCAGGGGCCCCCGCAAAGCTACATTGCTCAGGCTTCAGCTTTAGCCCCGGGTGGCAGGGCTCAGGGCCCCGAGCTTCAGCCCCATGTGGTGGGGCTTTGGCTTTCTACCCTGGGCCTCAGCAAGTCTAATGCTGGCCCTGCTTGGCGGACCCCTGAAACCTGCTCGTGGCCCCCCCAGGAGCCCCCGGACCCCTGGTTGAGAACCACTGGCTTAAAGGTCTAAGCATCAGGTAGGAGAGAACTACTGCCTAGAGCAGGGGTCAGCAACCTTTCAGAAGTGCTGTGCCGAGTCTTCATTTATTCACTCTGATTTAAGGTGTCGCGTGCCAGTCACACATTTTAACGTTTTTAGGAGGTTTCTTTCTATACGTCTATAATATAGAACTAAACTATTGTTGGATGTGAAGTAAATTAGGTTTTTAAAATGTTTAAGAAACGTCATTTAAAATTAAATTAAAATGCAGAGCCCCCCCAGACCGGTGGCCAGGACCGGGCAGTGTGAGGACCACTGAAAATCAGCTCGCGTGCCGCCTTCAGCACACGTGCCATAGGTTGCCTACCCCTGGCCTAGAGCCTCTGGAAGGAGGAGTTCTAGTTCTTAAGGCAGACCTTTGAGCTGGTTCTATTCCCTGCTCTGAGAGGTATGTGTGATCTAAGAGTCAAGACATCTGGATTCTATGCCCATTTCTGTGACCTTGAGCAAGCCATCCCCCGTGCCTCAGTTTCCCAATATGTAAAATGGGGATAAGGATAGTAACCTCCTGTGGGTTTACCTAGTTAATATCTGCAAATCTCACTGACGATGTGAAGAGCTTCTCACCCAATGAAAAGACCTCTTTTTTCTGACATTACTAAGTGTCCCCTATGGGTCATTTGCAGCCATGGGCACATGCGGTTAGCCAGGCATTTCCCACCTGTCAACAGCACTGCGAGAGCCAGGATCAGGATCGCTTTCTGGCAGGCAGGGAGGCCACAGCATGTGCAAAGCCGCCGTGCTCAGCTTAAGGCACAAGGCACAATCCACATTCCAAAGGTTCCTGTGCCCTTGGTCACTCCTTTAGGAACATGCCAAGCTTGGAAATAACCTGTCTGTTTTTAGATCCATTCCCCACCCCCAGAATGAATCACAGCAATCAAATACAGGGCCTGATTCTCCGAGATGCAGAAGAGCCTGCATTTCCACGTGGGTGCAAGGCCCCTTCTGAGGCCCAGGCCTGGGGCAAGTTCCTGGCTCCAGCCACTTGCTGATTCTTCTCATGCTGCAGAGCAAGAGGGCCAATCTCTCAAATCAGGCACATAAAACCTTCTGAAAGGGCCTCCGGATTGCATTAACCTTTCCTCCTCCCTTCTCCCCCAGAGCAAAGGAACACTCGGGGCTACTGAATGCCCCAATCAGAGGCTACATCTCACAGGTCTTCACCAACAGAGGCTGCTACGATCTTTGGATGGTGCTTTTTGTAGTCTAACAATATGCTATGGAAGATGCTGAATGCAAACAGCGGACAGCTGGGAGACTCAGTGACCACTTGGAATGAGAGAGAGACATTCCAATCCAGCGGCAAGGTGTTGGGGGAACTGGCTGGTTCAGGGGTCACCTCTCGGCTGCTGGTCCCAGTCTACATTAGGGTGACCAGATAGCAAGTGTGAAAAATCAGGACAGGGGGTGGGGGGTAATAAGAGCCTATATAAGAAAAAGACCCAAAAATTGGGTCTGTCCCTATAAAATCAGGACATCTGGTCACCCTAGTCTACATTGGTAATTTGGTAGTGACCAAAAGTTGCCAGCACCTAGAGTTACTTTAGTGACCCATGTAAAATGAGTTGGGAAATGGTCATGGGCCAATTCTTAGTGACCACCTTAGGGGCTTGTCCACATTCTAGTTCCTACTGGGTTGGGGTAACAGCACAGGACAGGTGGCTTTTGCACGGAAGACAGGATTGGAGTGTGTTTAAGCAATGATCCTGAATTGTGCTGCACATCATGGTTTAATCTCATAGAATCACCCAAATGGGCTGGCAGGGATCTCAAGAGAGACATTAAATCCAGCCCCCTAGAGTATCCCTGACAGGTGTCTGTCTAACCCGTTCCTAAAAACCTCCAATGATGGGGATTCCACCACCTGCCTTGGAAGCCTGTTCCTGTCCTTTGCTATCCGTATAGTTAGAAAGCTTTTCCTAACATCTATCCTAAACCTCCCGTGCTGCAAATGAAGCCAATTCCTTCTAGTCCTACCTTCAGTGGTCATGGAGAACAATTGCTGACCATTCTCTTTATAACAACCCTGAACATATCTGAAACTGCTATCAGGTCCCCCCCTCTGTCGACCTTTCCAAGACTAAACATGTCCAGTTTTTTATTTTGTCCTGATAGGTCAGATTTTCAAAACCTTCCATCATTTTTGTTGCTCTTCTGTGGACTCTCTCCAGTTTGTCCACAACTTTCTTAAAGTGTGACTCCCAGAACTGGACACAGAACTCCAGCTAAGGCCTCACCAGTGCCATGCAGAGTAGGACAGCTACCTCGTGTCTTATATATGGCACTTGTGTTAATACACCCCAGAATTATATTATATTAAGAATATATATTATATTGTATTAACCTTTTTCGCAACTGCATCACATTGTTGACTCATATTTCAACTTGTGATCCACTATAACCCCCAGACCGTTTTCAGCTATATTACCACCTAGCCATTTATTCCGCATTTGATTTTTCCTTCCTAAGTGCAGTACTTTGCACTTGTCTTTACTGAATTTCATCTTGTTGATTTCAGACCAATTCTCTAATTTGTCAAGGTCATTTTGAATTCTAATCCTGTCCTCCCAAGTGCTTGCAATCTCTCCCATCTTAGTGTCATCTGCAAATTTGATAAGCGTACACACCACTCCATTACCCAGGTCATTAGTGAAAATATTGAATAGTACCGGACTCCAGACAGACCTGTGCCAGGTGCCACTAGATACTTCGTACCCGTTTGACAACAAACCATTGATAACTACTCGTTGAGTACAGTTTGTCAACCAGCTATGCACCCACGTTATGCTAATTTCATCTAGATCACATTTCTCCAGTTTGCTTATGGGACTGTCATGTGGGACTGTGTCAGAAGCCGCACTAAAATCCAGATGTATCATGTCTACTGCATCCGCTAGCCCAGTAACGCTGCCACAGAAGGAAATTAGGTTGGTTTGGCATGATTTGTTCTTGACAAATACATGCTGACTATTACCTCTAACCCTATTGTCCTCTAGGTGCTTACAAACTGATTATTAAATAATTTGTTCCACTATCTTCCCAAGCATCGAAGTTAGGCTGACTGGTCTATAATTCCCCAGGTCCTCTTTGTCCTTTTTAAAGACAGGTATTATGTTTGCCCTTCTCCACTCCTCTGGGACCTCCCCCGTCCTCCAGGAGTTATCGAAGATAATTGCTAATGGTTCTGAGATTGCTTCACTAGTTCCTTAAGCACCCTAAGATGAATTTCATCAGGCCCTGATGACTTGAATACTTCTAATGTACCTAAACATTCTCATCTACCCTGCAAGCCTGAACCAGGCTGCTATAGTATCTGGGGACAAGGGTGCTGTGAACAAGTTCCCCAGCATGTTAGGGTTTACAGTGGGATCTAGCTGACTGTCTTGGCTAATGGTTGAATGGGCCATACTTGCCTTTTACCCCAGAGTGGGTCCCTCCAAGGCTGGGAGGTACATGCACAGGGGAAGCTTGCCTTGTCATTGTTCTGCAGAGACACCTCAATCCAATACCTTTCATCAGCATGAAATTCACCCAGGTTTGAAGGTTAAAAACTCTTACACAATGAGCTCAAATAACAATAACGATCTCATGTTCCTGTAGAGCCTTTTCCTTCTCAAGAACCCCAGGGAGCATGTTACACATTGGCATTATCACTAAAATGCAGCCATCTCTGGGGGGGGATGTGGCAGCTGTTTAACAGTACACAACAAGCATACAGTTTAGGACAGGGAGCGAAGAAGAAGCCCATATCCAGCTGAAACTGCAGAAGCAAAATGGAATCACCTGAGTTGGAATTTGGCCAGGAACCTCGGGTTAACAGCCTGAGTCTTGTGATTAAATGTCGTATTTCACAATGTGTAGGACCCACTCTGGAAGTGCTTTACGTGGGTCTGTCAGCACACAAAGATGCTCGAGAAGACCCATGTCCGCTGCACAACGGGGGGGACCACGACAGCAAAGACCCCAGTGGCTGCCAACTGTGCAGTACTGAGCTACTGCTTGAGAACCGGAAGGTGAAATTGGTGAGGAAATAAAAGTGAAACCGACCAAATTCAGCCTTGGACCCAGCATAAATAGTGAGACGTGAATCTGATTTGTAAAATCTTTTCATTTTATAAATTGAAGGTGTCAGGAGTAACACAGATAATGATAATTACTACTATTCTGTACTTCTCTAACACTGACTATTGCAAACATTTATGAATTCAATTTCTTAATGCTTTTGGGAGGTGGGTATGATTATGTTCATCTTACAGGGACAGTGAGGCACAGAGAGGTTAAAGTGGTTTACCTGCAGTCAAAGAGGAAGCCGCTCCTATAGCTAGAAATGGAATCCAGAACTCCTAACTCCCAGTCCTGTACTTTAATCACAAAACTACTCTTCCTTTCAAAGAAAGGCAGGAACACCTTTAAAAACATATGATCTTTAACGTGAGTGTGTCCCTTTATTTGTGTTAATTTTAGCGTTTAATGACACAAAGTGTCCACTCACACCAACTCCACTGGCCCTTTAAACGACAGATTTGTCTCACCAAGGATCAAAGCAACAGACTATTCTGCCTAGCTTGTCTCTTTTTCTCACGCACTTTGTTCTCCAGTTAGATCCTGTGAACAGCATCCTCCCCTCCACACGCATGAGCCAAAGTGATGGAATCTCTTCACAAAACATGTGATTTGCTTAACGCTGGCTGGGGCCAGACTGATACAAAAGGGCATCGATGACAGGAACGAATTAAAACTCTCCAGGCTTTTGGAATGACAAATTTACAACCAAGATCCCTGATTAGAGGGCGTGATCCTGTAAGATGCTCAACTCCCTCTGGCTTGCTCAGCACCTCACAAGGTTATATCCTGTATCCCGACTTTGGCAACGTAAGAGCCTCCTCTTCCTGCTCACTCAACCTAAACTGAGCAACGTCCGTACAGCTCCTAGTAGCTATTCCCCCCAAGCCTCCTCTCTATGTATAACAACATCTCATTCCTCCCCGTTTTGCCTATCCCCTTGCAATTTATTTGTGAAATGCCCAGCAGGAGATCAAGGGGAAAGTCACACAAAGGACCCACAGCCACAGACCAAGATAAACGCAGCATCATAATAAAGTTATGAAACAGTAATGCGAACCACAGGAAAATATATAGAAGGTGCAAATCCACCCCCTACTGAACATTTAAAGCCACGGAATGGGTAATTTAGAGCCAGGGAGAAGGTAATTTCCCTGGCGAATGGTCCCCATCCCTAATTTTCCTGAATTGCTCCAATTTTGTTGACAGGATTCAATTTACTGAGGACATTCATGGGTCTGGAAATTGTTTCCAAGGCCTGGGAAATGTGATCGTGCTGTGTCTGCTCTGTGGTATTTTGATGCTATGTTGTCATCTCCCAGTGCCACAGTGTGACAACGCAATGATACTTTGACACACTGTCACAATGACATTTTGCACAAGCATGAGCAGCGGCAGCTTTGATGCCATTTTGACACAATACTGACGTGTCACCCACAGCGTGATGGTGTTTTGAGACATCAGCGTGCTGCCACGTGATGACATTTCGAAGACACTGTCACCGCCCGTCACCTTTTGACTCCACACCACGGCCATCGGGTTAAGACATGAAGTTTTCAACATATCATCACATCTTGTGGCCCAATGCTGCGCTGAGGCAAGACCCGCTTTTGCCAGGGCGCGTTTGACCTCATACACTGATAGCGTAATGCATCATCGGTGCATGCGATGCTGATATTTTGACACCATAGTATATTTGAGTACATCACCACCACTACATGGTGCAAAGAGGTTCTGATGCCACACTTGGGCATTTTGAAACCGGTGGCATTGGCATAACGTCTCAATGCCTCCTCGTGCTGGGCCGACACGAGGCTGTATCCTCAGGCACCGTCACGGCGTGGGGGTGATGTCACTTCGAGGCCTCACTGTGCGCAGCCCGCTGACCTGGCAACGCCTCATCCTGATGTCATAATAACGCATCAGCGGGGCCGGGCGGCGGGCTCCCGGGGCCACACTGTCGGGGCCGGGGCGCGCTGGCCTGTTAACGCCTCGGGCTGGCCCCCTGACGCCTCGCCGCTGGGCCTTGTGATGTCACCGCATGACATCATGGCCTTTGACTTGGCCGCAGGCATTGTGATGTCACCGCATGACATCATGGCCTCTGACGCGGCTGTAGGCATTGTGATGTCAACACATGACATCACGGCTCCTGACACCTCGTTGCTCGGCCATGTGATGTCACCGCATGACATCATGGCTCCTGACGCGGCCGCAGGCATTGTGATGTCACCGCATGACATCACGGCCCCTGACGCAGCCGCAGGCATTGTGATGTCACCGCATAACATCACGGCCCCTGACGGCATTGTGACCTCACGGAGGGAGCCCCGCCCCACCGTGGAAACCCACCCCAGTGTTGGGGGGCAGGGAGGGGGGCTCCCCCTGTTGGGCCCCGCCCCCTCCCCTGTCCCCATTGGTGGCCCCCCGCTGCCCCGCGTCTTCTGATTGGCCCGTCCGCCCACCAATCACCGGGGAGCGCTGTACGCCCCGCCCACCGGGCCTGGGCCCTTCTTAATCCCGGGGCAACGGCCGGGCCCTCACTCGAGCGCGGGCGGCGCCTCCCCCTGGCGCGAGCGGCCCCGAGACTCCGAGTGACCGACTGTCTCGCCCCCCTCCCCCCTCAGGGGCGCGCCCCCCCCCCCCCCCCCGCAGCCATTTTGTGTGGCGGGGGAATTCGAGTCGGACCCACCTGAACGGTCCCTCCCCGCGGCCCGGTCCCGGAGCCCCGCGGAGGCCGCTTCGCTTCAGGGTCCGACGCTCCGGGGCCGGGTGGAGCCGCCGGTCACCGGCCGCGGCGGGGCCGGGTTTTGGGAGGGTCTCGATTAGTCGGTGGGGGGGGGAGGGGGTCCGCTCGGGGCGGTTGTTGTTGTTGTTGCCGGGTTTCCTGGTCGCCACGACTACCGTGGCTATGGCGCCCTCCGTGTTCCCTCACCGGGGCAACTGTTGCTACCCACCTCGGCGGCGGGCGGGGCCGAAGGGGGGAGAGAGGGAGGCCCCTGGGCTGATTGGACGCAGCGGGCCGCCGCATTGGGTACCCTGGTTGTCAATCTTCACCCTGCTCGCTCTGGTTGGTTGCGGGCCGTGCTACTCATGGAACGTCCCGCTTCCTATTCTGGTTGGAATTGGCCGGATTCGCTTGGCGTGTGCTGATTGGGTCCTGGCCACGCTTTTCTCCACGTTGATTGGGCAGTGCCTCCGTCTGTCTCGAGATGGGGCGGGGGGGGTTTGAGGAGGCGGGTTGGGATTGGCCTGTCAGGGCGTTGGCGGGTTGCGATTGGTTACAGCCGCCTTCACTCAGTTGGAGAGGAAGCGGCAGTTGGGGACTGTAGAGCCGCGCCCCAGCGTGGGAGAAATGCGCATGCGGGCTCTGCCGTGTGGGATGATGGGAAATGTAGTTCTTGGCTAGCAGAGGCCAAGTGTCGCCCTGCCTGTCTCTGCTGTGGCTGGATGGGCCACTGACCACCTCCTAGCTCAAACCCGTGACGTCACTGCGCGGGGTGTGACATCACACTGTGCTTCAAAACCCCACAGTGGTGCAATGCAATGCCTTGTGAGGCAGTGATGTCACTGGGATGCAGAGGACATCACTGGGTGCTCGGTGGCACTGCACAAGCGTGCACCCGACAGAGAGCAGGTCCCCAAAGCTGGGCCCCCAGCATGCACAGGCTGATGTCCTGATCACAGATCTGCCGGGGGTGCTCCTGGGACGTTACATCCCACACAGCACAAGTGGCGGGGAGGCAAGCTCCCTGTAGCTGCTCCCCACATGTCACACCACACACCTGGCCAGGTTGGTGCACTCTTTTTTTTTTTTCCCCCCCGACTACCTCTGATGCATAAAGAGGAAGGACGGTGCAGGGGCTAGGACGCTAGCTGAAGACTTGAGAGATCCAGCTTCAATTTCCTGCTCTGCTACAGCCACTCTGGGTGACCAAGGGCAACGCACTGGGCCTCAGTTCCCCATCTGTAAAATGGGGTTAATCACGCTCCCCGGGCTCGCAGGGGTGTTGTGGAAATCAATGCGTTAAAAGACTGTGAGGCGCTCAGAGGCGATGGTGCCGAAGGTCCTGTATGAGAATCTGGGACAGATAATTGGTCTCTACCTTCAGGATAGCCTATTTGATGGCCCGCTGGTCTTTCCTCAAATGGTCAGGAGTCAAACTGGAAAATAAGGAAAAAGCAAGGCTGTTGTTATGGTAGCGCCCAGGAGACCATCATGCTGCGCACTATACAAACAGAGACCAAAAAGCGGGTCCCTTCCCCAGAAAGCGTACTCTGCCCCTCTCCAGACGCCAGAGCAGGAGTCCACTCTCTGCTGGTCCTCGGGCTCCCTTTCTGGCGAGCTTTGAAAGAGTTAGTGGATGTTGACACTTTAAGAACCACTGTGAGGTTTCAAAGCGAACGCCCCATTGACCCCAGAGACACTTCTCAAAGCCACAGGGCCAGATTCTGACTTGTCTGCCCCTGGGGCAGTCATTAACACTGGGGCCTGGTGGGCGCTATATACTGTATTGACTTGGGAATGTCGGACACTTACTTTGCAGCTGTATAAATGTAACGAACTGGGCCTGTTCTCACTGTGGTCTGTGAATGCTGACAGGGGAGTGTGACTAGGATGGTCTGCATTGCAGGATGGGATCTGCCCGAGGGCGCATACCTGAGTGTGTAACATGAGAACCCAGGAAGGGGTTGAAGGGGAGGCAACTCCGAAGCCCGGGAAACTAAACAAGGCTGTGGGAGGGGTCGCTGAAGGCAGAGTGCTGGAAGCAGGCAGGGAGAGAGGGCTGGGGGGCAGAGATGGCTCTGACCTCCCAAGGGGGGCTGGGCTGGGATGCCCGGGGACCCCAAGATGGACCTAACTGAGGGGGTCCCTGTTGTCTGTGCCTGCAAGACCTGTCTTGGACTGTATTCCTGTCATCCAAATAAACCTTCTGCCTTACTGGCTGGCTGAGAGTCATGGTGAATCGCAGGAAGCCGGGGGTGCAGGGCCCTGAGTCCCCCAATACTCCGTAACAACTGGTGGCAGCGGCGGGATCTACTGCACCCCGTGAACGGCGCTTCCTGCAGTAAGTAACTGGGGAGCAGTAAAACGAAGGGGGATTAACGGGAACCAGGCCTGCTGAAAAGTGGAAGAGAAACGGTTATTACCCCTGGGAGTGTGTGACCAGCGAAAAGGACTTTTGCAGTAACAGGGTCCCCCGGGGGGATCGCAGCGAGTGGTCCCAGGGGCGGAGGAGTCTGCAGCTCGACCCTGGCGAAAAGGTGGTGACCTCAAGAAGGGCTGGCACACTAGGGGTCCCCCTGGGAACTGTGGGGAGCTGTGAGCACACAGGCCGGTAAGTGGCCAGCAGAAAGATGTATGCCAAGCGGCTTAAAAGCGACCTGGTGAAGCTGTGCAAGCAAAGGCGGCTGCGCATTGGGAGGCTCACCAAAGAACTGCTCATTGCCCAGCTGAAGGCGGAAGATCGCGCAAATGAACTGATCCCTGTGTCTCAGGGAAGCAGCCTGGCAAATGCAGCGCAGGCACCAGTGTCTGTCCCAGCTGGGAGTGGTCAGCCGGCTGCTGAGGGCTTCCCGAGACCCCTCCTTCCTATGCCTAGGGGAGGGGTGGGGAGGAGCCCAGCAAATACCAAAGGCGCCGTGACCCCCCCGGCCAGCAGGGAACCCTCCCGGCGAAGCTCGCCGGCCAGCAGGGGATCCTCCCGGCGACGTTCGGCATCCGGGGAGCGAAATTGGCTGAAATGAAAAAAAGAGCTAAAACTAAAAGAGCTGAAGAATCGTGAACAACAAAGACAGCATAAAGAGAAACAGCGTCAGCATGAACGGGAGGAAAAAGAAAGACAGCATCAGCGTAAACGGAAGAAAAAAAAAAAACAGCATCAGCGTGAACAAAAGAAAAATAAAAAACAAAGACAAAAAAATAAAAAACAAAAACAGAAAAATAAAAGACAGCGTCAGCATAACCTGGAACTGGCAAAATTAAAGGGCAGCGAACCCCCGGCTGCGGTGAGTGAGGGGGGACCCAGGACTGCACGGAGCTTTAATAAGTGCATCATGGCCCCATACAAGGAGGGGAAGAACATGGATGACTTCCTGGAGGCCTTTGAGACGGCCTGCGAGCTGCACCGGGTTGATCCCGCGGACAGACTCCGGGTCCTTACCCCCTTACTGGACCCCAAATCCGTGGCATTGTACCGCCAACTGGGAGAGGCAGAGAAAGGGGACTACGAACTATTCAAAAAGGCCCTGCTACGGGAGTTTGGGCTGACTCCTGAGATGTACCGGGAAAGGTTCCGGAATCAGGATAAAACCCCTAAGATCTCATATCTGCAACTAGCCGCCCGCATGGAAGGATACGCCAGCAAGTGGGCTGATGGGGCCCAGACGAAGGAGGACCTGGTCAAACTGCTGGTACTGGAGCAACTGTATAAGCGGTGCCCATCTAACCTGAGGCTGTGGTTGGTGGACAGAAAGCCAGAAAACCCGCGACAGGCAGGCCGGCTGGCCAACAAGTTCGTAAAAAGCCGGTCAGAAAATAAAAGGGAGGAGTCCCAAAGAAGCAATCCCACCACAACGCAAAGAGAAAGTCACCATGGGACCTCCCCGTGAAAAAATACAGAAAAACCCCATCAGAGGGAAACATCCGGCATCAGGACCATCCGACCCACTCAAGGGGACCCATGGGACATGGGCTGCTACCACTGTGGCCAAAAGGGCCACATACGGGCCCAGTGCCCCAGGCTCAGGAACAGACTGAGCAGGCCGAACCCACAGAGGGTTGACTGGGTAGAGACCCAGCCCGGCAAAAGGCAGCATTCCCAGGGAAGGGGGGCTGGCAGAGTACCACCTGCTAAGAAGGGAGGAGAGCCCCAGGCTAGCTTCTCTGGGGGGCCAGATGCTCCAAATTCAAAGTTCTCCGTTTACAGGGTTGGCGCGGGGCTGTCCCTGCGGAGCGAGTGCCTTGTTCCCCTGAAGGTGGAGGGAAAAAAAGTTTATGGTTACTGGGACACGGGCGCAGAGGTGACACTGGCCCGGCCCGAGGTGGTGGCCCCAAATCGGGTGGTGCCCAACACCTTCCTAACCCTGACCGGGGTGGGCGGGACCCCATTCAAGGTTCCCGTAGCGAGGGTACACCTGAAATGGGGGGCCAAGGAGGGCCCCAAGGACGTGGGAGTGCACCACCATTTGCCCACCAAGGTGTTGATGGGGGGGGACCTAGAGGACTGGCCCAGCAGCCCCCAGACCGCCTTAGTTGTGACCCGCGGTCAGAGCCGGCAAGGGGCACTGCCCCCTGGCCTTGGGGGGGGTGCTTTGCCTGAGGCGCGGGACCCTAAGCTGGTGGGGAGGGAACGCCCAGGGACGCGGCTCAGAAAGGCTGCAGCTTCGGACCCAGCGGGCGAAAAAAAGCAGGTGGCCATCCCTGTCCCAGCTGCTGAGTTCCAGGCCGAGTTGCAGAGAGATCTCTCCTTGCGGAAAATAAGGGACCTGGCCAACCTCAATGCGGTACAAACCATGAAACAAGGTGGCCGAAAAAGGTTCCTGTGGGAGAAGGGGTTCCTGTACCAAGAATGGGCTCCCCCAGGGAAAATGGAGTCAGGGGGAATCAGGAGGCAGCTGGTGGTACCCCAAAAGTATCGCCGCCAGCTGCTGTGCCGGGCCCATAACATTCCCCTCTCAGGGCACCAGGGAACCTGGCGTACCCAGCAGAGGCTGCTACGGAGCTTTTACTGGCCTGGGGTCTTTGTTACTGTCCAACAGTACTGCGGATCCTGTAACCCCTGTCAAAGGGGGAGGAAGGCCCGGAACAAGGGAAAAACAGCTTTAGGACCCTTGCCCAGCATAAAGGATCCTTTCCGGAGGGTGGCCAAGGTTAAAAGGGCGGCTCTAAACCAAGAGAGCCCAAAGCACAAACCTCCAGACTGAAGCGCTGGGAGAAGACCACAGCCCAGTTGGAACCCCAAAGGTATGGGGGTGGGAAAAGGGCGCAGGCCGCATAAACCTTCCCACATGCAAACTGCGAGTGCCATCAAGCACCCCCGACCTAAGGGGGGGCGTAAAACTGGAGGGGCCTGGTGTAATTCTCACCAAGGAATGGGAGGAATGCGGGGGCATCCATGGGAACGGGGGTAGGTTCGAACTTCCCCGGGTCACTGGCTAAAGTGACCCTGCTCAGTTCGGTCTCGAAGGGGGGAGAGATGTGACGAACTGGGCCTGTTCTCACTGTGGTCTGTGAATGCTGACAGGGGAGTGTGACTAGGATGGTCTGCATTGCAGGATGGGATCTGCCCGAGGGCGCATACCTGAGTGTGTAACATGAGAACCCAGGAAGGGGTTGAAGGG
>NC_048313.1:15891896-15902949 GCF_013100865.1 Trachemys scripta elegans | reverse complement strand
GGGGTCAGAGCTGCCCATGCGGTGCTGCCGGGAAGGTTGGAAGCTCCGGAGGGCCCCGCTCCCTTGGACCGGATTCTCCCACCCCTTGTGAGGATCATTAGCCCCACTTCATCATGGGGGGAAACTGAGGCACAGAGGTCTGGGACTCTCCTGATCTGTCACAGCCCGTCAGCCGTAGAGCTGGGGACAGACCCAGGAGTCTTGTCTGTCTGCTTTGCCCTCTCCATCCCTGGAGGCGTTATGGGGACCTAGGCTTTGTGGATGGCAGACGGGCCATTCCCTATAGGGAAAGCTGGAAGAAAGCCGGTTGTGAGGTGCTCATAGCTACTCCAATCCCAGCCTCTGCAGCAGGGGGCACCATAGGCAGCGGTGCAGGAACACATGCAGCCAGAGGTTTCAGGGTAGCAGCCGTCTTAGTCTGTATCTGCATAAAGAACAGGAGCACTTGTGGCACCTTAGGGACCAACACATTTATTTGAGCATAAGCTTTTGTGGGCTACAGCCCACTTCTTTGGACGCTGTAGCCCACGAAAGCTTATGCTCAAATAAATGTGTTGGTCCCTAAGGTGCCACTAGTCCTCCTGTTCTTTATGCAGATACAGACTAAGACGGCTGCTACCCTGAAACCTCTGGCTGCATGTGTTCCTGCACCGCTGCCTATGGTGCCCCCTGCTGCAGAGGCTGGGATTGGAGTAGCTATGAGCACCTCACAACCGGCTTTCTTCCAGCTTTCCCTATAGGGAATGGCCCGTCTGCCATCCACAAAGCCTAGGTCCCCATAACGCCTCCAGGGATGGAGAGGGCAAAGCAGACAGACAAGACTCCTGGGTCTGTCCCCAGCTCTACGGCTGACGGGCTGTGACAGATCAGGAGAGTCCCAGACCTCTGTGCCTCAGTTTCCCCCCATGATGAAGTGGGGCTAATGATCCTCACAAGGGGTGGGAGAATCCGGTCCAAGGGAGCGGGGCCCTCCGGAGCTTCCAACCTTCCCGGCAGCACCGCATGGGCAGCTCTGACCCCTGGCCTTGTTACCTGCGGGGGTGAGGGGATGACAGAGGGGTGTGAATGGATGATCCATGCACTGAGGGGTGTGTGTGTGTGTGTGTGCACGCACAGAGAGCTGGTGGGGGCTGCCTCTGACTCGCTGCCACTGTCTGTCCCTCCGCCGTGCGGCACGGCGATAACCAGCAAAAGGTTATCAGCATCTCGCTCCCTGGCGGCACGGCAATAACCCGCAGAAGGTTATCAGCGTCTCGCTCCCTGGCACCCGGGGCTGATGCCCCCTGCTCCCCCGCGCCCACAGAAAGGTCTCTGTGTGCCACTCGAGCGACTCGGCCAGCTCATTGGGGAGATAGCGCCAGAGCCGATGGCCAAAGGCCACCCTTTGTGCGGTGTCTCCGAGGGGCTCCTCGGCAGGGAGGGGGCGGGATGGTATAAAGGGTGCTGCCGTGGGGATCAGGAGGCAGCTGTGAGCTCTTCTGTGGCCTTGGCGTCTATCTCGCTGCCCCAAGCAGCCATGCAGAAGCTCCTCCTGGCGTTGGCTTTTGGGATGCTGCTCTCGGAGCCGAGGCTGGGGGCTGAGGGCCGGAACCCACCCTACGGCGTCAAGCTGTGCGGGAGGGAATTTATCCGGGCCGTCATCTTCACCTGTGGGGGCTCCCGCTGGAGACGGGCAGGTGAGAAGGGGGGCTGGGGCGGGGTGTGCATGGCTGCTGGGTACCCAATTGAAGGGGAGTGGGGTCTGCTGGTTGGAATGGGAGAGGGAGCTGAGAATCAGGAGTCCTGGGTTCTATTCCTGGCTCTGGGAGAGAAGTGGGGGGGGGCGGAATTGGGAGTCAGGACTCCTGGGTTCTGTTCTTGGCTCTGCCACTGACGTGCAGCATGACTTTTTGTCAGTTCACTCCCCTACTCCGTGCCTCAGTTTCCCCATCTGTAAAACCGGGATCAGTGTCCCTACCTTGCCTCCCCCGAGGTGGGGATTGTGAGTCTTAATTCAATGTTGGTGAAGCGCGCTGCGGCTTGGGTACAGTCCAGGCGTGACTGAGTGTCTGTTCCCCCCCAGCACCGCCAAGGTGGGGTGTGGATCGCTGCTCAGTTCTTAGGAGCAGCACAAGGAGCCCGGGTCGCCCAGAAGGGCAGATCTAGGGTCCCACGTTTATTCCCAGAGCAGATTTGCTCCCATGACAAGTCAGAAGCCAACGGCAATTTTTTCCCCTGGGAAATTTGCCAGCGCTGCCTGCCTCATCGCCCACCAGCTGGGGGGATCTGTGATGGGGCGTACGAACCCCGCGTGGCCAGGAACGGGTTACCACGCTGCATTGGCTCTGTCGGCCCTGCCCCGGTGTACCCACAGCGAGCGTCAGCGCTGGAGCTGATCCCCACGGTTTGCTCCTCGAAAGAAGCTGGGCTGAGGCCAGCGAGTGCCTAGAGATTGCAGCCTGCCACTGTCTAGTCCTGACGAGGGGCTAGTGATGGATTTGTTACCTGGGACTTGTCTGTTGTTCCCGCTGCAAGTGCCAGCCTGAGCCCTGACTTCTATCCCCGGCTCGGCCGCCAGCCCCGCAGGGGGACCTTGGGCATGTCCCTTCCCCTCACCGCGTCTGTTTCCCCATCTGTAGAATGAGGCTTTGATCTGTTCAGAGAACAAGACCTTCAGGGCAGGGACTGTCTCTCCCCTTGTGTCCGTGCAGCACCTGGCACAATGGGGACCCTGCTCTTGGCTGGGGAGGAGCCAGGGTTCTGTGCGGCATTTGGTGTGATGGGGGGGGCCCCCGATCTCAGGGGTGGGGGGTGGTCTGGTGCAGTGGAGACACTGACTTTGTTTGGGGGGAGGGTGCGTTGTCGGGGCAATGCCCACATGATGGGGTGGGGGCCCCGATCTCACTCAGAAAGGGGTGTCTGTCCAGTCACTGTGATGGGGGGGGCCCCAATCTCACTCAGGAGGGGGGCGTCTGTGAAGTGACTGGTGTAATGGGAAGCGCCGATCTTGGGGAGGGGGTGTCTGTGCCGTGCTTGGCGTGATAAGGCACCTAGGTTTTACTTTTGCGTCCCCAACAATACTGTTTAGGGAGTGACCTATTGGCAGGGTCCGTTGGGTCTTTAGGAAAGAAACTTACATGTCAGAATGAGAAGACAGAGAGACCAGGATAACTTCAGAGGGGAGCACTGTGTGGCCACCTCTGCTGGCTGGAATCAGAACAGCTTGTCTGTGTGTCATAGGCCCTATACTGCTAACAGCAAGAAGGAGATTTTCCCTTCAACTCAACTCAAGCGGAGAGGTCAGTGCTTGGGAGCAGGAGGAACTGAGTTCTAGTCTTGCTGTTGACAGGAAGTTGTGGCCTTTTGGAGCCAGGTCCCCGGGTCTTCCTCTTCCGTTCTCTATGCATTAACCCCTTCCCTGTCTCCTCCTCACTGCAGGTGATCTCGATATCCTGAGCAGCCCCCCTGCAGGGGAAGACTCCGCAGAAGCCGCCTCCAGCGAGTGGGATGCCAGCCGCCTGCCCGGGACGCTGTCCCACCAAGACCTCTCCTCCGACTACCACGAGAGATGGAGAGGCAAACCGGGCCGCGGCCTCGTCGAGGAGAGCTGGCCTCTGGAGCGCGCCGTCCGGGACGTCATGGCGGGGCTGAGCACCTCGTGCTGCAAGTGGGGGTGCAGCAAAAGTGAGATCAGCTCCCTGTGCTAGAGGCAGGGGGTTGGGACGAGGGGGGGCGGGGCAGGGTTCGGCACAGGGCACCGCATGCTGGTACTGGGCCTTCAGCTCGCAACAGGGCAGCTCTGATTGGCACCAGCGGAGGATCTGGCCCTGGGATCGCGGCTGCAAGTAGAAACCCGCCGTTAAGAGCTCTGCAGTTGCTCAGCCCACTGGGAGCTCTGCCCGAGTGAGGACTGCAGGGAATGGGCCATGGAAATGTATGTGACTTCAGAGAGGGGTAATGTAATGCTGGGGGTGGCCCCCTGGGAGGGGGCAGTGGGGGACTCCAAGGTCCTGGGGCGTATGGAGATTGGAGGCCGAGTTTCGATATGGACACGAAGAAGGAACCAGATGACGAATCTCGCCCCACCCTTCCCCTTCCAGTTGTGGTGTCACCCCCACCTTGCCTCTTCTTGTGCTTGTATTCAGGGTTAAATAAAAGATCAAAAGAAACGAACAGTGTGAGAGGGACTCTGGGATCAGGGGGACGCACTGGAAAATCGGAGTGACTTAGCAGGGGCTGGACCTTCCCCAGAGTGCCTCCTGCTGGGGCAGGAGTAGCCAGGAGCTCTCCTCCAGCCGGCACATCTGCCCCGTTCCCTATCTCACCCCCTGTTGGGAGAAGCCAGGACTGCAATGGCTGTGAGCGACCCTCCCACCGCCGGCACATCTGCCCTGCTCCCTGTAACACCCCCTGCGGGGACTGGAGCACCTGAGAGCTCTCCATGCACCCAGCTCTCTTGCTCTGTTCCTGCAGTGGGAGAGGCCGGGCGTGGAGTAGCTGGTGCCCCAGCTGTGCCCCGTAGTCCTTCCTGGGGAAGCCCCTGGGCTGAGAATTCCCGTCAGCTTCTAGCTCTCTTCCCTGTGGGCTTCTGTTTTATGGCGAATTCCAGGAATGATTCTCCTCTTACTTCCCGCTTCCAGTCCGGCCTTGGCGATCAATGCATAACAGCGAGGGTTGGGCAAGCTTGGTAAACACCACTCGCAAGGGACGCTCTCAAAACCCTGTGTGTGTCCTCTGTTTGTCCAGCCCCTAGCAGAGCGGGGTCCTGGTCCATGACAGCAGTGCCTAGGCACTATACGCTCCCTAAATCCCCCACAACCCAGGTGCTCCATGGCCGGGCTCAGAGAAAAGAGGTTTTCACTTTAGCAAAGGGCTTTTCAAGAGGAGTAGAGACAGCTCCAGGGGCAGGGCAGGGCAGCGCCCCGTGGCTGGTGGGCTGCAGGCTAGATAGTCAGCCTTCAAATCTGTGGGGCTGATCAACCATCACCCTGCCTCTGGTGGAGTCAGTTAGCTTAGTGCTAACCACTAGCCCCCAATCCCCTCCCCATGCTGGGGAGAGAACCCAGGAGTCCTGGTGCCCAACCCCCTGGTCTAACCACTCTACCCCACTCCCCGTCAGAACTGGGAATAGAACCCAGGAATCCTAGTGCCCAACCCCCTGGTCTAACCACTCCACCCCACTCCCTGTCAGAACTGGGAATAGAACCCAGGAGTCCTGACTCCCAGCCTGTCCCCGCTCTAACCACTCCACTCCACTCCCCTCCCCGTCAGAACTGGGAACAGAACCTAGGCGTCCTGACGTTCCTTCTTTGCTTTCACATGTCTCCTTGCATTGGCCTCTCCGTAATGCGGGATATTGTTAGATGCACGTCAGTACGTTGTGTGGCACTGGACAAATACTGTTGCTTAGTGTTTGGCTCAGGAACCGAGTTCGGGAGTGAACCGTTCTACTTATTGCTGGGGGAGAGAGACTGGGCTAATGCAGGGGGGGCCAACCTGAGCCTGAGGAGACAGAATTTACCCATGTACATTGCCAAAGAGCCACAATAATACGTCAGCAGCCCCCCATCAGCTCCCCCCCCCACTCCCAGCTCCTCCCACCCACCGGCAGCCCCACTGCTCAGCGCCTCCCCTTCCCTCCCCATCAGCTGTTTCCTGGCGTGTAGGAGGCTGGGGGTGGAGCGAGGGCACGGCAGGGTCAGGGGAGGGGGCAGGAAGGGGTGGAGTGGGGGCAGGGCCCATGGCAGAGCCAGGGGTTGAGCAGTGAGCACCCCCCAGCCCATTGGAAAGTTGGCGCCTGTACTGCCAGCCCCGGAGTCGGTGCCTAGACAAGGAGCCGCATATTAACTTCTGAAGAGCCGCATGTGGCTCCGGAGCCACCGGTTGGCCACCCCGGGCTAGTGCTTAGAGCAGGGGACTCGTGGGTCCGGGCGCCTGGGTTTTGTCTCCGGCACTGGGAGAGGAGTGTGCTCTAGTGGTTGGATTAAGAGGGGACGGGAAGCGGGACTCATGGACTCTGTTCCTGGCATGAGAGGGGAATGTGAACTAGTGGTTAGAGCAGCGGCAGGGAACTGAAAAACGGGACTCCTGGGTTTTATGCCTATTGCTGGGAGAGGAGTGAGGTCTAGTGGTTAGAGCAGGGCTGACTCGATGGTCTAGTGGTAAAAAAAAAAAAAGAAGTGGGTAAACTAAACTCCCTGAGCCCCAGATCCGTAGTGGGTCAGCTCTGTCTACCCCAATTTGCTCTCGACGACACTCCTGGGGTGACCGGAAGTCAGGATTTCTGGGTTCTCGTCTGAGCTCCGCTCGGCACATGGGTAAAGCAACAGACTGGGGGATCCCCAGCTCTGCTGTGCGGTGTGCGGTGATTGGCTTCTCCTCCTTGCCTGCGCCCCCTGTTTAGCACAGACACTAAACACACCGCCCACCCGCCTTCCGGCGCTAGCTCTGCGGGACGGGCGCCCCGAAGAGCCACCCAGGCGATGCTGCAAACTTTCAGAAACTCTGCCTGGGGGCTTGTTCCGGTGCCTCGGCAGCTGTGTGTGTGTGTGTGTGTGTGTGTGTCCGCACGCATGTCCTGTACAGCTCGCTCAGCGAGTATACAACCGAGCGCTTCCTGCTTCAGCACAGCCTCTTTCCTGTTCACTCACTGCCGGCCGCTTTGTCCACATTCCCGCTCCCCAATGGATGGCAAGGGCTGGGTGGCCACCGGGCCCCAGAGACAGGCGGCCGGGACCATGTGAGCCCCTGGCATGTGGTCTGATTTTGCCACCGCTTCCTTTCCCGTCTGTTTCTCTGTTCCTCTTTCCTTCTACCAGTGAAACTCGGCCGCAGACTCCAACTTTAAGCCAAGTATGTGACTGGGGTTGCAAAGTACCTTGTGGAGGGGGTTATGGGACAATGTTGGCTGAGGGGTAAGGATGGGGATGGACGGGGGAGGTTATTGGGTTAAGGTGATGGGGCCCAGCTGTTCCCAGATCCAGATGTGTATGTGGGGGGCGGGGGGACTCTGCATTTCCTCCCCCCACACCGCCCCGGACAGGGAGGGCTGCAATGGAAGGGGTGTCTCAAAGGGTAGTCCGCGGAAGATCTCTCTGGGTGTTCATGTGTTTGGTTTGTGCTATGGAGTGTGTGCAGAGGAGGGTAGCAAGGGAGAAGCAGCACAAAGAGCTGTTTGGCACAAGCTCTACTGAGTCCAAGAATCAGGACTCCTGGATTAAATTCCCAGTTCCGGGAGGGGAGTTTGGGCTCGTGGTTAGAGGAGCGGTGGCTGGGAGCCAAGATGCGAGGGTTTTGCCCCTGGCATGAGAAGGGAAGTGGTGTCTAGTGGTTGGGGGTGGGGCTGCTGGGAATCAGGATTCCTGGGTTCCATGCCCAGCTCTGGGCGTTAGGACTAGTGGTTAGAGCGCGGGGGCGGGGCTGTAAGTCAGGTCTCCTGGGGTCTATTCCCAGCTCTGGGAGGGGAGCTGGAGTTAGAGGTGCAGCAGCCTGTGAGTCAGAATTACTGGGTTCTATCCCTGGATCCCTGGGCAGCACAATATGGGGAGAAGGTGACCAGCCCTCTGTGGAGAAAGAAGTGATTCAGGACTATTTAGAAAAACTGGACGTGCACAAGTCCATGGGGCCGGATGCGCTGCATCCGAGGGTGCTAAAGGAGTTGGCGGGTGAGATTGCAGAGCCATTAGCCATTATTTTTGAAAACTCATGGCGATCGGGGGAGGTCCCGGATGACTGGAAAAAGGCTAATGGAGTGCCCATCTTTAAAAAAGGGAAGAAGGAGGATCCGGGGAACTACAGGCCAGTCAGCCTCACCTCAGTCCCTGGAAAAATCATGGAGCAGGTCCTCAAGGAATCAATTATGAAACATTTAGAGGAGAGGAAAGTGATCAGGAACAGTCAGCATGGATTCACAAAGGGGAAGTCGTGCCTGACTAACCTAATTGCCTTCTATGAGGAGATAACTGGCTCTGTGGATGAGGGGAAAGCAATGGATGTGTTATTCCTTAACTTTAGCAAAGCTTTTGATACGGTCTCCCACAGTATTCTTGCCGGCAAGTTAAAGAAGTATGGGCTGGATGAATGGACTGTAAGGTGGATAGAAAGCTGGCTGGATCGTCGGGCTCAACGGGTAATGATCAATAGCTCCATGTCTAGTTGGCAGCCGGTTTCAAGCGGAGTGCCCCCAATGGGCATTGTGCCCATTACAACCTTCCAGCTTCCGGGCTGGAGCCAATTAGGGTCAGGAAGGACCTTCCCTATGGGCCGATGATCCCCTCCCTGCGGGGTTCTGGAACAGCAGGTGCCAGGCACTGTTGGGGTGGGCTCAGGCTAGATGGACCTTGGTGCTGATCCAGTCCGGCCTTTCCTATGTGCAGTCTGTGCGTGAGCGCAAATTGAGGCCTTGCAGAAGTGCAAGTCGGAGCTCCATTTCGTCACCACATCACTGGTTTCCCGTCAGACTCCCCCATTTCTCGGTTTTTTTGGGTCTTGTTCTGCGCTTTTATTTACTATTTTTTTGCTTTCGACATTTAGATCTCACCTCTGTCTTAGAACTTTAGCCTGCCACCCGTCACTGTGGACTCTGGGCACCTCCCACATTAAACCCATGGCAGTAGCATGGCCCAAGCAGATTTCATGGTGCTCCAGCCCTTCCCCTTTTTGTGGGGTCAAATCTCTGCCTGGGGTGTAGTTTGTGGCCTTGATTTTTATTCATTTCCTTTAGTTGTTCGTGGCAGTTTTAGGACCTTTTGTCTCCTCCGGTATTTTCTTCCCCACCTTCCCATGAGAAGACTATGGATGACCAAGAAGCTTGTGCCCCCAGAGATGCTGATGAACCGAGAGGGGAAAACATTGATTTGTTTAAAAACAACAACAACTAACAGATTTGTTAGTCTTTAAGGTGCCACCAGACTTCTTGTTTTTGGGATACAGACTAACATGGCTACCCCCTGATACTGATTTGTTTATTTCATTAGTACCTATTTAACTCAAATGCCTGAGGAGCAGTTAGGAGCAAAACTATCTGGGTTAAACCCTGCAATTCATAGAATCATAGAATATCAGGGTTGGAAGGGACCTCAGGAGTTATCTAGTCCAATCCCCTGCTCAAAGCAGGACCAATCCCCAACTAAATCATCCCAGACAGGGCTTTGTCAAGCCGGGCCTTAAAAACCTCTAAGGATGGAGATTCCACCACCTCCCTAAAAAGAACAGGAGTACTTGTAGCACCTTAGAGACTAACAAATTTATTAGAGCATAAGTTTTCGTGGACTACAGCCCACTTCTTCGGATGCATATAGAGTGAAACATATATTGAGGAGATATATATACACACATACAGAGAGCATGAACAGGTGGGAATTGTCTTACCAACTCTGAGAGGCCAATTAAGTAAGAGAAAAAAACTTTTGAAGTGATAATCAAGCTAGCCCAGTACAGACAGTTTGATAAGAAGTGTGAGAATACTTACAAGGGGAGATAGATTCAATGTTTGTAATGGCTCAGCCATTCCCAGTCCTTACCTCCCTAGGTAACCCATTCCAGTGCTTCACCACCCTCCTAGTGAAATAGTGTTTCCTAATATCCAACCTAGACCTCCCCCACTGCAACTTGAGACCATTATTCCTTGTTTGGTCATCTGGTACCACTGAGAACAGTCTAGGATCCATCCTCTTTGGAACCCCCCTTCAGGTAGTTGAAGGCTGCTATCAAATCCCCCCTCATTCTTCTCTTCTGCAGACTAAACAATCCCAGTTCCCGCAGCCTCTCCTCATACGTCATGTACTCCAGGCCCCTAATCATTTTTGTTGCCCTCCATTGGACTCTTTCCAATTTTTCCACATCCTTCTTGTAGTGTGGGGCTCAAAACTGGACACAGTACTCCAGATGAGGCTAACTAACCACCTGCTAACTAGACATGGAGCCATTGATCACTATCCGTTGAGCCCGACGATCTAGCCAGCTTTCTATCCACCTTACAGTCCATTCATCCAGCCCATACTTCTTTAACTTGGGGCAAGAATACAGTGGAATTCTTTAGCTTTGCTAAAGTCAAGGAATAACACATCCACTGCTTTCCCCTCATCCACAGAGCCAGTTATCTCTTCTTAGAAGGCAATGAAGTTAGTCAATTAAACAATAACAATCAGTAATGACTCCCTAGCTCTTATCTAGTGCTTTTCATCCTAATTAACATGGCACACATTAAATGGAGGAACCCCAGGTTCCGTGATAGTTCTCAAAATGTAAGTGGGGAATGAGGATCAATCAGATCTGTTTCTAGTGGAGTTTGCTCTTGGCTCGTCTATCTAGCAGCCCAAGGTCTAACACGATCCAGGGGCTGGAAGCTGAAGCTAGACAAATGCAGACTGGCAAGAAGGCGTTGTTGTTTTTTAACAGCGAGGGGGGTTGATCACTGGAACAGCTTACCCAGGGTCGTGGTGGCTTCTCCATCGCTGACAAGTTTTCAGTCAGGACTGGATGTGTCTCTCAAGGCTCTGCTCTGGGAGTTATTATGACGATGTTCTCTGGCCTGCGTTAGCCAGGAGGCCAGACCAGATGACCACAACGGTCCCTTCTGGCCTTGGGATCTATGCCTCAGGAGCTCTCGAAGCACTTCACACAGGATCACCAGTAAATGAAAGGCAGAGAGAGCTCCCAGGAGACCCCCCGGCAAAACCAGAGGGGGCCAGATCTGCTGCGCTAAGGGGGTTCCCAGTGTACAGACCCTTGCTCCTTGCTTGCCAGGTTGTTGACCAGCTCCCTCTGCTCCCCATGCGGGGCTGGCGCCATGAGGAAGAGATGGAGGGGAGCGTGGCTCCTACTGCTGGCACTGGAGACCTTTGGGTTTCAGGAAGGTGAGAGCTCAGTTTCAATTTCCCAGGACACCCAAGTCCAGGTTCTGATTTCGTCTACACTGGGGTAAATCAGGAGTGACTCCTAAAGAGTCTATTGCCACGCATGGATGGAAAGCCAGTCCGGGTGCTGTCAGAATCAGACCCCTGCTCTGTCTGAGGCTCAGTCCCAGGCCCCAGACCCACCAGGCTCCAACTGCCCCAATGGACCGCAACAGCCT
>NC_048313.1:15853020-15886922 GCF_013100865.1 Trachemys scripta elegans | reverse complement strand
GGCTCCCAGAATTCCCGGCTCTGGGAGGGGTGGGGGGCCTCGAGGTTAGAGCAGTGGGAGGTCTGGGAGCCAGGACTCCTGGGCTGTCTTCCTGTGGGATGTGCCGACTCATCGGGTTATTCCCTGGGTTCATCTGCCAGCAAACGCAACCAGACGCGGAGTTCCCAGGCCCCCGCCGGACAGAGCTGGGTGGTGATTGGAAGAAGCAGCCTGACGCACAATGAGAACTATGCCGTGTGGGTGGAGGCTGGTGACGGGACCCAGATCACCCCAAGGCTAACTCTGACCCCGCATGAGATAGGTAACCCAGAAGCAGCCCAGCTCCTCCCCTGCCCCTAGGAGCGAAGGGTGGGGGTGGGGGCCTGGGGGGATTGGGAGATGGGGGGGAGGCTGTTGGGCCCCATTGGGAATTTGTGTTGATTTCTTCTAGATGTTTGTCATTTAAAATCCTCTAGACCTGGACCAGCTGTTTCACAGACAGGCTGGGTGCAGTGGTTAGATTGGGTGTGGGTGAGGCTGGGAGCCAGGACTCCTGGGTTCTATTCCCAGTTGTGGGAAGGGAGGGGGGTCTAGTGGTTAGAGCGGGTGGGGGCTGGGTTCTATCCCAATTGTGGGAGGAGAGTGTGTCCCAGTGGTTAGACCTGGGAGCCAGGACTTTTGGGTCCTACTTTCCCTTTATCCACTGTGTTGGTTCCAGTGAAGCCGGATCCCCCTGTACTGAGCCTAGTGGACGTGACCCCTGTGGTCACCGTGACCTGGACAAACCCCCAATGGCCCCAGCATTTCTCCCTGGATCTGGCCTGCCACCTTCGCTACCGGGTGTCTGGGACCCCCAACTGGACCAGGGTGAGTCTGCATGGCAGGATTGCAAAATGTGCGGCGGTGGGGGGGTGTTGAGAGACAGGGCTTCCTCTGGGATAGCAGCCTACTACTGCTGCTAGATAACAGAGCTCCTCCTTCAGCTCAAGTAATGGAGGGCTGCATTCTGGTGCTACAGAGTCCTGGGTTCAAATCCTGCCCATAACATAGCAGGGCCTGTTACATCTTCTGCTGACGGGGGGCAGCTGTAGAACGACAGGTGCTGATTCTGGGGCCCCATCTCTCTCCCTCTGTGCTGTTCTCCCTGGCAGGTTCATGAAGAGGATGTTGAGCCCAACAACTACGAGTTCTCCAGCCTGGAGCCTTTCACGGCCTATGAGGTGCAGGCTCGCTGCATCCCTGAGGACCGGAAGGGCTTCTGGAGCGACTGGAGCCCGTCCCAGACCTTCCGGACCCCCGAGGCTGGTACGCATGGGCCTGAGCCAACCGGAGCAAAACGCCTGCCCTGCGGGGGAGGGTCACACGTGGTGGAGTCAGTCAGCAACAGTCAGGACTCCTGGGTTCTATCCCAGCTCTGGGGTGGGGGGGTCTAGTGGCTGGAGCAGGGGGCTGGAAGTCAGGACTCCGGGGTTCCGTTCCCAGCCCTGGAAAAGTTCTCCCCGCAATGCTAAATGCAGAGGCCTGTCCTGCCCCGGGCAGTCAGGGGAACACCCCTCTTGGGAAAGGGGCCCAGTGCTTTCCTGGCCCCGGAGAGCTCCTGTCGGGCCCTGTTCACTCTCCCTGCCCTGGAGTGACCCCAGTTTCTTCTCGGATGCCCCGGCCCCTCTCTGTTGCCCTTAGCCCCGCTGGGCCTGGTGGACGTGTGGCGAGTGGCCAGCCCCCCTGAGTCCGGAGACACCAGCCTTCTGCTGCTGTGGAAGGTGAGACCTGCGCGGGCCCATCACTGCGGAAACAAAGGGGTGGAGTACAGCAGAATCTTCCCATTGGTGCCGGAGGTGGTCCCAGCTGATTGGATAAACTCCGCTGTCACATGACTAGGGGCGTGCACCCCAGTGCCCTGGCCAAATTCCGATTGGCTTTCCCTTCTGGACACGCCCGTAGCCTCCACTTCCTGTCCTAAACCGATGAGCCGTGTGTCCATGCAGCTGCTAAGCAGTGGCCACGTTCCACCCCAGAGGTGGCTGCATTGCAGGGGTAGCCCAGGTTATTCCCAGGCACTGGGGGCCTAGCGATGGCAAGCACAAGGGGCGACCCCATCTGGAGGGCGGGAGGGTGGGATACTCATCCATTTGCATTAACCCTTTGCTGGATTCCCGACCAGCCACTCAATTCTGAAGCAGCCAGGGGAGTCATTCGCAGCTACAGCCTGGCCTTCCGGAGCGGCAGCAACAGCTCCGAGAGCCTGGAGTCCACCTGCTGCAACGTGAGCCTCCCCTCCAGAACCACCCACGTCTGGATCTCGGCAAACAACCACGTCGGGCGGACGCAGCCTGCCTACCTCAGCTTGGAGCGGCAGGGTACGACCGCGTGGGGGCCCATTCCCTGCCCACTGAGCCAGACTGGCCCCTGGGAGCCAGCGCCCCCTAGAGGGGAAAGGCCCTGTGCCCCATTCCCTGCCCCCCCCCCAGCCAGCCAGTGCCCCCACCCTGGGCTGAATCAGGACCGGCGCCCCCTAGAGGGGAAAGGCCCTGAGTCCCATTCCTGCAGCATCCCTAACCTGGCGCAGGGTGGGACCCAGAGAACGACCGCCCTTGCCCAGTGATGGATCCTGTGGCTTCCCCCAGATCTGCCTGCCCCGGCGGGGGTCCGGGCTGCGGCCGTGCATGGGCAGGATCTCCTCGTTACCTGGGAGCCCAGCAAGGACCCTCTGGAAGGGGAGCCCACGGAGTACCTGGTGGAGTGGGCCGAGGAGTGCAGCAGCTCAAAGGCGGCATCCCTGGACTGGGTGCGCAGGCCGGCTGGCACCCACAGGGCCCTGCTGACAGGTATGGGGGGAGCCCGGCTACAGAGGCCCCTGCATGCCACAGCATGGGGCCGGGGGCTGCTTCGCCCTGCCCCACCCCTGACACTCTGCTGGGAAAACTCACAGCCTGGGCAACTGCCAGGCCCTTTGCATGTGAGAGTGAGGTCTAGTGGTTAGAGCAGAGGGGGACTGGGAGTCAGGACGCCTGGGTTCTATCTCTGGCTGTGGGTGGGAAGTGGGTTAAAGTAGGGATAGGACAGGAGTCAAGGCTCCCGGGTTCTATTCCCAGCTCTGGAAATGGGGAGTAGGGTCTAGTGGTTAAAGGAGGGAGGGCTGGGAGTCCTAACTCCTGGGCCCATGCACAGAAGTGCTGGGTGCCTCAGTTTCCCCATTTGTAAAATGAGCCTCGGAACCCTGCTGCACCGAGGACGGGGAGGGGAGGCCAGAGCTGTGGGGCTCGGTTGTAAAGTGCCCGAGAAGGGCAGGGAATTTCTACTTTGTGCTTCTAAGCCAGCGACCACTCAGATTGGCAGCTCGCCCTGGGAACTGACCCTGTCTCCCTTCGCTCCCCCGCCCCAGGTGACTTCAGACCACGGGTGCCGTATCAGGTCCGCGTGTACGGGCTGTACCCCGGGGGCTTTGGTGCATCGGCCCCTGTCCGAGCCTACATCCAGGAAGGAGGTAGGTGCACAGCCCCTGTCCCACCCTGATTGGCACTCGCTGGGCACTAAGGAAGGTAGGATGGGTAGTGCTGGCTGTCACTCACAGCCCATCCCCTCTCCTTTCTCCCCAGTGCCATCGGCAGGGCCCCAGGGCCTGCAGGATCATAGCATCTCCAAGGAGGCGTCCATCATCTCCTGGGAGGCAATCCCCCTGGCGCAGCGCAACGGGCACATCACTCACTACACCCTCTACCTCGCCACGCCCACGGAGAGCCCACAGACCTACCAGCCCAGTAAGTGCCACCCCACAGATCCGGGGTGCTGTGGGAACAGGCAATAACCCAGCAGCATGGGCCTGGTGGGAGCTGAGTCGATATCTCAGGTGGGGCAGCCACTGGAATTGGACCTGGGGGTCTCCGAGCTAAAGGGATCGCTCCCTCTGCCAGCAGCAATAGTGAGACTTTTATCCTCTATGTAGGCTGGCCACTAGAAGGGGTGCTGGTGAAGACAGGCGCCGAGCCAAGTCTTGGGAGTGGAGAAGGGGCGTTAGCCTCAGATAGGAAGGGCAGCTCTCCCTTCCCCTGCTGTCTGACCCTGGCGAGGCGGGGCTGAGGGCAATGGGAACATGGAGACCTCAGGCCTCCCAGCTCACGCGTCTCTCGTCCCCTGTGCAGTTGCTGCTACAGAGACAAGCTACAACCTCTCAGGTCTGGAGCCCGGCACCTCCTACCAGCTCTGGATGACGGGCTCCACTTCGGCCGGGGAAGGAAACGCCAGCTCCATCCATCTCTTCCACACGCCAGGTGGGGGCTAAGCAGGGTCCGGTGCTGGGACGGGAGCCCCTTTGCAGGGAGCGGGGTGCTTTCCCCACACACTCCCTGCTGGCCCGACATGGGGCGAGGGGGTGCTGTGCTGCAGGGGGTACTTTCGCCCCGCACTCAGCAACACTCAGGGGATCAGCCGCGGTGTCCCAGCCAAACTCCACCTCGGGTGTTTCAGTTCAGCCTCTCGTGCAGTTGCAACCAGATGCGGGATTCTCCTTCACCTCACGTGTGCAGCAAGCTGTGTGGCTCTTTGTCACCTGCCGCGCCTCACCCCAGAGGCAGGAATATCAGCGCCGGGCCAGGGATCCCTGTGTAAACAGCTGCCATGCCCCACCCCAGAGGTGGCCGCAGCTCAGCGCTGGCAGAGCAATCCCCACGCACTGGTGCTGTGTGCCAGCCACACAGCTGTATGTGTGTGTGTCATGTTCCATCCCAGAGGTGGCTGCATCTCAGCGCCGGCAGAGCAATCCCCATGCACTGGTGCTGTGTGCTAGCCAGCAGCTGTCATGTTCCACCCCAGGGGTGGCTGCCTTTCTGGATTGTCAGAGGAAAGGATCCAGGAGGCTACAGTAGCCTTGTCCTTTCCTACTGGGCCTTCCTCTCACCCTATGCCCCGGTACCGTGGCTGGGGGAGGGCCGAGGTGTGCGTGGCTCAGATCCCGTTGCAGAGCGGGGCTGGGTGGACCCTGCCCGCTCTGGGCCGCATGGGGCTCTCCCCTCTAGCTGGGGGCAGGTAGGGATTGAGGGACGGAGTCACTCGGGCTTTCTCCCAACCCTGCTCTCTCTCCCTGCAGATTCCCGCTGGGAGGCCGTCCTGGCTTCCCTCCTCGCAGTGGGATTCCTTCTTTTCCTCGCCTGCGTCCTGGGAGCTGTCCTGCATGTGCAGTAAGGATG
Source organism: Trachemys scripta elegans (assembly GCF_013100865.1). NCBI lineage: Eukaryota > Metazoa > Chordata > Testudines > Emydidae > Trachemys > Trachemys scripta. The sequence goes on along the minus strand of NC_048313.1, from coordinate 15,881,760 downwards.
CCAGGCAGTTGGTGGGGGAGGGGAGCGGGCCCCACGCAGGGTCCTCCTAGGTCATCCTGGACGGTGCCCACGCCGTGCCGTGCTGTCCCGCTCCGTGGTGCCTGGGGCACACGGACAGAGCCAGGCAACAGCTTTCAGCGGGAACATTTTTGGGTGAAAAATGCGGCACCAGCCCGTTGGGTGAATCCGGGTCTGGTTGCCAAGTTGCGCATCGGAAATGCAAAAAAACCACCCCAAATTCAATGTTGAAATATTTCCACTTTTTCCCGGCTCCGAGCAGCTTTGGGTTTGGAAACATCCTTCCGCCTCGGTTTTCGCCGACGCAGAACCGGTCCGGGATGCGGGAAAGGCAATCGCAAGGTTTCGATTCACCCCGAAGGAGGCTTTCCCACCCAGAACGGTGGGGTCTGGCCTTTGCCATTAGCTGAAACTGTTGAAAAACCTCAGGTTTGGTTCAACCCAAAATCAAAATGGATCTCATTTTTGCAAACGAGACGTTGCATATTTATCAAGTGTGCAAATCAAGGCGTGCCATGATTTGCATAACACCTGGCAGGGGCTGGCCCCATGCAGCCAGGCAGTCTCTGTACCCCACTGCTGCCCCCCCCTCGCCCCCAGCTTTCACCCTGGTGTTAAAAAAACCTTCCCCTCTCTCTCGCCCGCAGGCTGCTGGACCTGTGCCAGAAGGTGCTGCCTAGCTGGTGCTGGGAGAAGGTCCCAGATGCCACCCACAGCAGGATTATGCTGCACGAGGTAGACAGGGTGAGATGGGTGGCCCGGGCTAGGATGTGTGACCCGCCCTCGTCCTGTGCAGTGGGGCCAAGGAGGCAGATCGGGCGAGCCAGGCCTGGACAATCAGGGGTTGGGGAATGGGGTCTAGAGGTTAGAGCAGGGAGGCTGGGAGCCAGGACTCCTGGGTTCTCTCTCTGGCCTTGGGTGGGTAGTGGGGTCTAGTGGTTAGAGCAGGGGGGGCTGGGAGCCAGGACTCCTGGGTTCTATCCACAGCTCCAGGAGGGCAGTGGGGGCTAGTGGCTAGAGCAGGGGGGCTGGGATCCAGGACTCCTGGGTTCTCTCCCCAGCTCTGGGAGGGGAGTGGGGTCTAGTGGTTAGAGCAGGGGGGTGGGGAGTCAGGACTCCTGGGTTCTATCCACAGCTCCAGGAGGGCAGTGGGGGCTAGTGGTTAGAGCAGGGGGGCTGGGAGCCAGGACTCCTGGGTTCTATCCACAGTTCTGGGAGGGGAGTGGGGTCTAGTGGTTAGAGCAGGGGTGGGTGGGGAGTCAGGACTCCTGGGTTCCATGCCCAGCTCTGGCAGGGAGCTCCTTGTCGCTAGGGAGTGAGATGACTGCTCTCATGCTCTGTTTCCTCCAGGATCCCCACAGCTACAGGGGTCCTTTGGTGCGGGCCGCGGCCGCGGAGGAGCCCCCCATCACCGAGCTCCACATTGCGGAGCCAGCAGAGCACGTGAACCACGGCTACTCAACTCTGCCCCAGCTGGAGTCTCCTGTGCCTGCCCGGCCCCACGGCGCGGGGGCTGACGACGGGCCCGGGAGCAAGCCCAGGACAGAGGAGCTGGGGCCAAGCAGCCTGGAGAAGGCGTGGGGAGAGCAAGCCCCGGTCATTTCTGGCTACGAGAAACATTTCATGCCCACCCTGGAGGAGGTGCTGGGACTGGCCTGAGGGACGCGGCTGGGCGAGACCCACCAGCCCCACCCAGCATTGCCCCAGGCGCTGCGGGAGACCCAGCCGGGCCTGCCTGGCTCGAGGGCCAAAGACTGGGACATGGGGTCTTTCCCCTGTAGGGGGCGCCGGCTCCAAGCTCAAGTTGGGGCAGGGAATGGGACACGGAGACCTTCCCCTGTAAGTGGTGCTGGCTCTGCTCTGGCCTTAATTCTGCGGTGACCGAATTGTCCCTGTCTGGTGGACTGAGTTTGCTGGTATAACGGGTCCCTCCTAGACAACCTCCCCGACAGACTGCCTTAGCAAACAGGCCCAAGACTGACTGGCCCATGGAGACCGAGTGCCTCTCCGGACTCCCACCCCCCTCTGCTCTAACCACTACACACACTACTCCTCTCCTGGAGCTGGGGAGAGAACCCAGGAGTCCTGACTCCCAGCCCCCCGGCTCCAACCACTAGACACCACCCTCCTCCCAGGGTCTGTGACAGACCCCAGACCCCGCCCAGCTAAGCGTCACCCTGGTATCAGAGCAGGCCAGCTTTCTCCCCACACTCAAGTCCTGTAGCTCCGAGTGCCACAACATGCCCTTGTACTGTATTTTTTACCTGTACTGTATAATACCTGTTTTAAACCTTGGCTCCCTGTCGTTCATTGCCCCAAACAAAGCAGCGGCTTTCCTGTCGGGACCTCAGAGGGTCTGGGCAGGGTCTGGCGCACCTGTGACCGACTGCCTCCCGCCTGGTGTACAGAAGCTGCCGAAAGCGGCAAGCTCACCACAGGAGCAGGGGCGGCCAGCTAGGAGCACCGCAGCAGCCGGCCTGCAGAGCTGGGGAGCCAGGGCCGGGGGGGGCTGCATTGTGGGTGGAAGAGTCAGTCAGTGGGGTGAGCACCCGAGTGCTGAGGGGCTCAGGGGTAAGTGACCCAGAGGTGACGTCCCTGCAGGGCGGACTGGGAAATTATGGTTCACGGGGACCCTGGGGACCCTGGTTGGACCAGCTGGGCTCTCCTGACCATTGAATTGGCCAGCAAGAGAGACTGGGTTCACTTTAGAGTGGACCGAGGGAAATTTGTCCTGCTGCAGGCGGGGGCTGCCTTATTACAGCGCCTCACGTCGACTGCCTGGGAGAGAGGGAGCCTGAGTCCCATTTTACAGATGGGGAAACTGAGGCCCAGAGTGACTGGGCTAAGGTCACACAGCATGGCAGTTGTGGACCCGGGCGTAGGACCCAGGAGTCCTGCTGCCCATTCCCCTCCTCTAACCGCTGGCTCCTACTCTCCCCCCAGAGCTGGGTTGGGAAGCCAGGAGTCCTGCCGCCCAATTCCCCAGACTTGCTCCTGGAACCCAGGCCGGCTGCCCGAGGCCCTGAGAGCGCGGCTGTAGCTCGCCTAGACTCTGAGAGCGGCAGAGCGGCCTTCTGGCTGCTACGCCAAGACCACAAGAACATCCTTCCTCTCAGGCGAGCTGCAAAATACGTGAGATGCTGCAACCTTCCCCGGCAGCGCGCAGGGGCGGGGCGGGCTCTGCTCCTCCAGCCCAGGGCCCCGGCTCAGAGCTGCTGCACCCAGCATTTCTCCAGCAACAGCCGGGCAGGTGTCTGCTCAGCATGTGTCCCTGGCACCCTTGGGCTGCCCCAGTGCATGCCAGACACTTCAGCTCTGCCCTGCTCCAGCCCCGCGCCTGCCTCGCTCGCTTGGACTCCGCGGGGTGAGCGGGCAGCGCAGAGGAGGGCGTGAGGGGAATTGGCACTCAGACTTGGCAGGGGTAGGAAAGGCCCAGCGGGTGCAGCCTTGGGTGTGTACCTGACAGATGAAGGGAGGGGTTGGGACCTGCATGGGAGGGGACCTGAATTGAGCAATTGCTTGGACGATGCAGGACTACGGCCCTGAAGAGACCCCCCCCCATGTGGGACCAATGAGGTGAACCCCTTAATATTGTAACAAGCTGGCTAACGCAGGTAACGCCACTGCCCTCTGCTGCTTTGGCTTAGCTGTGTGTCATAGGCCCTGCATTGCTCACAGCGATTCCCCTTCAGCGCCAGGAGCTGAGTTCCAGTCTCCTTGCTACAGCTGACTGGTAACAATCCTCCGTGCTTTCCAGCTGCAATGATGGGCAGCCACAGGGCCCCGTCGGGCTGGGCGCTGCCCAGACACAATGACACAAGCCCTCCCCGGAAAAGCTCACAGTCTAAACGAGGGAAACTGAGGCACACAGCCATGAAGTCACTTGTCCGAGGTCACACAGTGAGGCGATAAGTCAGGAATTGAATCCAGGTGTCCTGAGTCCCTACTAAGCATGAGGACAACACTTGGCAGACATCAAACCAAGGCGGGGGGGGGGGACAGTTTGAATTTCATGCCCAGCCTATTGAGTAGAGAGAAGAGGGAGATCTGCCCCCCCCATCCGATCTCAATTCACTTGACTTTAACCCCCGCAGCCTCACGGGGATGTGCTGAATTCCCACCTGTGGGGAAAGCTGGACCCCCCTCCGCCCCTGGGAAGCTCCCAGTGCTGAATTCCCACTGATTTCATTCAGCGGCCAGGGCCAATGACACTGCCTTGATCTACACCAGCTGGGGATCCAGCGGCTCTGTAAGCGTTTAAAACGGACAATCCAGGCTCAGGCGAGACGCTGAGCATCACCCGGTGACGTCTGCCCAGCACCCCTTGCTGGGACGTGCTCGGAGCTGGCAGCTCGTCAGGGGGGAGATTTGGCCCTGGGGGAAGGTTTCAGGAGGGTGAAGGCGGCAGCAGGGCCCTGGGTGATGGGACAGTCTATGCAGCATGGCAGAGACCGGGGCGGGGCGTGAGTCTGGTCTCCCGCTGTCACGGCCCGGACTGCAGCACTGGGGGCAAACAGCAGCTCGGAGCTGCTGCCCCCGTCCGCAGTTGGGGGCTGAAATCTGGGCAGCCCCTCGCGAGAACACAAGCCCAGACGTGGAACCAGGGCTGCAAAGCCGGAGTAACAGCACCGGGGTTCAAGGATGCGCTGGGGTATAAATCTGGAGTCGCTGACGCCCAGGCCAGTCCTGCTCTAACCACTACACCACACTCTCCTCCCATAGCTGGGGCTAGAACCCAGCAATCCAGCCTCCCACCCTCACTAGAGAGCTGAGCACAGGAAGCAGGGTCCTGACTGCTGCAATGCGCGTGACCCCACTTGTCTCCCAGAGCTGGGCCAGAACCCAGGAGCCCTATTCTCAGCACGGGGAGGGAGGGCGTATTGCCGAGGGAGCAACGATTCCCTAGGTCAGCCTTCCCCTCTCTGAAATGGGGATCAGCCCCTATTATTAGATCAGGGCACAGACCCCGACCGAGATCAAAGTCCCCTTCAGGCTGGGCGCTGGGTCTCGCTGGGCTGGGCACTGCACAGACACACACCGAGGGACAGTCCCTGCCCGGCAACGCTCACCGAGACAAAGAGGGTGGGAGGGGAAACTGAAGCCAGAGAGGGGCCGGGACTTGCCCACGTCACCCAGTAGTAAAATGGCAGAGGCGGGCACAGCACCCAGCAGGCCATCACGGGGTAGGGTGACCAGATGTCCCGATTTTATAGGGACAGTCCCGATTTTTGGGTCTTTTTCTTACATAGGCTCCTATTCCCCCCCACCCCCGTCCCGATTGTTCACACTTGCGGTCTGGTCTCCCCCACACAGTCACAAACAGCAGCTTCCCATGGAAAGTGACTTTAATGGCGAATCACTCAGTACTGACCCCTGCTGGACGGCTCAAGGCCAGCCCGCGTGCCTGGCTCACACTCCCTCATTCCAAACAAGAGCGGGTTAAAAGGGGGGGCGGGGAGAGACAAACCCAGCTTTGGGGGCTGTTCTACGGATGCCCAGATCCTCCGGGACACCGAAATACCTCAGGCTGCTCCAGCCTGTCCCCTTACTGAGCTCCAGGGCTGCCCGAGCCAGAGCTGGGAAAGGGGGTTTGGTCCTGCAAGGGGCAGATGCAGGCGCGGGAAAGCTGTGCTGAGGACTGTGGGAGGAGGCGGTTTCTGGGGCGCGGCGATGACTCTGGGAAAGGTCTCTCGGCCAAGACGTTGGGGAGCAGGCAGCCAGGCCGGGCCCAGCTCAGCTGGACGCTGAGCGATCCCACGTGCTCGTGCGTGTACGTCTGGGTGTGCACCGGCCTCTGGCCAGGTGCCTGCCAGTGTGCCCCAGTGCACCTGCGATTGTGTGGGGCCTGTGTGTGAGTGCAGCGGTCTGGGCTGTGATGCGTGTGCAGTGTCTGTGTGCAGAGGGGTAAGCATTGTGTCCCTGTGTACTTCTGTACTGGGGGGGGGGGAGGTGTACGTGCACTTGTGAGCATGTATTTGTACCTGGGGGCTTGTCTGCATAGTCAGGGGTGTGCGGGAGACCGGGCGCGTGTACACGTGTTTGTATGCAGAGGTTTGTATTCGGGCAGGGGCGTGTGTGCATGCATGTGCATTCATGCGGGGGGGGCGAGCGTGCGTGTATACAGGCGTGTGCAGAAGTGTGAGCTGGGGCCCTGAACACCCAGGAACAGGAGACCCCCCGCCCCTCCCCCCTTTGCCCAGCACTCGGAGCTCCAGAGGGGGGCAGAGACGGAAGGAAAAGGACCCCTCTGTGCAGGGGCTTGGGACAGAACCGATCAGACATGAAATTAGCGCAGCAACCACGTCTTGCCAGCAGGAGACAGGTGCCCCCCAAAACTAACTGCCTACCCCAGGCACCTCTCCATAGGAAAACAGGCGGTACAAATGCACAGCCTCCCGGGGGAATTCAAACACCAGGGGCTGAGCTGCGTCTGCAGGGGCCCCCAGTCACCGGAGCAAGGTCCCTCTGCTCAGCCAGTCTCCGGCTGGGGCTCTCGCCGCCCCATCCCAGCGCCCGGGATCACATGACAGAGCAGCACTGGCACGTCTTCTGCTTGCGTCTGCCCGTCTCCTGCCCGTCTCCCGGCCGGGGGGTGGTGGCGCTCCTGCCCTGGCACGGAGAGGCGGTGTTGGCAGAGGCGGTGGTGTATGTCGGGGCCTCTGGGCTCACAGCTGCCAGCGACTTCAAGGTGCCAGCTCCCGGCTGCAGGCTCCTGGCCACGGGATCTAGTGGGGCCTTCTGGCCCGTTCGGAGCCCAGAGGCTTCCTTGAGCAGAGGCTGCTGCTCCGGGTGGAGCTTCCCCAGGTTTTCGGTGGTTTCTTCTGCAGTCGATGGAACCGGGCCAGTGCCGCTGCCTCCTTTCAGGGCCATGCTCTCCCTGGGTCGGGAAGGCACCTGCTCCAGGCCTGGTGCTCCGCCAGATGGCAACTCCCGTGGGGTAAGTGGTAGTTCCCCGTGAAGGGCAGGGATCGGCTCTTGGCTGGAGGGGATCTGGCTGTGGAATGAATGTTTAGCTTCATGGGGTGAAGGGATCTGGTCCTGCAGAGATGCGTTAGCTTCCTGCAGAGAGGAAGGGATCTGGTCCCGCATAGATTGGATCTGGTCCTGCAGAGAGGAAGGGATCTGGTCCTGCAGAGCTACTGTAGCTTCTTGGGGAGATGGGATCTGGTTCTGGAGAGATGCGTTAGCTTCCTGCAGAGAGGAAGGGATCTGGTCCTGGAGCGCTGCCTTAGCCTCTTGTGGTGAGAGGATCTGGCCCTGAAGAGATGTTTTAACTTCCAGCAGAGACAATGGGATCTGGTCCTGCACAGTTGGGATCTGGTTTTGCATAGATACTTCAGCCTCCTGCAGAGAGGAAGGGGTCTGGTCCTGGACAACTGATGGGATCTGGTCCTGCGGAGCTCCTTTAGCCTCTTGGGGGGAGGGGATCTGGTCCTGCAGAGCTGGGATCTGGTCCTGCAGAGCTCCTTTAGCCTCTTGGGGGGAGGGGATCTGGTCCTGCAGAGCTGGGATCTGGTCCTGCAGAGCTCCTTTAGCCTCTTGGGGGGAGGGGATCTGGTCCTGCAGAGCTGGGATCTGGTCCTGCAGAGCTCCTTTAGCCTCTTGGGGGGAGGGGATCTGGTCCTGCGAATAAGCCTTTGTCTCTGCTCCTTCCCCCATCCCTGCAGCCTGGGGACGCTCTGCCCCGGGGGACACCTGACGCTCCGGTTCCCTAGCGGGCCCCTGCCACATAGGGCCTCTCCCCTGGGTGGGTCCCAGCTCCTCCGGCCTCTCTGGTTCTGCTGCCCTGCGCTGAGCCCTCTGGGCAGCCTCTGTCTCCTCCATTCCCGTGGCTCCCCTGGCAGGCTCAGCCGAGATCTCCCGCTCTTCCACGATCCCGCTCGGTTCCTCCAGCTCCCCGTCCGGCTCGGGCCTTGGGGAATCGAGGCAGCAGTTCTCATCCGGCAGGGCCTGCGCCTCCCCGTCCAGTGCCCCGGATTCCCCCTCCGGCCCTTCTCTGCTCCCTTCCCCTGCCACGCTCTCCTCCATCCCGCTGTCCAGGGCGTCACTCACAAGGGCGGGCGGGCTCTGCGACTCCCGCTCGGTCCTTCCGTCCCAAGTCTCCTCCAACCCGTTCTCTCCCCGGGGAGCTTCCCCCTCCGTCTCCGGGGACGTCCGCCCGATGGCGTCCATGCTGCCCACTTCCTGGCCCAGGTGGTTTCTAATGATCATCTCCACCTTGCCCACACCCAGCTTCTCCGGCTGCTTGGCGGACGCCCCCGCCCCGTCATCCTGAGTTCCCGGAGCCGCAGAGCTGGTGTCAGTCTTGCCCTCCCCAGGGCCAACACCCTCCACGCCAAAGGGACCTTGAAGGCAAAAGAGAACATGGGTCAGCCCCTTGGATCTCTCCCCATGGCCCCAGGGGGAGGGGGACCTGTCCCAAGGTGGCTGAGGAGATACTGGTCTCTAGGCAACAGCATCACCTGGGGGGATCCTTCAGACCCGTCCCCAAGCAGGAGGCCTCCCTGCATTACAGAGCGCTTCACAGACCTCTCTGGCCTGAGCCGCCCCACGCAGGGCACCGGGGGAAGATCGGTCCCATGTGACTGGTGGGGAAACCGAGGCACAAACAGGGAGGTGACTTGTCAGCACAGAGGAGCTGGACCGGCTTCCTGTGACATAGGGTACAGCTGTGCCCAATTGGGCCAATCAAGGGGGCGGGGGCAGCAGCTGGGGCTATGAGGGATCCAGGAGAATCAGAGAGGGAAGAGATCCTGGCAGGAGGATGTAAAGGGCCCTGGGGGAAGGCTGAAGGTACCAGAGGAGTTTGCCAGGCTGAAGGCCGGAGTTGCCTACTGTCTTCTGAGCTGGAGCTGAGGGCCAGGGGAATAGCGGGGGGGATGTCTCTGAGAGGAAGTGATGGAGGCTCTAGATCTGGGGGTTATAAACTGACTCTCTTTGGGGACTCTATAAGGGGTTTTATGTAACACCCTGGCCCCAAAGAGGGGTAGCGGAGAGCCAGCCGTGGTGTCCTTAGGGGCCCTACGTGGAATGGTTCACTAGGAGAATGGCCCAAGGCCACCTGGGGAAGTTGTGGCAGAGTCAGGAAAGGAACCCGAGGATACTGGTTCCCAGTACCCTCCTCTCCCCATTGCGCCAACCTTCCATCCCCCAGCTGAGATCTGAACCCAGGAGTCCTGGCTCCTAGCCCCCTGCTCTAACCACTAGACCCTCCTCCCTTCCCAGAGCCAGGATAGAACCCAGGAGTCCTGGCTCCCAGCCTCCCACTCTAACCACTTCCCATGCAGGAATCCCCAGGTTGCGATTTGGCCCCGGCTGCCCTGTAGTACTGGCCTAGCTCCCGGGCCAGGGCTCTGGGAGTGATGGTGCCCCGCCCCGTCCGAACGCTCACCTGCTCTCGACACATCCCCGTTCTCCAGGGTCTCCCGGGCTGCTGGTCGCATGGCCCTCTTGGGGGGCACTGGAGCCAGGCGGAGGGCAGGTTCGGTCTCGCAGCCACAACCCCCCCCGCCTGGGTTTGGTTGGAAGAGAAAGGAGGCCGGGTCGATCACCGAGACAGGCTCTCCTGCACCCTCCCTCTTCTGCCCTGCCCCAGAGGGACCCCCTATAGGGAGAGGAGCCCCCCACCCCATCGATATTACATTGGGACGCCCCCTCCCCAGTCGCCAGCCTCCATGCTCAGCCCTGGGACAAGCCCGCAGAGCAGGGGCCGTTCCCTTCTCTTGCCCACGTGGTCAGCTTCTGGGCATGCAGGCTTTCCCCAGCCGGCTACTCCCCCAGACCCCCACGACCTGAGCTGTGGGGTCCCACTCCCTCCCCACACGCTGCGGCACCATCCCATCGCCAGCTCACGTCCTGCGGCTGACACCAACCCCCCCCATTCCCTGAGTCTCGACCCCCTTGAGCCCCCCCGAGCCTCAGGAAGGGACCTAGCCATGACCCCCTGGGGAAACCAGCCCCGGCCGCTTTCCCAGCCAACAGGGAACAACTCACCTGCCGAAGCAGAGCCAGCCCCCCGGGCCTGAAAGAGAGACACGGGCGCCTTAGGGGGTGGGGGGACAGCTTGGGGAGGGGACTGGGGACAATGTATTGGCCCAGAATGGCTCCGGCCTCCTGTTTGCCAGGGGTCAGTTTTGCCTCCTCTGGGGTTGTTTTTGCAGCCCAAGAAGGAAGCGATCGAAGCCCAAAGGAAACATAAGGAGAACCCAGGAGTCCTGAAAAGAGGCCAGAGGCTCAGACACAGGCCTGGAGGAAGAATTTAGGCGATAAACCGTAGAGACGAGACAACCCCAGGCAGGGAAAGGGATAGAAAAGGAGCCGCTCAGCAGGGGCGGACTGGGGAGGCCGAAAGCCCCCCCAACTTAGCCAACCAGTGGCCTGTCCAGGGGTAATTACAATAGGTGGCAGGCCCCCGTCTGGTCAGTGGCCAGAATGTTTTACATGTCAGGGCACAACCAGTATTGTGTTTTTAGCCGCCAGGTTCAAAGAAATGGCACCAAATCAGGCCAGGGGGCAGAGGGGTCCGACTCCCCCTTGAGTAGCAGGGGAGGGCTGGGTGGGGGTTAGGAGACTCTGCCCCCCGCAGGCAGCACGTTCACCGCCAGGCTGTGCTGTCTGCATAACCACAGAGGGACCCCACTAGATCTTCGGGGGGCACTGAGCCTGTCCCATCCCCCGCTGCCCTCTTACCCGCCCCATGTGCCCACCCAGGAGTTAATCGTTGGGAGCACGCAGAGGGGGCTCCCCCTGCCCCACAGCTCCTGTTGCAGCATGCCCTCCCCCCTCCTTCTGCCCCGCTGCATTACCTCACAGCTGCCCCCTGCTGGCTGCTTGGCATCTTCCAAGGCCTTGTGGGGCCTGCCATGACGCTCCGGGTTATCCAGCTGCTGCATCTGGGACTGGAGGCTGCAGAGAGAGGGAGAGAAAAGCTCCCAGGCTGGGTCCCTTTCCGTGGGGACTGGGGCCGACCCTGCTCCCCGGCAGGAAAGCAGAGAAGCTGAGCTCAGTTCGGCCATGTAGAATTTTGCGCTGGCCCCTGCCTGTTGGGGGTAAAAACCCCATTGGCCTCTTACGATGTCCCAGGAGCAAAAACTAAAGTACAGGCCCCTGCAAGTCAGGACACCTGGGTTCTATCCCTGGCAAGATGTTTCCCTTCATCGTGCCTCAGTTTCCCCTCCCATCCTTTATGTATTTAGCCTGTGAGCTCTCTGGAGCAAGGACTGTCCCTCACTATGTCTGGGCAGCACCTGATGCAAGGGAACCCTGATCAAAAGGGAAATCTCCTTTATTTGGGAGCAGTATAGGGACTAAGCCACATAGGCGAACAGTTCCGATTCCACGTGCCAGACTGAAGGGGTGTCTCCCTAACTAGCATGTGCATTCACACGCACACACCCCTGCCAGTTTATTCCCATGTGCACGCCAGTTTCATTGGCTTTTCTAACCCGGCTGGTTGAAATGGCGGGTTCTGTATAAATGGGCACATTGACATTAGATCACGTTGCCAATATCCTTCTTGTTTGTTCCGTGTTCCCATGCACAGGGGTTGGAGCAAGGGGGCCTGGGAGTCAGGTCTCCTGGGTGCCCTATCTCTGGTTTTGAGAAGCAGCAAAATCTCTGGCTATGATTAGGTGTATTACGGGAAAGCCTAAGCGTCCCAGCATTGTGGTAGGTGCTGTAGAGAGCGTCCGATCTATGTCTGGGGCAAGAGACACCAGCTGGTTACAGACAGGCAGGCAGCCCAAGGAAACAAGCCCAGCTCAGCTCAGCCCTTCTCGGGTTGATTGCAGGCCTCCTGGCAAAGGGGAGGGATTTGCAGGTGGATAATGAGGCGCTTTTAGGGGGTTACGGGGAGCTGCTCCTAAGCAGGGAGAAAGCACCGCAGGGCTGGTTTGCAAAGGGTCCAGGCGGGCGCTGGAGCCGGGAGTTGGCAGCTCAATGAGAGACAATTGGTCCGGTGGGGAGAGGCCGGGAAAGAGACGACAAGCAGCTTATGTTTGACACGATGGAGAAGGGGGAGCCGGGGGAGGGACGCACTGGTCCGAGCAACTGTAAACCTAGAGGCTAGAGCGGGGGGACTGGGAGTCAGGATTCCTGGGTTCCATTCCCAGCTCTGCTCCTGCCTCACCCTGTGGCCCTGGGCAAGTCACTGCCCTGTTCTGTGCCTCAGTTTCCCCCTGCCCTGACGAAGCGCTGTGAGATTGCTGCGTGAAAGCAGCTCTGATTGGGCAGAGAGATCTCAAAGGCCCCTTTAGATGGATGGACCCCAGGGCGGGGGTCCCCCCGTGCACAGGGATAAAAAGTTCCAGGGTGAACTTCCAAATTCAACGCGTGCGGCTTGCTCAGCTGTGCCTCGTCTTGCCCGTTGTTCTGAGCGGTGATTTAATCCTGCGGAGTGCTGCTTACTCGGCATTCAGTCACCTCCCCGCCCCGTGTCCTCCTTTTGATTCCCTCAGCGCTTGGTCTGAAACCACAGAAGCTGTCGCGAAGGCAGTTTGTCTGCTTTGTAAATGTCAGATTCCTTTGCTGTGTTTTACCCGCCTGCTTCTTCCGGTCCAGGCAGGGGAGGGGGTGACGTACGGAGGGCTCATGTCCCCCATCAAAAGTTTGGGCGGCCAATCCCCAATTCCAAATCTGGCTGCTTCCACCTTGCTTCCCTAAAATCCCCATCAGATCTTCCTTCCTGCCCCGAACTGCTGGGTGGTTGTTAAACAGCTGCACGCCTCACCCCAGAGATAGCTGCATTTCAGCATCCAGTGAGCAATCCCCAGGCAGTTTGCTGGGTGGGAGTTAATCAGCAGCCCTGCCCTGCCCTGCCCTGCGAGGTGGCTGTAGCTCCAGGCTGAATGAGTAATTCCCCAGTGCTGCATTGCTGTGTGGCCGTTAAAGAGCTGCCAAGCCCCGCCCCAGAGGTGGCTGCATTTCAGTGCTGGGGGAAGCACGTAAAACGCTTTGTGATCCCTCCCGGGGAAGAGGCCCGCTGCAGATCTCCCCTGCGACGTACCCACTGCCCTCTCCTTACCTGGACAGGTCTTGCTCTAGCTCCTGGATGCGGGACTGTGTCTGCCATAGTGGGGAGGTGGGGTTGTTCTCGGGGGGCAGACACGACCCCTCCATCAGCCACTGGTCTCGCAGGGACTTCCTCTGGGGGGGGGGTGGAAGAGAGTAGAGCATCCTCTATCAGCCAGCCCCTCCCCCCACGCCCCGGATCGAGGCCACATGTACCCACGTGCCCCCCCCAGCGCCATACAGCCATGCACCCATGCTGTCACGCAGTCACATGGACATCGACACGCCCCATGTGTTCTATTACAGCTCCTCACCCCCAGCCCACGTCTCCTTGCCATTGCTCCTGCTCCATGCACGCGTGTGTCCAAGTATAGCGTCCATACATGTACACGGGGACATACAGACACGCACACACCGACTACACCTGTGACCCTGCTGCTACTCATGCTTCGTGCACAATGCCTGACCAGGGATGCACACACGTGCACAGGCATGGACACACAAATGCACATGCACACACGTGGACAGCCACAGCCGCACACACGTGTACACACGCCTGCACCGCATCCACACACACGCTCCGGTTCGGTGGCCCGTGGCACTTCAGCACCTGGCAGGTGGCTCCACCTGCCCCAGGAGCCAGGCAGCCGGTGGCCTCTGACTGGTAATAGGATCTGTGCCGTGGGTGGACCCCAGGCCAGGAAAAGTGGGGTGGTGGGAGTTGCTTCCCCACCTTGAGCAAAATGCACGTGGCCCCTCCCCCCAGCTCACATCAGTGCCAAGGGGTTTGCCATGTGCTGCACAGAGCAGGGCTGAGGTAGCCACCACCCTATGGGGGGGGAGGGGGTCCCTGTGCAGGAACCTGTCACCCCCCAAATCCCCCAGCAGCCAGCACCCCATGCTGGCAAGCAATCCCTGCCCCCACAACTCCCAAGGCAGCCAGGGACCCCAGCACCCCTTTGCTGGGCTGACCCCCCGCAGACCCCCCCCCCAAAAGCCCCCCCCCCCACCCCCAAGGTCCCCTAACACCCCCCCAGGCCCCACAGATGCCACCCACATCCCTTCACATCCCAGAAGACCACACCCCCCAGCTCCCTTAACCCCCACCCACCCTCCACAGACCCCCCCATGTCCCCTAACACCCCCCACAGACCCCACCCCGCAAGTCACCTACCACCCACAGACCCCGCTCCCTCACCCCCAGGAGACCCCATCCCCCTAACACCTCCCATCCCCCCAAGCACCCCCCACAGGAGACCCCACCCCCTCCCCCCCCAGCTCCCCTTACACCCCCCACAGACCTCACCCACCGCCCCCGCTCCCGGTACCTTGAGCTGCTGGGCTCGGAGTTTCTCCTCCTCCAGCTCCCGGCGCGTCCGGAGGATCCGCTCCTGCACCTTGCGCCGCCCCTGCAGCCGGGGAGCAGCGGGAGTGAGGCTGGAGCCGCCGCCCTGCGGGGCCAGACGCGGCGAGCCGCGGACAAAGGGCCCTGGGCGGGGGGAGCCCACGTGCGCTCCCGCGGGCGGCCCGGGCTGTGGCGCCGGGGCTGTAACCCTGGCGCGGCCAGTGGGGACCCTGCGGAGCGGGCACGGGATAGACCCGGCCCAGGGCACCCGCGTGTCCCTGCGGCTGTTCACCCCGCGGGCACACGCGTGTCCCTGACACTAGTCACCCATCTGCACCCGCGTGTCCCTGACACTAGTCACCCATGCACATGCGTGTCCTTGCTGCTGTTCTCCCCGCATGCACACGCGTGTCCCTGACACTAGTCACCCATGCACACGCATGTCCTTGCTGCTGTTCTCCCCGCGTGCACATGCGTGTCCCTGACACTAGTCACCCATCTGCACACGCGTGTCCCTGACACTAGTCACCCATGCACACGCGTGTCCTTGCTGCTGTTCTCCCCGCGTGCACATGCGTGTCCCTGACACTAGTCACCCATCTGCACACGCGTGTTGTCCCTGTCCCTGTTCGCCACCCTGCACACACGTGTTCTTGCTTCTGTGCATTTCAAGTGCACACGCGTGTCCCTGACACTAGTCACCCATCTGCACACGCGTGTTGTCCCTGTCCCTGTTCGCCACCCTGCACACACGTGGCCTTGCTTCTGTGCATTCCGAGTGCACACGCGTGTCCCTGACACTATTCACCCATGCACACGCGTGTCCTTGCTGCTGTTCTCCCCGTGTGCACACGCATGTTCCTGACACTAGTCACCCATCTGCACATGCGTGTCCTTGCTTTGCTGCATTCCGAGTGCACACGTGTGTCCCTGACACTATTGACCCATGCACACGCGTGTCCTTGCTGCTGTTCTCCCCACGTGCACACGCGTGTCCCTGACACTAGTCACCCATCTGCACACATGTGTTGTCCCTGACCCTGTTCCCCACCCATGTACACACGTGTCCTTGTTTTTGTGCATTCTGAGTGCACGTGTGTCTCTGACACTAGTCATCCATGCACACACATGTGTCCCTGCTGCTGTTCACCCCGCGTGCACACACCTGTCCCTGACACTATTCACTCATGCACACGTGTGTCTCTGCTGCTGTTCACCCACTGAATGCACATGTGTGTCCCTGACACTATTCAGCCCATGCACACATGTGTTTTCCCTGACCCTGTTCACCACCCGTGCACATGCGTCCTTGCTTCTGTTCATTCTCCGAGTGCACGTGTGAGTCCCCGCTGCTTTTCATGCCTCTATGCCCATGTGTGTCCCTGTTGCCGTTTGCCTTCGTGCACACACGTGTCTCTGTTGCTCTTCATTGCCCTGTGCACATGGCTCTGCCTGCTGCATCACAACCTCTGTGCACACGCGTGTTCCTGACACTATTCACCCCGTGTGCACACGCAGGGCACAAATGCTGTTCACACCCATGTCCATGTCGTGTGGGCCCATGCATATCGCTACCCCCACATGCCTGCTGTTCCATCCCGGCCCCTGCCCGATCCCCCTTCTCCCCCACCCCCCTTTCCCAGGGTGCTGCGCTGGGCTGGGCTGGGCCGGGCTCCAGGTCCCTCTCTCAGCCTGAAAGGCCTGGACTGGAGAAAAGCTGTTTCTGGAGCCACGGCCTGCTGAATAATTGATCTGTTAATGACGGAGGGGGGGGAAGTCAGGGGGAGCCGGGCTCAAGTTACTCCCCTGGCTGCTAAGAGCTTCCTGGCTCCAGGATTCAGCCCAGCCCCTGGGCCTGCAGAGACAGGAGGTCACCGCTGTGACGAACAGGCCGGTGGTCAGCTCCAGCAGGCACAGAAACTGGACTAAGTCCCCCTCCGCCCCGCACCTGTTGCCTGGACAGCTGGACGGCTGGCCGTGGGGGGAGCGCGTGGCTAGTCCGGTGCCAGTCTCTCCCAGCAGGGGGCGCTGTGGGGAGCGGGGCAGGAGCGCTGGCTGTGGGGGGAGCGCGTGGCTAGTCCGGTGCCAGTCTCTCCCAGCAGGGGGCGCTGTGGGGAGCGGGGCAGGAGCGCTGGCTGTGGGGGGAGCTCCCGGCTGCTCCATTCTCCGGCTCTCGGAGGCATATTTGTCCTCTGTCGAATTGGATTCCTCTGTCCCTGCCACTGCCCTCGGGGGCACCAGCTGTGGGCCTCTCCTGTGCCCTAGTCCTGTCTTGGCCGGGGTCCCTGGGGGTGGGGAGGGGTCGACTCACCACGATGGCCTCTAGGCGCTGTGTGTACAGGGAGCTCTCTGCCATCTTCCCTCTGAAAGACAAACCGAGGCTGGCCAAAGGTCGAGCGGCTCCAGTTTTCTCCTCCGTTCCTGCCCCCTCTATCACTCCTTCACGTGCTCCTTTTCCTGCACTTCTTTCCCTCCCTCCCTCCCTCTCCCATTCCCTCTCTCTGGGGCCCTTCCCCTCCTCCCGCCTCCCGCCCCAGCGAGAAGCATTTGTGGGATTCAGCAGCAAGTCTGGACAGGACGAAGGGGGCTGCAAACTTGCTCTCGGCCTCAGATTCCCCTGCCAGAGAGCGAGAGCTGGGACCACACTGCATTGGGGGGGGGGTTCCACTCCCCTCTGCACCCCCACAAGGCCTTTCTGAGCTAAAAAATCAGTTCACACCTGTTTAGAAAATCAGCTGGCACTTCCCCCCCCCAGCTGAATCAAAGTCGCTCTGTTTGCAATCCCAGTCCCGGCCTTTCCCAGCAGGAGGTGCTGGTTTTGGGGTGGCGAGCTCCTGGCCACGTCAGTCCTGGCCTCTCCCAGTAGGGGGCACTGCAGCCAGCCTGCCACTTCCTCTGCCCCTGTCCCTGCCCCTGCCCCAGAGGCAGCGTTCAGCAGAGGGATGGGAGGAGGAAACCCAGAGCCCCCCATGCCCCCTGTGCCGTGCAGAGGAGCCCAGGGGAGTGGCAGCACTGGGAGAATAGAATGGGGAGCAGAGCGGGCATCTGGCTGGTATGGGGGGCACTGGGAGGGGCTGGAGGGGGCATCACCGGGGGCAGATGGACCCCAGGCGTTTGGGATGCTGGCAGGATCCTGGTCTTGGTACCCAACTGGGCAAAAATTCCAGGGAAGGGGCTGGTGTGTGTATGGGGAGGGGTGGGGGGATCTCTGCTCTGGGGAGGGGCCAGGTCGGGAATAGGGTGCAGCAGAGGGGCCTTGCCCCATGCAGCTTGCCCTGTGTGGGGCACAGAGAGCAGGGGCAGAGCAGGGGAGGGGGCACATCAGCTATTGCCATCGGCCCTGGTGCTGCCCACACCTCCCCCCAGCTCTGTGCAGGAGGCAGGGGCTTGGGAGGAGATGGAGTGGGGACCCCGTCCTGCCCCTCTGCCCTGGGAGGTTTGGAGGAAGAGGGTTTGGCAACAGGGGCTCTGGTTACTGAAGTGGGGCCAGAGTTTCCCCCGTGGGGGGGTCCTAAGCAGGGCAGAGGGACCCCATCAGGTCCTAGCAAGTTCAGCTGTAGGCTGGACCCCCTTTGTGCTCCTCTCTGGGGGCCGAGTCACCCGGGGGAGGGGGAGCGTCACCTCCCCACAACCCGGCCCAGGTGCCTGGGGCTGCGGTGGGTGATAGACACACAGACAAACACGCTGCGAAGGGCTGACAGCGCGAGGCCGGCAGGGCCTGGGAGGGGAAGGGAGTGGAGCCACCAGCGCCTCCGGGCGCCCCATCCCCACTCCCCTCCCCGCCAACACTCGCCGAGACGCAGCCACGCCGTGAGACGGACAGACAGACGCTGAGACCCAGCGGAGAGCGGGATCCGTGCTGGGGGACTCGCTGGCTCCGTGCCCGTGCCAGGGCGTCCGGCCACACTGCAGCATTACCCTTGCCAGACCCGGGTCTCACGGCCGCACTAACGTGTCCACACTGCTCCGCCGACCCTCGGGCTCGGGGCTGCGGTTCAACCGGCCTCCATACTGCGAAGTGACAGGGCTCTGCCCCGAGTCTCAGCAAGACTCGGCTCTGACCCACCCTCCTTAGCAGGGGCCGTGGGCCCAAGTCCCGAGGGGTTCCGGGCCCAAGTCAGGCTGATTTGTGTGTGGACGGAAGGGGGACTGGGCTCAAACCTGAGTGGGAACCCGGGTTCACGGTGCAGTGTTGTCGTACCCACAGCCTGAGCGACACACACACACCGCGAGAGACACACAGACACACTGCGACACCCCCACACACAGGGGCCCAGACGCGGGCTGAGCGCTACTCAAGGAACTCCTGTCTACACTAGAAAGGGTTTGCCAGCGGAGCTAGACCAGAGAAACCCCCCCCCCCAGTGAAGGTGTAACAGCTGTATTCCAATGCACAGCGGCACAGTACAGGGATCCCCCAGCACTGAAATGCAGCTGCCTCTGGGGTGGGTTACAGCAGCTTCTATCAGCAAAAGAGCTGATACAGCTTACACCAGTTCCCTGAGGGAAATAAGCTATCCCAGCAGGACTCCCCCCCAAGGATTGTTCAGGGCAGGCATTGGCAGGGAGAGGCATGGGGAAATGGCCATGGGGAAGGAGGGGGGGACAGTATCCGATCAGAGCTGGGTCCCTTTGCCCCTGAGGTTACTTGAGGCCGTCTTGTCCAGCCCCCGCCCCCCCATGCCCATCAGCAGCCAGGTTAATAATGGACGCTGACAAACTGCAGGATCAGGGAAAGCGGAGGCTGGTGGATGCCAGGGAGCTGGACTGGAGGGGGCCCAGGGCGGGAGGGGCCGTGGACACATCCCAGGAGGCAGGCATGGGGTCAGCATAGAGCAGGGAGAAAGGGAGTGGGATGAGGCCATATCCCTCCTTCACCTAACACATCTCTTCTCCCATGCTGGCAGGGTCCCAGGCTTGCTACATTCCCCCCCATGCATACACACTCTAATGCAGACAGGGTCCATTTCTACACACAGGCTCCCCAGAGGTGGCTGCATGTCAGTGCTGGGGGAGCCAGCCCTGTGTGGCACTGCTGTGTGCTGTTATGCAGCTGTCATGACCCACCCCAGAAGCAGCTGCATTTCAGTGCTGGGAGAGTGATCACTGTACACAATTCCTGAGTACCGTTTTACACTGCCACGCCCCACCCCAGAGGTGGCTGCATTGCACTGTTGCACAAAGCGATCTGTATAGAGAGATTCTTCAAGATGAGACTCCACAGAGACATATAAGATCCAGACCCTGGTTTATCCTTCCCTCTCCTTGTCTTTTTCTTCTGGCTTGCTCTGTTTCTCCCCCACCCGGCCGTTTTACTTTGGTCCTCTCCCCAGCTGCTAATCGAATTCAAATCCATTTGCTTTACTGACAGCCCCCAGCCACAGACCGGCTGCCAGAGCTGAGGTGGGAGCAAGGGACCGGCCAGCGGGAGTGAAGTCCCTGTGTATTTAAGCAAATAGACCTGGCCACAGAGGCAGCGAGCCAGAGGCCCCTGCACTCCAGCCAACAGGCCGACCTGGCTCCAGTCCTTGTTTCTAGCCTGCGTGAATTCTCTGCTAGGTCAGCAGCCAATCGCCTTCTGTTTCTACTCACTGTCCCCCTCTGCCAATGCTCTGCGCTCTTACCGAGCTGCCGCGTCCCACCCCAGAGGTGGCTGCATGTCAGTGCTGGGTGAGCCAGGCCTGTGTGGGGTTGCTGTGCGCTGTTATACAACTGCCGCGTCCCACCCCTGGAGGGACCTTCCCTAGGGGCTGAGAGCAGTCTGGGCTCCGTGTCCCATTTGCTGAACTGGACTGAGACCTGTCAAACTCACTACAGCCAGGTCCACCCAATTCCCATTATTCCGTGAACAAAAACCTGGGAGCCAGGACACCTGGGTTCTATTCCTGGCTCAGGGAGGGGAGTCCAGTGGTTAGAGCAGAGAGCTGGGAGTCAGGACTCTTGGGTCCTATCCTGTCTCCAGGAGGGGAGTGGTGTCTAGTGGTTAAAGCAGTGGGGGCTGGGAGTCAGGACTCACAGTGACGCTGGGCAAGCCCCTTGGCCTCTCTGTGCCTCAGTTTCCCCATCCGATAAATGGAGATCCCGATCCCTTCCTTACCACGGGCTTAACAAGCGAGAGCGGGATCCTTGTGGTTATTTGCAGAGCCATGAGGGCCAACGGCGCTTTACCCCGGCCAGCTGTCAGCAGAGAGCCCAACCCAAGGGCTAGCCCTGACTAGTAGGGTGTCATTAGCCAGCCCCAGTCCTGGCAGGGCTCCCGGGCACCCCAGACATCAAGGAGGGAGTGTCCCCCGAAACCTGTTCCACTCAGAGGCCTGGTATGATGCTCCGGCAGTCAACCACTCCTCCCTGCCGCTCCCCCGCAGGGCACTTAGCCAGGGCTCCAAGGCCTTCAGACTAATTACTTCTGATTTGCTCCTTCCTTGGGACAGCAGCTGAAGAGGGAAGATAACCTCTAATGAGTGTGTTTTGTAGGAGCCCTGGCCAGGGGATTGAACCAGAGCTCGCCAGAGCCAGGCACATGCGTTGCTCCTTAGCTGGGGCTCCAGCAGCCGGGGACCCGGCCCAGGACCTGCAATGCACAAGTCAGGGGGCCCAGGTGTGGTGTCGTAAAGGGCTCAGACGTGGAGAGGTCTGGAATTGCCCAGGTTTCGAGGTTGTCTGCGTCCCTCTCTGAGCAGAGCATCCTTCCCCTGCACCACCCAGCAAACTCACTGGGGGTGCCCTCCGGGTGCGAGGAGGAGAATGGTCCCTGGAACAACGCAGGGCTGAGCAGAGAGAGGAGAAGGAGTTTGCCAGCAGGACCCCAACCCCTCCATGGGCAGCTTAGCTGTCTACTCCTTGTCTTCGAGGGGCATCTTGGCTCTCTGTCTCCCCCATTCTGATAGGTGGCAGTGGACGGTCCTGCACTTCCTCGGTAGTGCTGAATAGCTATAAACCCTCTCGCTCCCATTCACACCTAGATCCGCTCTGGATTTAGGAGTGGGATTCAGCTCTGGGAGGGCAGTGAGGTCTAGTGGTTAGAGTGGGGGGGGGGGCTGGGAGTCAGGACTCCTGGGTTCTATCCCCAGCTCTGGGAGGGCAGTGGGGTCTAGTGGTTAGAGTGGCGGGAGGCTGGGAGTCAGGACTCCTGGGTTCTAACCCCAGCTCTGGGAGGGCAGTGCGGTCTAGTGATTAGAGTGGGGGGGATGGGTGTCAGGACTCCTGGGTTCTATCCCCCATGCTGGGAGGGGAGTGGGGTCTAGTGGTTACTAGTGCTGGGGTGCCAGGACTCCTGGGTTCTAGACCACAGGCGAGCCAATGTGTGGGGACAATGGAATATTCTGCTTGCCAGTAACCCCCCCTCCCCGCATGCTGCTACGGGCCCGCCCCCTCTAGGCATGAGCTCAGGTTCCATGGTCCGTCTGGCACTTCGGCCTCTCTGCCTGGTTAACTCCGACTTGCTGTTCCGTCGCCACTGGGACCTGGCCTGAGACCCAACCAGCCCATTTCACTCACCGAGGGGCCGGGCGGTTTGTTCTGGCCCTGGGCTGAATTTGAACTGGTGGCCTTGAGGTCAAAGCCCTGGTGGGAGCTTCGGGAGAGATCGGTCCCTATCCCCCGAAGGCCGCGCAGCCGTCTCTGTCCCTCTGCTGCTCCCTCGCCCTCCTAGTCCCCAGCTCACAGGCGCCCGCGATAGTCGGTCCCTCCCTTCCTCCACTTACCGCTGCTCCAGCTGCCGCTGGCTCTCCTGGGGGTGCGTGGGGTGGGCTGGGTGAGGCTTGCAGACCCCTGGCGGGGTCCCCTCCTCCGTCCAGCCAGGGGGCACTGCTAGGCAGGACTGCCGGCGCTCCACCGTGTGGCTCACCAAGTCAACGGCGCGGCATCATCAAATCTCTCCCTCCGCCTCACGCTGGCACTGAGCTCCCTGCCTTCCCCGGCGCGGCTTTGGGGGGGCGGCTCGGGAGAGCAGGTTAGGCCGGTTTGGGCTCAGGCGAAAGGTACAGGCAGGGAGCGTTGGGCAAGGGAGGTGGATTTCCCGGAGGTAGCTGGAGCGGTTCCGGGTCTGGACGCCCTTGAGAGAGCTCTCCCGCGCCCCCCTGTCCCGGCCCCTGCCCGCGTTGCTGGGTATGATCTGGAGACACTATCAGCTGTCTGGCTGAATTATTTACCAGCATTCCTGGGCTGCCTTGTTCAGCCACCTGTCTGCTCTCTCTCCCACATGCATGTCCGGCGGGATCCTCTGAGCAGGACCGTCCAGCCAACCTGCTGGGGGACCCTGCTATCACCCCTGCAACCGGGAGCAGCTGGCACAAGGGGACGGCTTGGCAGCCCTGTCGCTCGAGGGCCCTGCGGCGGGCGCCACAGCCGGGCACCACTGCATCGGAGGGCGTTATGCCCACTATGCGCATGGCGAGGGATGATGGGAAAGGAGCCTGGAGCGGGTGAAGCACAGGGCGCAATAAAGGAAGCTACACATAGACACATGCTGGTCCCCGGCGGTGCTAAGTCAGGCAGCGAGGTGGCGGCACCGCATGTGCGGAGACGCCGTCTCTTGAATGGGGCTTGGGCGGGTCGGGTCCGTAAAGCTGTAACAAATAAACACTGGGGGCTTTCAATGCTCGGCAAAGGGGAGCCGGCTGGCCGTGCCGTCGCACCGCGGGGATCGTGGCGGATGTTTGCAGGCCATGATTTCCGCAGCTGCTCTGTGGCGAGCGTCACCAGCCGTTGGAGAACCCCCCTGCGGGCGTGGGGGTCGTGCCGCCAGGGTCTGCCTTCTCCAGCCCTGCAGACGGGGGTCCTGCATGCACCATAGCTCAGAGATCCTGCCACATGCACCCCATTGCAGCCCCCCACATTGCCCAGCTAGGCCAGCCCCCTCCATCCCCCCGCATCCCACACCTTTGGGGTGCATGGTGCCACTGGCTTCGCTGCCTGCCTCTGCTGGACAGTGTGGAAGGCATCCCGCAGCCGCAGCTCTGGTCCCCAGCATCACGGGGGCCGGGTGGCATAAGGGACATTTCCCCGAGTTTGGGTCAGGTGATTTTGCATTGACCCTAAGAACGTCTGTGCTGGGTCAGACCAACGGGCCCCACACAGGGTGGCCTGGCCCTTTAACGGGAAATGGGGCTCGTCAACTGGAAAACGAACGTGGGATTCAGGCAGGCCACTAGGATCAGCAGGGGAGAAGCTGGGGAAAGGGACTGGGAGGGAAAACTGCTGAGAACCCCAAGGCCCTTGCGGCAGACCCAAGGGGATGGCGGGGGCTGCAGAAGGGGGGGGGGTTCCTGCTAGACAACCAGGGAGAGCCTGAGATCGGGAGCGGGGTGGGGGGAAGGAGCGACGGCTGGACGAAGCCCCCAGGCCTAGACAGAAGACGCGTGAGCTGAGTGTGGGGTTTGTGGGGTGGCGGAGGAGGGTGGTTTCGAATAGCTCATGTTAACGACCCCTCCCCACACTGGAGTGTTAGCCCTGGGGGGAATCTCATAGGGAAGCTGTGGCGCCACCCCTGGCTACGAGCGGGTAGTGACCCGGTTACAGGGCCCATCTAGCCTGGGACCCCCCCCCCCCGCCCCCTCAGATCACACCACTGGAAAATACAGGGGCAGGAAATACATTTTTCTGCTGCCCAGGAAGGCTGAGCTGCTGATGGCACCGTGTCCAAAACACTGAACCAGGAACGCGTCTTGCAGGTTAGCTGCCATGTGGGCTGGGAGGGGGGAGGAGGGAATCCTGTAGTATCACAGCTGCCCCCTCCCAGGTGTGGGCGCTGAGCACCCCCTGAGCATCCCAGCTCCTCTCCCAAACATGGGGTTTGGGGAGGGGGATCCATTTGGCTTCATGGTCCCCTTCCCACACACTGAGTACTAGCCGCCAGCCAGTCAATTTCAGGGGGCGCTGGATGGGTCTCTCAGAGCGATGCTTAAAGGTACAGAGAGGCACCTGTGTACATGTGCACACACACACTCACTCACACACACTCACTCACACAATCACACACACACACTCACTCACACACACACACTCACACACACACACACACACACACACAGACGTCTCTCACAACGTATGCCAGACCTCATCCAGGGCACGAACTGCCCCAGTAACAACTCTTTGGGGGTGGGGGGGAGACGGGAAATCGCTGGGCTCTTTAGTGAACTCGCACGGAAAAGCGACACCCTCTCACCCGTGGGTGGACACTCCTCAGAGCGATCACTCCGCTGCTCCCCTCTCAGTCCTCGTCCTGCCAGGAAACCTGCCCAACTCCTGCAAAAGACGCACCTGGGAGCTTAAATTCAGAACTTTGCTAGACACTAAAAATCAGGGACTGAGCAGAGACCCTGGATTTATGGCTTATTACAACAATCTGTAACCCACTAAACCAGCGGCTCTCAACCTTTCCAGACGACTGCACCCCTTGCAGGAGGCTGATTGGTCTTGCGTACCCCAAGTTACACCTCACTTAAAAACTACTTGCTGACAAAACCAGACATAAAAATACCAGCGTGTCGCAGCCCACGATTACTGAATAGTTGCTGACTTTCTCATTCTTACCATGTAATTATAAAATAAACCCATTGGACTATAAATATTGTACTCCCATTTCAGTGTATAGTCTATAGAGCAGTAGAAACAAGTCATTGTCTGGAATTTTAGTGTGTCCTGACTTGGCCAGTGCTTTTTATGTCGCCTGTTGTAAAACTAGGCAAATCTCTAGGTGAGTTGATGTGCCCCCTGGCAGACCTGAGGGTACCCCTGGTTAAACCCCAGAAGCTGGGCCTGGACGACAGGGGATAGATCACACGATAATTGCCCTGTTCTGTTCATTCCCTCTGGGGCACCTGGCATTGGCCACTGTCGGAAGACGGGACACTGGGCTAGATGGACCGTTGGTCTGGCCCAGTTTGGCCGTTCTTATCTTCACTAAACCCCCCGGCTCCTTTTCCCCCCTAGGACTGGAGAGGTGATAGTGGCCACCTCACCTTGAATGATCCCTTGGACTGTGTGTGACCCATGTTCCGCTTGCACTTAGCCGGGATGCTCCGAGCACTTTCCCCAGAGCTCGGCGAAGGCTTGTGTCTCTCTCCCCGAAAATATTTCTCTCACCCACCTTGTGTGTCTGTAATACCCTGGACCAACTCCTTCCACACTTTCACCCTGCTGCCACTAGGTGGTGCCCAAATAGACTTTTGCTCCCCGCCTTCAGAAAAACCTCCGAGCGGGTTTTCATCCAGCAAAGCGGACGCTGGACGCCTGGGTCCTTTTCTGCCCATCTGCACTGGGAAGCGGTGAGGCCCGAGCGCACAGAGGCCATGACCCTAATGAACCTGGCACTGGACTCAGCTTCCCTCTAAGACAAGGAAGCTTTTGTCCAGGTCCAAGATCAGCCCCAGAGCCCAATTCCCTGACGCTTGTGACAATGCCACCCCCCTGCACCTCTTTCCTTGGCAGGGCAGGAAGCAAGTGCAGAGCCGTTCAAAGGAAATGCTCCTTCATGCCATCTGCAAGGAGCCTGTGGAACTCCCTCCCACTGGACGGTGTGGGGCCCGGGAACCCAGGGAGAATCCTGCAGGGGGTGGAAGTTTATGCTGCTAAGGAGAAGGCCCAGAGATAGAACAGTTTGTGCTAGCAGAGAGATTTGAAAGAGTTAAAAATACCAGGTGCTTTGGGGGTTTAAGGCAGGGGTGTGAGGAGGAGACCTTGACGGGGGCAGATTGTCCCATTCCTGCCTGCTGGGGGGGGACACACCTATCTCTGAAGAACCTGGCTTTGGCCACTGTTGGACAGGGGCTGCTAAGCCGGGGAAGACGCTAAGCTTGGCTCTGTGTGTGAACGTTCCCGTGTGCCCAAAGATTGAGCCATTCAGAACTGAAAGCTCAGAGTCCCCTAAAGCCCCCCTGGATGCCTTCCCCTACAGTGCCTGGGTTCTGTTCCCAGCTCTGGGAGGGGGCTGGGGGCTGGTTGTTAGAGACAGGGGAGGCCTAGGAGCCAGGATGCCTGGGTTCTATTCCCCGCTCTGACTCTCCCATGCTCCAGCTGACCTTGGGCTGCCCCCCACCTTTCCCTGTGGTTGCTCCCCTTCCCCATGGTGATTGCGATCTCTTGTGGCTGGCATGGGCAGGTTGGCATGTCCCATGCCCCCCGCGGCCCTGCATGCTGATCCTGTTTGCTCCAGCCCCGGCGATTGCGACACCCGCAAAACGAGAGGCGACCGTGCAGATCCCAAACCCTGGGGCGGTGCCGCTGACTGTGCCAGGCTCTGCCCGTCCCTCCCACCCTGGGCTCAGGCAGCCAAGATGGGTTTTGAGCCTGATCTGAATTAGCCAAGTCCTTGAGTGTCCTCTAATCCTATGTAAACAGCTGGGGGAGGGGGGTACTTAGCGCCGATGACCCCCCCCACCGCTCCACCCTGGCCTGGCTGCTGTGCCAGGCTAGACTCCAGCTCCAATCCCTCCCCCCACACCTGGATCACATGCCCAGCTGGGTACACACCTGCCCAAAGTCAGCGGCAAGGTGACTGCCTGCTGGGGCCAGGAGGTACCTTCCCCGGGGCCGGGAAGTGGGAGGGCAGCTGGGGAAACAGGGGTGTTAAAAGGGAGGGCAGAATCGGCGGGTGGGGGGAGATACATCAACAATCTGCCCCCCAAGGCTACTGTACATCCACGACTCACCCCTGCAAGGGATTATGGGAGCAGGCTCTCCCCCCCCCATTCCAAACTTGAGGGGCTCTTATGTCTTAGAGGGCTCACAGTTTTGCCTGGATGTGGGTCATGGCTCCCAGTATTCTAAAGGGAGCACCCCATATTCCCGGGGGACCCTTGAGTTAATTACTCCTCTTTTATGCTCTCCCCCTTTGGGGGGTCCCTGACGAACTTCCCCCATGCCCCCCACCATTTCCATTCCCAGCAGCGACCTTCCCACTTTTCTCTTAGGGGGCAATGGGGGAATCCATCAACCTGTGTGGGTTTGGGCTCTCTACCTCCCCAGCTGGCTAAGACGCAACATCCTGGTTTGACTGGCATGGGTGACCCAATCCCACCCCATCCCAGAGGCCCCTAACCAAGAGCGAGGCCAACGTCATGCCGGGGGCTGCACAGACCCCAACCGAGATCGGGGACCCCACTGTGCCAGATGCTGCCCAGACCCCGAATGAGATCAGGGCCCCATCATGCCAGGCGCTGCACAGAACCCACCCAAAATCAGGGCCCCGTCACTGCCCAGACCCCGACCGAGATCAGGGCCCCATCGTGCCAGGAGCTGCCCAGACCCCGACCGAGATCAGGGCCCCGTCGGGCCGGGCGCTGCCCAGACCCCGACCGAGATCAGGGCCCCGTCGGGCCGGGCGCAGCTCAGACCCCGACCGAGATCAGGGCCCCGTTGCGCTGGGCACTGCCCAGATCCCAACCGAGATCAGGGCCCCATCGTGCCAGGAGCTGCCCAGACCCCGACCGAGATCAGGGCCCCGTCGGGCCGGGCGCTGCCCAGACCCCGACCGAGATTAGGGCCCCGTCGCGCCGGGCGCTGCCCAAACCCCAACCGAGATCAAGGCCCCGTCGCGCCGGGCGCTGCCCAGACCCCGACCGAGATCAGGGTCCCATCGGGCCAGGCGCTGCCCAGACCCCGACCGAGATCAGGGCCCCGTCGTGCCAGGTGCCCCACAGGCATTTAGTGAGAACTGGTGCTGCAGAGCTAACAATCCAAATTGACACGGCAGATGAAGGCAGGATTGTTCTCCCCACGGTAAAGATGGGGAAACTGAGGCCCAGAGCCACGATGTGACATACCCCATGTCACGCAGGACTGGAAACAGAACCCAGGTATCCTGCATCCCAGCTGAGCTCCGAAACCACAGACTGATCCATCCGCCTTCACCAGGCAGCCCCCCTCCCAGCGTAGCCTTTGCCTCTGTGTGCCATCCATGGGTCAAGTACCCCATACCGCAGTCATCTCCCAACCGCCCAGGCCTCTCCCTGTGCGTGGGGGAAGGGGAGGGTGATTGGAAGCTGCCCCAGGAGTCAGTGAGTGTGAACCCGCCCCCCAGGCTGAGACCAGACAACTCGGTACATGTCACCCACACTCAGAACTGCACAGCCCGGGGAGATACGCGGAGAGCCCGGCCGGGGACCTGCAGCGGCGTTTGCAGACCTGGGCAGCTGCTGAGAGGTGCTCCTAGAAGTGCTGAATGAAAGGAGCGGCTGGCTACTCCAGCGCCGACCTCCGCCAGCAGGGGGCGCTGCGGGGAGGGGGCAGGGGCGCTGGCTGGGGGTGGAGATCCCGGCAGGGAGCGCTGCGGGGAGGGGGCAGGGGCGCTGGCTGGGGGTGGGGGTCCCGGCAGGGAGCGCTGCGGGGACGGGGCAGGGGCGCTGGCTGGGGGTGGGGGGCCCGGCAGG
>NC_048313.1:15775956-15793020 GCF_013100865.1 Trachemys scripta elegans | reverse complement strand
GGGGTGGGTCTCCTTGGGCCCTTCTCCTGCCTCTTGCCCGCAGTCTGGCGGGGCAGACGGGGTCACTCGGCCCGTCCGGAGATCTCGGAGCCGGGAATCTAGCCCCCTCCCCTGCGGGAAACTGAGGCCCAGCGAGTCGCCGAGCTGGGAGGGGTCCCAGGGGTCCTGGTTCTATCGTTTGGGTCACTAGGCCACGTGCTCTGGCCTCCTCCCACTCCCAGCACCGCCTGGAATCGCCCCCCGCGCATCCCGGCACCCGCTCAGCTGCTCCTGGCCCCGGCGACAGGCCAGCGCCTGGCTGCCTTGTGACATCAGAAAGCCCATCCGGCTAAGCACCAGGGCCCGGGCTAAAATGGCCAGATTAGTTTTCCACGGGAGCTTGAGGGCTGCAGGCCAGGCCAGCACCTTGGGGGGGCCCCCCGGGAAGGGAGTGCAGCGGGGGAACGGTCTGTGCCCTGGAAGATGGGACTCTGCCAGGCCCGGCTTCCTAAAACTGCCAAGCCTCTGAATCCTGAACTGCAGGGTAAAGGGCGAGCTGGCTCTGGGGGCATGGCGGGGTGGGGCTTTCTGTGCTTTCAGGGGCATCAAAATGTAGGAAGGGGTGGGTATGTCTTGCTGGTTAGAGCCCAGGGAGCCAGGGCTCTGGGTTCCATTCCCAGCTCTGGGAGGGGAGTGGGGTCTAGTGGTCAGAGCTGAGAGAAGGCTGGGAAGGGACAAATCCGCCCAAGCAATGGAGATGCTGGGCCCTGATGGAGGATTTAATTTGCTGTCTTGTTACCGGATGACTCTTCCGGGAACTCTTGCTTCGGCCAGCAGGTCAACAGAAGGCGTTTGGCTCCAGGAGGAAAACCGTGCATATTTGCTAGCAGCACTTTAGCTTGGCTGGGATGTAGGGAGAAGACGCTGGTCCGGGGTGTACCCTGATCTCACTGCAATAGGGATGCTGGATGTTGGCTTGGAGGGAGCATTGGGGGGTGAAACCCACCAGCCCGGCCTCGCCACCTGGAATCCAGCTCCCGTGGGTGATGATCAAAACTCATTCCCTGCTTGGCGCAGAAAGTCCGAGGGAGGAGATGGGTGCACGTGGAGTGGCAGTGTGTGTGTGTCCATCTGGGCCAGGGAAGGGGGTGTGCATGTGGCAGCGAGTGCCGGCAGCGCAGCGTGTCTGCATAGGTAAATGCCGGGCCCTGGGGTTACCAGCCCAAGCCTGTTCACCGCACTAAATTCCTTTGGAGAAAGAACACCACTCAGTAGCTTCAAACGACTGCACTGGAGCGCCTGGGTTGGGCTGGGCTGGGTTTTCTAGGGGCTTTCTTCGCAAGTTTAAGGTCAGGCCCGGCTCCTCCACCGATTTATCCCGGCTAGAAATGAACAGAGCTCAGCTGGTTCTCCCATCTGTGTTCTTATCTGGCCCCTCATGGTAGCTGAGGGGCATTATGGAGCCCCTAACTGCCCCGGCTGCTTGTTCATTGTACGGACTAGAGATGTCTCTAGAGAATGATTGAATGCGATTTATGGGGTGGCCGGTTCACACCAAACCCCCTGTTTTATAAACAGCTCAGCAGGCATTTTAACCCTGGCTGTCTCAGAAGCCTTGCTCGCGGGGGCAGGTCCCAGCGAGGTGACTGCTTTGTAACAGCTGGCAGTGACTGAAAGGCCTTGGCCCAAATTCTGCTCCTGGTTCTACCATTGCCATTCCTGGGCATTGACACCAGAGGGGCTCGAGCTGTGACTCCCATCAGCCAGCGTGGCGACTCTAGTTCCTAATGGGGACAGCCCCAAATCTACCTAATGGGCCCCTTATGGGGGTGGGCGGTGAGCGAGCTTGCCACAAGAGGGGTCTCTCCAGGGCCGGGTTGAGGCACATTGGTGGCAGTAGTGGGATACTTACAGAGGCGGCTCCAGGGCAGTCAGCCCCGCAGTAAATTAACGAGGGTTTTCGGGAGCTGATGTCTACTGCATGGTTGAGATGGGGATGTTACCACACTGGACCAGACCAGGGTCCATCTAACCCAGTACCCACTGCCAGGCATGCCAGGTCCCTTCCCCTTAGCTTATTTTCCCCATCGAGCAGCAGCAATCGTGCCTATTTTGTGCCCATAGCCACCCCGCTCTGGGCTGAGATCTCATCAAACTGAGCAGCATGAGGCTTGTCCAATGTGCCTTGGGAGATGCTTGTCTCACCCCTTCCCCCTGCCCAACCTCTGTCTCTCGCCACAGAGATGCTGAAGTCGCAAATCATCATCTTCGTGATAGGAGGCCCAGGCTCCGGCAAAGGGACACAGTGCGAGAGGCTGGCTGCCAAGTACCAGTTCCAGCACCTGGGCATGGGGAACCTGCTGCGGGC
Source organism: Trachemys scripta elegans (assembly GCF_013100865.1). Classification (NCBI taxonomy): domain Eukaryota; kingdom Metazoa; phylum Chordata; order Testudines; family Emydidae; genus Trachemys; species Trachemys scripta. The sequence goes on along the minus strand of NC_048313.1, from coordinate 15,790,673 downwards.
GGAAGCCAGCGAGCCCACACGCCAGGGGCGACAAATCAAGGACATCATGCTGAAAGGAGCGCTCGTGCCTTCCGTGAGGCTCCCCTCCCTCCCTCCCGGATTGCAGCACCCCCAGCTCCCACTCATCAGCTCAGCACCTGGCCCTTCTGAGGGGCCCCGAGAAACGTTCCAAGGCTGCAAAAGAGCCCTGCGAGTGCGAGAGCCTTCCCCCGGGCTGCAGGGATCAGCCGCCCGCTGGCTCTCACCACCCTCTGCCAGTGCCAGGCTCCCGGCTCTGCCCCCTGCCATACCTAGCCCCACTCATCCCTCTCCCACCTCCTTTCCCGCTCTGGCTCCAGCCCAGCTGGTGCCTGGTGGAAGAAGTTTGCTGGGGCTCGGCCGCCCACTAGCAGGCACCTGGGAGAGGCCAGGAGCTGAGTGGGGGTCTGGGCTCCTGGAGCGTGAGGCTCGTGGGCAGGGGGAGGTGGGGCGCTTGCTCACGCAGCCAGGGGTGGCTCCGGCCAAAGCCCTTCCCCCCACGCTGAGGGGGCTCCTGTCTCCCCAGGGCTTCGTCCTCGACCTGCTGAACGAGAACCTGCTGCAGAGAGAGGAGGCGAAGGGTTTCCTGGTCAACGGCTTCCCCCGGGAGCTCAACCAGGCTAAGGACTTTGAGCGCGTGGTAAGTGCCACGGGGGGAGGAAGGCCCAGCAGCCCCTGGCCAGAGTGGGGAGTGGGCTGTGTTGACACCCAGGAGGTAGATGTGGCATGTGGGAGGCAGCATGAGGCATTCAGAGGGGCTGAGCTCATGCTGGAGACGCAGCCACTTCTCCCCCCTTCCCTAACTCAGACCCAGGAGGGCGGGCGCTGGCCCGGCTCCCCCTTGTCCAGGGCCTCTGCCCCCACCCCATCCTCTCGCCTTGCACGGGAACGTCCTGGTGCCCATTCCTCAGCTCCCCCCTCCGGTGTCTGGCCAGGGAGCAGCCTGCCCGGGTGGTGCTGCCCCCCTGAACGGGGGGTTACCATGCCACAGGTGGGGCGTCCTCCCAACTTCGTGATCGTCTTGGACTGCTCGACGGAGACCATGATCCAGCGGCTGCTGCTGCGGGGCCAGACCGGCCATCGGGCCGACGACCACGAGAGCTGCATCCGCCAGCGGCTGGAGACTCACTACTCGCTGTGCGAGCCCGTCATCAGCTACTACCAACAGAAGAACCTGCTCAGAAACGTAGGTGGGGGGTGGCCCAAGACAGACCCTCCCCTTTCCCAGCAGGGCCCATTGCAGGCAGTCCTGCCGCTGGCTGCCTGCGGGGGGAAGGGCCCTGCCCCTCTGAACTAGGGGTTAGGGCCCCTTCCCTGGCACAGCCTCTGCCAACAGCTTCACCCACCCCCGGGTTAGCAGGATCTTGGGTTCCGCTCACCAGGCGCATGGAAACATCCTCCAGGGGCTGAGCGCGTGGGCAGGCCCCTCGGGGCAGAGGGCCAGAGCGAGCCCGCGTAGGAACTCAGGGTCAGCCGGGGCTGCCCAAAAGCTGCAACCACCCAGCGGTTCTGAGCAGGGCCTAGTGCCGCCTGCCCCCAGCGCAGGCACACCCAAGTTTTCCGGGGGCGGGTACTCATGCCAGGGGCAGGGGACTAGAGCTGGGGGCTGGCCAGGCCCCATGGCATGGGCTGTTCCCCCCAGCTGCTCTGTTGTGTCCTGCAGATTATTGGTGAGGAGCCGGAAGACGCCATCTTCGCAAAGTGCTGCTCCGTCATCGACAGCCTCCGCTAGGCCAGGTGCCTGGTGCCCTGCGGCTGGGATGGTGTTCAAATAAAAGCTCTGCTACACCAGGCAGCCCTCTGCACCTGCCCCACCCCATGGGGCTCAGGTTAGGGCGTGAGCACCCTCTGCTGGCCCACAGCGGACACCGCATGCAGGTCCCTTCCCCGTCCCCAGCCAGGCAGCCGCAGGATGTAGTTACACAAGCAGCCAAGGTGCCTAGCGCGGCAGGGGCCCAGCTGCACAGAAGCGGCCTGCAGGAATCCAGGGCCTTGCAGACAAGGAAAGTATCTGACCCAGGCAGGGGAGCCAGGCAAGATGGGTCTGGCCTAGGGCAGAGAGCGAATGACTCCGGGCCCCTCCTTACCCCAGGGGAGGGGAGATGGCCACAGCTCCACCTCCCTGGCTGCTTTGAGTTGGGCAAACACCTGCTCTGCCGTCTAGTGCACCCAGTTCCCTCACCAGCCTCCTGGCCTAACCCCTAACTCCCTACGCAGTAGCTCCAGGAACATCCTTTTGCTGGACCCCCCACCCCCGAATCAGCCCTCCGCCTTTCCACATCAGCCCCCTTCAGAGGAGCAGGGCTGCATGACACAAGACAGCTGGGCTGGAGAGCGGGGAGGGTTCTTCTGAGGGGACAAGGAGCATCCATCAAAACACTGAGTTTACCACCAAAAGTCCTTTGGTTTTTCCAATACATGACTTCAAACCCAGCTACATGTGAGTGAGGAGAGCCCCAGCCAGGCCCCAGCTTTGGACAGAGGTCAGCTTTTGAAAGAAACACACTGTCCACACAACACACACGGGTCACACAAAGCTGAGTCTTAAAAGCCAACAGCAAGGGGGAGGGGGAGAGAGAGAGACTCAGCACAAATCACAGGTTAAGGGGAAAAAATATATATATATACCAGCAACAGGTTGGTCTGCCTGTGGGCAGAGTGCCTGGGGAGAGCTGGAATGCAAGGCCCCATGAGGAGAACAGTTCTCCTGCCCGGGCAAGGGTTCATTCTCCCTCCCTGGGAGACTCACTCCACTCCAGGGGGGGATTTAGCTACTAGGGGCTTGGCAAAAACCCCACATCTGCATCAGTCTGAAATTGGGCTTTATGCCAAACTCTCCCCTCAGCTGCTCCTGAAGCTGGCTGGGCAGAACAGGGAGGCTAGCAGAGGTGACACAGGAACTGCTTCCCCTGCGTCACCCCAAGCAGGGGACTGTCCAGTGGGCGGATGGGAAAGAACCTTTCCAAAGCTGCTTTTGATAGCCAGCGCTCTCCAGCCCTCGCTGTATGGGAGCAGTGTCTTACCTGGACCCTCCAGAGCAAGTCGGGGAAGCAATGGGTCCCCCTCACACTCGTCTGCTTGGACAACCTCCTGCACGAGCCGGAGAGTCCGAGCCAAGGGAGGTTCATCTGTCCGTAAGCAGAGGAGGGTCCAGTGCTTAGGGCATCAGCCTAGGACTGGGGAAACCAGGTGCAAGGTCTGACCCCTGAGGAATCTGGCAAGTCACAGTCTGCCTCCAGTGGGGATCAGAGCTGCCCTGCTGCCCAGGGGGGTGTAGGGACTAACAGGGGTGAGCAGGAGGTATTCAGGTACTACACAGATAGGGCCAGCTAAGGCCTTACCTAGGCAGGTCCATTCCCACTGCATCAGAGGTGAAACTACAGCCCCTTGGGATTGCTCAGAGACCAGAGGTATTGAATGGGCCGAGCACAGCGCCACTGGTTCCTCAGAACAGGCAGCAGAAGCGTTTCCTTACCCCATGAGGTAACCTCAGCTCGACAGGCCAGATACCCCACTGAGGGGCACCGGCATAAAGCCCCCCGTAACAGACAGTACCCAGGGCGCACCGTATCGCCAGTTGCTCGGTTTGGAAACAGTGCAGCAGAGTTGGTTTCAAAACAAAAAGAGCATTTTATTTAACAAAGCACAATTGCCTGCTCAAACTATAAAAAAAAACCACAGGAGCTCCTAGTTCATCAGGTTTTACAACAGCTATATCATGAGAACAATCCGCTTCAAAACCCTATGGACAGACAGACGCCACCCAGCAGACACAGGCAGGTTTTGTTATCATTTATTTGTGAAGTTAAAAACAAGCGGTAAAAAGTAAAAACTGAGCGTACAATTTTGTTTGTTTCAGTTTCCTCTTGAACAGACAAAATACATGACAGACCAGTCCCAATTGTGGGAAAATGGGAGGGGGAAAGGGGTTGTTTTATCTGAAACACCGACACCTTATTCGAGGAATGTTCCAACTCTAACTAAAAAGCAGAGTGATTTTTTTTCTCCTTGTAAAGTTTTTTTATTTATTTTTTTTAAAAACAAAACGAAAAGAAAAAACATGTTACCCTGAAATCGACGTGTGTTTCAGGAGGGCTGAGTTCTTGCAGCAGTTTTAGTTCGCTATCTTCTACAGCTGGCTCAACATGAAGGATTCAGATATTTTTATTTTTATTTTTTTTATTTTATTTTTATTTTAAAGAGACTCGAAGGAGGAGCAGCCGAGGTTCCGCTAAGAAACCCAGCAATCAGACCCAGGGGCCGGCTCCCTTCCCCAACAGCGGCCATCTCTCTTTCCAAAAACAAAAAGGGTTTCACGGGTGGGAAGTTCACATTCAATTCACTGAGCCTGCAAGGATCGGGGAGAGAGACAGGAGTCAGTTACCCCTGATAGACACCGCTACGGACGGAAGAGTCCGAAAGCAACACAGGGTCCCCTCTGCTGCAACGGCACTGGCACTGCGCTGCCAAGTTGGGGAGTGGAGGGCAAACTGGCCCTCGGCTCCCAACTCCCCTGCACACTAGGAAATCCCACCACGGAAGCAGAGTGTTTCAAAAGGGGAAATTGGCAGGTCAAGTCTGGAAGAGAATCTAGGTTTCGGAAGCAGCAGCTTTGGTCAGTCCTGAAGATCCGATGAAAGTCTTGGCCTGGGGAAGCATTTCTAAAGGGGGCTGCTTGAAATTCGGCATATTTAGGCAGCTAAGTAAGTGGCACGGAGCCCCTAGCAAGACCAAGTGAAGTCACCTGGCGCTGCTGGAAAAGTCACTTAGTCAGGTGCCTAAAAGTGGCTGAAACCGGATTTTTAGGCTTCTGCTTCTGAAGACCGCGGCCCTAGAATGTAACTGCTCAGCCTGGCGCTAGGCCCGAGACTCAGAGCTGCAGCAGGACAGGCTAGAGGCTGAGCGGGAGCTAATCTAGCTCCCTGGGTCAGAGAACAGCCGCTTTCAGTCCAGCGCTGCCGAGCGTGCGCTCACCTTCGAGAGGAGAAGCTGGTCAGAAACGTAGGAATCTGCACCCAGGTTCTCTTTGAACGAGTTCCCCTGGTTTGACGCTCGCTGTATTCCGACAGCTCTGCAGCCCGATCTCCCTGAACTACCAGGGCTAACAGTGATCCCTCCCACATCCCCCAATGGATAAGACAACCCCTAACCCTACGAAGAAGTCCTAGCCCCTGAAAATGGACCTGTGAGCCGGAGCTAAGAGCCCAGTGGAAAGTGGAGAATCTTACCAGTTCTGTCCATTTCCCTGAGCTCCCATCTCCTCCGACCACCCCCCCAGGTGTCTATGGGTCAACGTAAATCCACATGAAGAGCGTGGGTCTGTGTTGCCACCTAGTGGCGGATCCATAGAAGAGGTTTACGAGCCTACTACTGCCTCCAGCTAATGGACTGGGTCCTTTAGCTCAAGCAGTAGACGCTCATGCTTGTAAGTCGAGGTGTCCTGGGTTGAATCCCCGTCGACGACCGATGTGGGAGCCGGTGCACGAGCACAAAGATGCCGCTCAGGAAGCACTTCCTGTGGGACCGAGGGTCTCACCCAGGCAGGAGGAGCTACAGCTGGGGGTTGAAGGCAGGCAGCGGGGCACATGGCCGATCACTCACCTGCTGTCCCTGCTGTGTGGGTGGCGGCACTGGGCCCCCAGCCCCCGGTGTCTGTCCGTAGTAGGCAGCCTGCTGTCTGTAGTACTCTGCCCAGGCTGCGCTGTAGTCTGGCTGAGGTCCCGGTGGTGCCCCTGGTCCTCCACCAGTAGCCACTTGAGCTGCTACGATGGGGCAGGGGAGAGAAGAGGGGGTGAGTCTGACTCCAGGGGCACAGGGCTACCCCTCCCCCCATGTCTCCAATGGTCAGCGGACAGGAGCTGGGCTCTCCTTGCTGATCCACACACCCACCCCCGGCCATAGGAGCTCCAGGCCTCACTCACCTTGTTTCTTATAATATTCCTCCCAGGCTTTCGTGTAGTCCTGCTGTGGGGGTGCCCCGGGCTGTTGGGGCTGCTGGCCTGTGGGCAGAGACATGAATTAGGGACCCCGGACAGGTGGGCGAGGGGAGTGAGCAGCTGGAGAGGGAGGAGGGGTCAGGCAGTATTATCGCCCCCTTTGCCTAGTGGGGTTGAGACCAGCACAAACTGGCATCTCTGGCTGGGGATGTTCACACGGATTCTGCGGGGCACATTGCTAACTTGCTGGGTCCGCCCCATGCTCCTTTCTCCACCTGACCTCAGAGACCTTCCCTCTCAGAACAGGTCTGACTGCTCAGTGCTGGGGAAATCAGCCCATGGCCTGTCACTAGCACCACCCCCCACCCATGCGTGCGGCCAGGCCAGTCTGCTTCAGCCCTGAGCAAGAGGTACCTGCCTCTGGAGTTCAGTCCTCAGGACCCTCAATGCTCAGCCTTTGCAGTAGGGCCTGTCAGCGTCAGTCCTGGGGTCACAAGGAGCTGGGCTGAGCCCCTCGATTCACTGCTCCCCTCCAGCACAGCGCTCTTCACCCGGGACTGTAGCTGTGCTACCTCTGGATAGCGCCCCCTCCTCCTCGCTATAGGCAGAATGATTCCCCCAGGGTATTACCTAGTTTTTTGTAATACTCCTCCCACGCTTTAGTGTAGTCGGACTGCCCGGCCGGGGGCGGCTGCGGCGGCTCGCCCTGAACGGGGGGCGCTGTGGGAGCTGGTGGCTGCCCGGGCACAGGGCCAGGTGGCTGCTGGTAGTAGTGCGAGTAGTACGCTGCCCAGGCCGCGTTGGGATCTGCTGCCGCTGCTGCTTTGCCTGGAAAGGAGCCATGTATGAGAACAGACCCCGCCTCCTGCCCTGGGCCAGCATGTGGTGAACAGGGCTGCCCGCCCACCTGCTCCCCGGAGCCAACCCTACCCTCGCAAGAGGCAGCTCTGGGTACTTACTTGGGTCATGAGGGGCCGGAGGCTGCCACTGTGGGTAGGTGTTCCCCCAGCCTTGGGGTGGGTATGGGTGGGGGGGAGGAGCCCCAGGGCTGAAAGAGGAGAGCAGGAGACACTGATGAGGAGAGGTGACAGAAGGCACTGCAGAGGGGGGAGCAGAACCCCGCTGGGACACGCTGACTGGGAGGGTGGGAAGGCCCCTGTACAGCTGGGGCAGCCCCCTGCTCATCTCCCCAAAGCATGGTCTTCGGATCCCTGCCGCAGCCCCAGTGGGGGAGAGGCAGCCCACAAGAGCCAGATGGGCCTTAGCGGGTCCCTTTGACAGACAGAGGCTTTGCTCTGCTCCCTTTGGTCTGTGTTTGTGCAGGGCCTGGCACGGCAGGCTCCAGGGTAGTGACAGGGCTCCTTGGTGCTGCACAGCTCTCGAGGATGGGAAGAGGCCGGCTGACTGGAGAGCTGGTGGGGTTACACCCACCGAAGGGCAAGCCCAAGACTACTCTTCCCTGGTGCAGACTAACTCCCTGCAGCCCTGCTTCTGGTCCATCAAGCTCCGCTACCAGGTCTCTGCAGGCTTAGCCAGTCTCCCATCTTCCCCACCCGGGGCACTCGCAGGCTGAACAGGCCAGGAGGAGCAGGGGCCTTTGGCTGGCAGCTTCCTCAGCAGAACTTAGGGTTATTTTTTTTCTTGCTCCCAGACTGGAAGGATGGTCCAAAGTTCGGGCACTAGACACTATAGGGGATTCCCTGGACTCTAGGGGACCAGCCCCTGTCAGGCCACCAGATGCCCCTGGATTTATTGCTCAGTCCACCCCCTTAAAGACAGCCCACAAGCACCTTTTTGCAGCACGTCATGCACTCCCTCCCCCGCCCCCCCAAAGAGGCAGGAGATTCCAATACTTACTGAGGGGGAGCTCCTGGTGGCCCTGGATTGAAAGGTCCTGGGTTGAAAGGGCCCATTGGGCCAGCAGGGCCCGGGGGCCCTCCAGGCCCAGGCCCAGGTCCAACTGGGCAGAGGGGGCCCTGGAGAGAGGAAATAATCCGTAAGTGCTGAGAGCCACGATGCCCCGGGTCAGCCTCCAGTGCTCTGCTGCCCCCTCGCTGTGGGGGTAGGTGGAAGCTGGGGGCACTCCCCGCACCCACCTCGATCTTCTCCTCGATGAGTTGCTTGGCGTGGTCGATCTGCTGCGGGGAGCCGCGGATGATGAACAGTTTGAAGTTGGGGTCTCCGTTGGGAGGCAGCTGCCGGGAGATCTCGACGAACGCCCCCGTCTGCTGGTTTATGGCTTTGACGTTCTCCCCGCCTGGAAGAGAATGTGGAGTTGTGAGCTCGGGCTCTGCTGGAGCGGCGGCGGGGGAGACGCCGGGAACCGCTGTATGAAGACGAGCCGATGGCAAAGGACACTCACCTCTGCCAATGACCAGCCCACACTTGTGAGTAGGGATCGAGAAGGTCATCTCTCCTCCAGGAGGCCCCCAGTTACCCTGCCCTCGGCCACGGCCTCTGCCTCCGGGGGGCATTCCTGGGCCAGGGGGACCCGGCGGGCCACTCTGCAAGACAACAGCAGAAACAGCTTCAGGGAAGGGTCACTGGCAGCCAAGTACAGCGGTTAACATCTTGGCACTTGTGAAAGTGGGGGGGGGGGGGGGGGGAGAATCAGTCTGGTGGTTCAGGCACTTTGAGCTTTAAAAGCAACCCACTGAGGGAGGAAAAGCAGGTATGTGCCAGGTCCTGAGCCCCAGAGAGCACAAAGAGCGGTCACTTGGGGGCAGGTTGTGAGCGTGGACTGAAAGCCAAGAAAATCTCACTCCCTCTCCCTTCAAGGTCAGGTTCTCAGTCGGCCTCTCCAAACACACATTCTGTAAGGTTTGAGCCGATACTTTTTTTTACGCTTACAGTCGGTTTAGACAGGGGTAGGCAACCTATAGCACGTGTGCCAAAGGTGGCACGTGAGCTGATTTTCAGTGGCACTCAGACTGCCTGGGTCCTGGCCACCGGTCCGGGGGGCTCTGCATTTTAAATTTAATTTTAAATGAAGCTTCTTAAACATTTTAAAAACCTTATTTACTTTACATACAATAGTTTAGTTATATATTATAGAAAGTCCTAAAAACGTTAAACTGTATGACTGGCACGTGAAACCTTAAATTAAGAGTGAATAAATGAAGACTCGGCACAGCACTTCTGAAAGGTTGCTGACCCCTGGTTTAGAGGGTGGTCATGAAAATCTGACATCTAGGTAGGTGCCACCATCCTGAAAGGGTTGAGAAATGCCCCTTCAGAAAGTATTTTTCTGCCTTGTTATTTAGGTTCTAAATTCAGGTCCTGCCTGTTGGAACAGGCTCGTGTTAATGACGACAAGAACAAAAGTTACTTGTTAAGAGGGACAGATTTTTAGGAGTGGGCTAACTGTTTTTGTACAGCTTTTTCTATTGGTTTGCCCTGGTACAGTTAAAGTGGCACTGCCCCCTACTGTGGGCAGTTCTCCTGGTACAGCTATTCCTTTATGGGAAAGAATCATAGAATATCAGGGTTGGAAGGGACCTCAAGAGGTATCTAGTCCAACCCCCTGCTCAACGCAGGACCAATCCCCAACTAAATCATCCCAGCCAGGCCTTTGTCAAGCCTGACAAAGGGACCAAGCCATACTGGTATGAGGCACAGATAAGGGGAGGCAGTGTGGTCTAGTGGAGAGCACACTGGCCAGGGACTCAGAAGCTCTGGGTTCTCTTCCCAGCTTTGCCCTGCTGAGTGACCTTGGGCAAGTCCTCCTTGTACCTCACTTTCCCTATCTCCTTTGTGATCTATTGATAAGAACTAAAGGTTATCCTAACAGCATCCACGCTATGGGTTGCACTGGGATAATTATTTCAGTAAGAAATAAGGACACCCAAAATAGTTAAAAATCAGTAAAGAGCCTGTAAAGCATGCCTTGGCCCCATCTACACTTACAATTTAGCTCGACTTAGCTACAGTACTCAACAACCTAGCTATGCTGACCAAACCCTCAAAGGAGCGGCTAGGTCCCCAGAAGAATTCTTCAGTTGACCTAGCTCCTGCCTCTCGGAGAGGTGGATTACGTACAGCAACAGAAACTGTGTCACTGTAGGAAGCGTCTACACTAAGATGCTACAGCTGTGACACTGTAGCTCCCCTAGTGTGGACATGCCCTGAGTCACCATGTAAGTGTTTCTGTTAACACCTAATTAACATTTTGATTAAAAAGAACCCTAATTTGCAACACTCTGCTTTTCAATTAAGGTGTTAAGAGCTTGCAATAAACAGAGCTGCTATCTCCCATGGGTCTGCCAAAACCAGGGAAGACCACACAGTCCTGATTGGTTTTTAAATCTAGAAATAAGTCGGAAGAAATTTGACTCTTCAGGCCCCCTTATACATCACACANGAACCGGCACCTGGAGCTCCTGGCCCTCTTCCCCGCCCCCGACGAGGTGAGCGTCCCATCCCCCGCCCCGGGCACCCATGTGAGCCATGGGGAACAGGCCGGGTCCCCTTTCCTAGGTCTGTTAATGTGGCACCCCAATGCCCCAAGCGAGATCGGGGCCCACCATTGGGCTGGGACCTGCCCCAAGAGCTCCCAGGGGAGGGGAAACTGAGGCACAGAGCTGAGTGAGTGGCAGAGCTGGGATGTAACGATGCTGCCTTTGGTGGGACACTTCTGAGAGTATCAATTCAGGACAAATTGCTGAGAGTCGGGCAGTTACAGCCCCAGCTGGGGTTTCTCCACTTCTAAGGCACCAAACCAGCCAGCCAGAGAGGACTTCGCTCTCACCCCACTGGTGAACTACAAGTCACACCAGCAATTCCCTCAGACACTCCAGTTTCCCAGTATCCCCACCAGTACCACTCGTTATGGGGACAGATGGTTATGAAAACCAATATCCCAGTAAAAGGGAAAAGGGTCTCCTGATCCCAAAGGACCAAGCCCCAGACCCAGGTCAATATACAAATCAGATCTTACCCACAGATCACGCTGTTGCCAATCCTTTAGAATCTAAAATCTAAAGGTTTATTCATAAAAGGAAAAAGATCGAGATGAGAGCTAGAATTGGTTAAATGGAATCAATTACATACAGTGATGGCAAAGTTCCTGGTTCAGGCTTGTAGCAGCGATGGAATAAACTGCAGGTTCAAATCAAATCTCTGGAACATCCCCAGCTGGGCTGGGTCATTCAGTCCTTTGTTCAGAGCTTCAGTTTGCAGCAACGTTCCTCCAGAGGTCAGAAGTAGGAGCAAAGACAAGATGGAGGAGTTTTTCAGGGCTTTTTATATCCTCTGCCCATGGAAGGGCCCTTCCATTCTTACTGTGGAAAATCACAGCTGCAAGATGGAGTCTGGAGTCACATGGGCATGTCACATGTCCATGCATGACTCAGTTCTTTACAGGCCGACGCCATTGTTTCCATGTTAGTTTGAAGGTTCCCAGGAAAGCTCAGATGTGGATTGGCGTCTCCCAAAGTCCATCGTCCATTAAGTGTTTCTTGACTGGACACTTATTGAGAATAGCCCCTTCTCAAGAAGCCGACCAAATGCTTCACTGAGGCTACTTAGAATCAAACACATTGAGACACAAGTACAGAGCCAATATTCCTAACTTCAACTGCACAAATGACACACACACACAGACAGCATCATTCTAACCAGCAAGTCATAACCTCTCCATAGACACCTCACACGACAACTTTGTACAATATTTGCTGCAAATATATAACAGTGGTTACAACAACGATCTATACGGTCACAGTTCATGTCAATAACATCACAGCCCCAAGAGCTCCCAGTCTAAACATACCGCGGCGGGGGGGGGGGGGGGACTGAGGCACAGAGCTGAGCCGGGAATAGAGCCCCGGTGCCTGTGCAGGGCCTGCCCGTGCAGTGGGTATAAAGGCAGGGTCTGGGTGGCCGCGTGAGGCAGGCTGGGGGGCGCCGGGCGGGCGCTGGGTTCGGGCCGCTCTCACCGCTGCTTCCCCCGGCCGGCAGGACGAGGTGGTGGAGCGCTGCAGCCTGCCCGAGGTCCCCCGGGAGCACTTCGGCCAGCGGATCCTGGTGAAGTGCCTTTCTCTCAAGTAAGTCGCCCCCCATCATGGCAGCGACGGGGCCGGGGAGAGGCAGCATTTCCATCCTCGCTGTGGGGAGGCACCTAACAGAGCCAAGCGAATTGCCCTGGGGGCTGGGCCAGTCCAGCGGGGGGGGGGGGGGGGGCCCCCTCTCCCGTCTCCCCTCGGGGAATGGGAGGAGGAGGGTGGCCTGGCTGTGAGGACAAACAGCTCAGCCTTGGACGTCCATGCTGAGCCCTACTCATCCCTAAAACCTCAGGGGGGCATATGGGGGCAGTGATGTCTGTTAGAGGGGAAACTGAGGCACTGGGGGCAGGGCTTGGCCATGGCGGCCCAGTGAGTCAGTGGCAGATTCAGGAATAGAACCCAGGAATCCTGGCTCCCAGTTTCCCCCTCCCCCCGCCCGCTCTAACCCCGTTCCCCCCCTGAGCTGGCCCGAGTGCCGAGGGGGGTGGGGCTGGGGGCGGTGGCTGGTGGGGGGGCTATCGCTCCCTCAGAAGGGCCCTGACATGTTCACCATCTCTCCGGCACCAGGTTTGAGATCGAGATCGAGCCCATCTTCGGGACCCTCGCCCTGTATGACATCAAGGAAAAGAAAAAGGTATCCGATGGCCCCACCCCATCGGGGCATGTGCCAGGCCAGGGGGCGGGGACGCAGGGTGAGGGGCATGTCCTTGGCTGTACTGACCGGATGGGTGGGCGGGGTTATGAGGCGAGGGCCGTGTCCTGGGCCGTACTGCCTGAAAGGGGGGGCAAGGACACAGGGTGAGGGACATGTCCTGGCTGGGTCTGTACCTACCGGGCAGGGATGCAGGGTGAGGGGTGTGGGCTGGGCCGTACTGATGAGGGGGCAGGGCTGAGGGGGATGGCCCGGGCCATACTGTTCAGGGGGCGGGGATGAAGGGCACGGGGCGTGATCAGGGCCCTGCTGACAAGGGAACGGGAATGTGGGGTGAGGGGCGTGGCCTGGGCCATACTGACCAGGGGCAGGGATGCAGGGCGAGGGGCAGGGCCCGGGCCGCACTGACCGGGGGCAGGGATGCAGGGCGAGGGGCGTACTGACCAGAGGGCGGGGATGCGGGGCGAGGGGAATGTCCCTGGCCTGTACTGACCAGGGGGCAGGGATGTGGGGCGAGGGGCAGGGCCCGGGCCCGTACTGACCAGGGGGCGGGGATGCGGGGCGAGGGACGGGGTCCAACCATACTGACCAGGGAGCGGGGCAAGGGGCAGGGCCCGGGCCGTACTGACCAGGGAGCAGGGCTGCGGGGCGAGTGGGGGCCCTGGGCCGTACTGACCAGGGGGCGTGGATGCGGGGCAAGGGGTGGGGCCCGGGCTGTACTGACCAGGGGGCGTGGATGCGGGGCAAGAGGCGGGCTCGGGCCTGTACTGACCAGGGGGCAGGGATGCGGGGTGAGGGATGGGGCCCGGGGCCGTATTGACCAGGGGGCGGGGCTGAGGGGCGGGGCCTAGGCCAGCCCACATGGTGGCGCTGTCTCCTGCTCTCACCTTTGCTCTGTCCCTAGATCTCCGAGAACTTCTACTTCGACCTCAACTCGGATCAGGTGAAGGGGCTGCTGCGGGCACCCGGCGGCCACCCCGCCATCTCCACGCTGGCGCGGTCCGCCATCTTCTCCATAACCCACCCCTCCCCTGACATCTTCCTGGTCATCAAGGTGAGGGGGGGTGTGTGGCCTGGCCTCTCTGCTGCTCTGCAAGCGCCCGTGCGGCTCTAACCACTGGACCTCACTCCCTTCCGAGAGCTGGGGGTGGAACCCAGGAGTCCTGGCTCCCAGCCCCCCCCGGTCTAAGCACTGGCCCCCACTCCCCTCCCCAGTGGTCACTCTCTTCTTTTCTCTTCCCCCCCAGCTGGAGAAGGTGCTGCAGCAGGGGGACATCGGGGACTGCTGTGAGCCCTACATGGTCATGAAGGAGACGGACGCAGCCAAGGTACGCGCAGCCCCTGGACCCAGCTCCATCCCTGTCCGCAGGGCGGCTCGCCTGGGTCCCAGCTGCCCTGTGTTCCCTGCTTTAACCTCTAGACCCCACTGCCCTCCCAGAGCCAGGGATAGAACCCAGGAGTCCTGACTCCCCGCCCCCCTGCTCTAACCACTAGACCCCACTGCCTCCAGAGCCGGGGAGAGAACCCAGGTGTCCTGACTCCCAACCACCTCGGCTCTAACCACTAGACCCTACTCCCCTCCCAGAGCCGGGGAGAGAACCCAGGAGTCCTGGCTCCCAGCCCCCCCACTCTAAGCGGGGTACCGCGCTGACAGCAGCAGTGCAATTCCCCATACCCCAAGGGGCTCGGTCGGGGGGAGCCGGGTGACTCCGTGCCCGTCCCTGCCCCCAGAACAAGGAGAAGCTGGAGAAGCTGCGCGGGGCGGCGGAGCAGTTCTGTAGCCGACTGGGCCGGTACCGCATGCCCTTCGCCTGGACGGCCATCCACCTCCTGAACATCGTCAGCACCGCCGGGTCCCTGGAGCGCGACCCCGCCGACGCCGAGAGCGGTGAGCCGGCTGGGAGCGCGGGCACGGCCTCTGGCTACCGCCACCGGGGGCTCGGACTCCTGAGCCGGGCGTGGGCACGGTCCGGAGACCTCCGCGGAGCGACGCTCCCCACAGCGCTGCGGGGCTGGGTGGGGGCGTTCTGCCCTCTGGACCTGTGCTGGCCCCAGGGTGGCACTAGGGGGTGCTGTGCTGCAGGGGGCAGGGCGGGGGGCAGCAGGGGGCTC
>NC_048313.1:15713549-15715959 GCF_013100865.1 Trachemys scripta elegans | reverse complement strand
CCCCAGGGCTGGGCTAGCAGGGGCTGCGGGTCGGGAGTGAGGGGCATCGGCAGAGCTGGGGGGCCAGGGCTGGGGTAGCAGGAGCTGCGGGTCGGGAGTGAGGGGCACTGGCAGAACTGGGGGGGCCAGGGCTCTCCCTCCCTCCCCCCGGCTCCCAGACCCAGATGCTGCTTCCTGGGTTTGTGCCTCAAAAGCCCCCCCCCCAGCTTCTATTTTTAAACCGTTTGTTTTATTTTCCATCTGATGCTTTAGCTCCAGAGCCGCCCCCCCCGTGACACCCCCCGTCCGCAGCCCAGACGGAGTTGTCCCTCCCCCCAGGGCTGCCGGCCTGGGGGAGGCTGGGGCTGAGGGGGGACCGGCGGGGCTGGGCCCTGCTCTTCCCCGGGGGGGGTCCCTCCTGTCCCCATGGGCCTTATCGCTGCACTAGGGCCTGGGGGGCTGGGCCGGGCCCTCGGGCCGTGGGGGGCAGCGTCGGGCCGGGGCAGAGCAGCCTGGAAGGAGGGGAGCGTGTGGGGGGAGGGGGGGCAGGGCACAGGGCCAGATTTTCCAAAGGACCCAGCACCCCCTACCCCCCTTACGCCCCCCCACTCCCTTACACACACACCCCCGCCCTTCCCTGCAGGTGATGCCACCTCCGGTCACCATGGCAACGACTGGTGTGTTGGGGGGGGGGAGTTGCTCTTTGGCTATGAACTATTTTCCCTTTTGCTTGATTTTGTTGCTCCCTAGTTGGCTGCCGGGGTGGGGAGGGGGGCTAGATTGGATGGTGCCCCCCCAGGGCTGAGCAGGGGGCTCGGGGCCCAGTTATTCCCCCCCCCCCCCCCCCCCCCGCCCCCCCGCGCCCCCGCGGCTGCGCACACATCGCGGGGGGGGGGGGGGGGGGGGCAAAGGCCCATCGACCCAGCGGGACATGGAAAAATCAATGGGCAGCAGCTGCCCGGGGGGGTGGGGGGCTGTGAACAGCCCCGTCCAGCACTGCCAGATGGGGCTGGCGGGAGGGGGCGCGTGTCTCTTGCCGTGTCCATCTCCCCCCCCGGGCTCAGATCTTCTCCGGCTCGTGTCCCGGCTCGGGGCTTTGCCGAGGTGCGTGGGGGGCACGGGTGAGCGCGGGCCTCGGGGGGGCCACTGGGGGGCGGGTGCACCCCGAAATTAACACAGCATCGGAGCCCCGTGCTCTGGGGTAACCACCACCAGCCCCAGCCCCTTGGCACCAGATCTGTAGGGATCACGCAGGACTCCTGGGTTCTCTCCCCAGCTCTGGGAGGGGAGTGGAGTCTAGTGGTTAGAGCTGGGGGGAGGGGCTGGGAGCCAGGACTCCTGGGTTCTCTCTCCAGCTCTGGGAGGGGAGTGGAGTCTAGTGGTTAGAGCCGGGGGGGGAGGGACTGGGAGCCAGGACTCCTGGGTTCCAGCCCCGGCTCTGGGAAAGGAGCGCCGTCCCCCAGCCACCACCTCCTCCCCAAGCCCTGCTCCTGTCCCGCGGCCAGGCATCGACGTGCCCGGCAGAGGGATCCAGCCCCTGCCAGGGAGGCTGGACTGACCCCAGGGGGCTGCTTCCCCCCGCAGCGAGACGCTGTCTTGGCCCAGTTCCCAGCCCCCTCTCCTGCCCGGCATCAGACTTTCCGGAGGCCTGGCACTGGGAATGACCCCGCCAGGGGCTCAGCCTGGCCAGGGGGCTGGAAAATCCCTGTGGCTCCCTGGCTCCCAGCCCTGGTTCTCTGCCCGTCTCCTTTGCAGAAATGCCCTTGGCGTGACGGTGCCAGGGGGGCCGGACCCCCAGCGGGCCCCAGCTGAGCAGCCAGGCCAAGCAGCTCACGTTAATGCCCGGCTGGCGTGTGGGGTCCAGTGGTTAGAGCGGGGGGGGGTGGGAGCCAGGACTCCTGGGTTCTCTCCCTGGCTCTGGGAGGGGTGTGGAGGCTGGTGGAGGGTCCCGGGCTCCACGCTGGGTAGGGGGGGGACCCTGCTCTGGGATCCAGGCGTGGATGGAGTAGGGAAGGGCCCCCCTGTCCCTCTCCGTCCCAGCATGCCCCGGCCCACGGCTCTTGGGGGCAGGAGTGGAACGAGTTGGTTGAGTCTCAGCCCGTGTAGCCCCCCCCTCAGCCACGGCGGGGCAGTCAGGAGGCGCCGGGCGGGGGACGCTGTGGGTCAGCAGGAGGCCATGTCCCCGCCCCCGTGGCTGGCTCAGCAGGCTGGGGAGGGGACGCCCCATAAGACCCCCCCAACGAGTGGATGGGGGAGGGCGGGATCCACGCTGCTGGCGCCCGGCCCAGCCTAGTGGGGCCAGGAAACCAGACGCAGCAGATGGGAAAGTGCTGGGGGGGCGGTCTGGGCGCTGGGTCACCGGGAGGGCGAGAGCCGGGGGGGGGAGGCTTGGAGAGTCAGGCTTCAAGCAAACTGGGATTGGGGGAGGGGG
>NC_048313.1:15694245-15713522 GCF_013100865.1 Trachemys scripta elegans | reverse complement strand
GGGGGGAGGGGGGGGGTGGGGGGGGGGGCGGGGGGGGGGGGGGGGGGGGGGGGGGCCACAGGAAGGGGGGGGGGGGGGGTGGGGGGCTGGGAGCCAGGACTCCTGGGTTCTCTCCCCGGCTCTGGGAGGGGTGTGGGGGCTGGTGGTTAGAGCAGGGGAGACTGGGAGCCAGGAATCCTGGGTTCTCTCCCTGGCCCTGGGAGGGGAGTGGGGTCGTGTGGTTGGAGCAGGGGGGCTGGGAGCCAGGACACCTGGGTTTTCTCTCCGGCCCTGGGAGGGGAATGGAGGCTGGTGAGTTAGAGCAGGGGGCTGGGAGCCAGGACGCCTGGGTTCTCTCCCCCGCCCTGGGAGGGGAGTGGGCGTGTAGCGGTTTGACGCAGGACTCTTGGGCCAGCCAGACCCCTCAGGGATGGGGGGGGGGGCTGAAGCTAGATGGGCCCCCTGGTCTGTCTCCTCCTCCGGCCGTGTTCCCAGCTGCGTCGCTGCCTCTCGTTGCAGGTCGTGGGACTGCGTCGTCCCGCTTGCTAAGAGCTCCCCGGGATTTCGGTGACGGGCTGAGGCTCGGACACGGGCCGGGATGGCGCAGGTGCTGCACATGGAGTCCAGCTTCCCCGGTGAGTGCTTGTGGTCAGGGCTTTGCAGAGCTCAGGTGTGAAACCAGGAGTCAGGCCCAAAGTCTGCTCTGAATGTGGTTTCGGTAGAATACAGGAGCCTCACTTCCTGTCTGGTGCAGCTGTGCTGTGGGGTGTTGTCAGCAGCTGCGCTCCACCCCAGAGGCGGGTGCATTTCAGCGCTGTATAAACAGCTGCTGTGCCCCACCCCAGAGGTGGCTGCACTCTACCCATGTGATAAGGAAGCTGCCTGGGCACCTATAGATAGAAAACTAATTTACCAAGGACCTTTGCCTTCCTCCAGGGTGCAAGGCGCTGGATAAACCCAGATCCCATGGGCCTAACTATGTTCCTGGGTTCTGTTCCCACCTCAGGGAGGGGAGGGGAGTGGGGCCTAGTGGTTAATGTGTGTGTGGGGCTGGGTGCCAGGACTCCTGGGTTGTACCCCCAGCTCGGGGAGGGGAGTGGGTTGGTGAAGTGGGGGCTGGGTGCCAGGACTCCTGGGTTCTATCCCCAGCTCGGGGAGGGGAGTGGGTTGGTGAAGTGGGGGCTGGGTACCAGGACTCTGGGGGTCTAGTCCCTACATGAACTTGGGGGTAACTTTCTCGTGGCTCAGTTTCTCTCTCTGCAAATGGGGATGAGCGCGGGGTG
The DNA here is from genome assembly GCF_013100865.1 of Trachemys scripta elegans. Lineage (NCBI taxonomy): Eukaryota > Metazoa > Chordata > Testudines > Emydidae > Trachemys > Trachemys scripta. Next base: position 15,712,260 of record NC_048313.1, on the reverse strand, counting down.
GGGGAGTCAGCTAACGCCTGTGCGGTCCCAGTGCCCCCCATTGACCCCTGCCCTTCCCCCGCTTGCAGGGAAGCCCACCCCGACCTCCCCCGCCACCTTCGGGGCCCAGGAGCCGCCCCTGCCCTACTCGGTGGAGACGCCGTACGGCTACCGCCTCGACCTGGACTTCCTGAAGTACGTGGACGACATCGAGAAAGGCAACACCATCCGGCGGGTCCCGGTGCACCGGCGGCCCCGCTACGGCTCCCTGCCCCGCGGCGCCGGCTCCTGGTGGACGTCCACCGAGTCGCTCTGCTCCAACGCCAGCCTGGACAGCCGCCACTCCTCCTACTCCTACTGCGCCCCCGGCTTCTACCCCCAGTGCGGGACGGGCGCCTTCAACGCCCGCGTGGAGAAGACCCTGCTGGACGCCCGCAAGAAGCTGGAGGACCAGGCGGGTGACCGGGCCGGGCCGGGGGGCTTGGGCAGCCTCCACAGCAGCGTCTCGGGCTCCACCAGCTCCCTGGTGGGCGGGCAGCCCCCGGGCAGGCTGAACGGCTCGCAGGCTGGGTTCACCCCGCTGAGCTCAGGGCTGTCCACGCCCGTGTCCCCCAGCCCCGGGCACCTGCAGCACGTGCGGGAGCAGATGGCCGTGGCGCTGAAGAAGTTGCGGCAGCTGGAGGAGCAGGTGAAGATCATCCCGGTGCTGCAGGTGAAGATCTCGGTGCTCCAGGAGGAGAAGCGGCAGCTCAGCGTCCAATTGAAAAGCCAGAAGTTCCTGGGCCACCCGGGCGGGTTTGGGAAGGGCAAAGGCAGGGGCGAGCTCTACATCGAGATCCCGGAGGAGGAAGGGGGCGGAGGCGGGGCGGGGGTCACCTCGCCGCTGGGAGGGAGCCGGAGGCCGGATTCGGGGGGCGGCACGGAGGGCTCGGCCCCCCTGAGCCCCCCGCCGGCGGCAGAGCGGAGGTCGGTGGGGGTGGGGACGTCGGAGCCGGGGGACAGGCGGAGCGTGGGGGTGGGGGTGAGCGAGGAGGAGCTGGCGCCGGAGGGGCAGCGCCAGGCCGCGCTGGCCCTGTCGGCCAAGGTGGCCGTGCTGGAGAAGCAGCTGCAGAAGGCTCTCCGGGAGCTCCAGGGGGCCCAGCAGAAGCTGGTGGCGCCGGGCACGGCCGGGCAGGAGGGGGCTGCGGGGCCGCGGCGGGCGGAGGGACGCCCCGGCTGGCAGCAGCAGGAGGTGCCCGTCAAGGCGGACACAGTCAAGGTGGTCCAGGTGCAGCGGGAGCCGGAGATCGCCGCCAGCATGGCCACGGGCGTGGCCCACCGGCCGCAGCGGGCGCAGAGCTTGGAGAGCAAGGAGCCCTACGCCAGCCTGCGGGCCCTGACGCTGGGGGAGCCGCCCCAGGCCGTGGTGGTGGAAACGTCCTTCCCCATCCACGCCGCTGCGCCCCACGCCGCCCCCATCCACGGCGTCAAGAAGATCAGCATCGCAGCCGAACCCGGCGGGGAGGAGACGGGCCTGGGCGGTGGAGCCTCCCCAGGTACGGCCCAGCGCAGGCATCGGGGGCGGGGGCGCCCTGTGTCCTTCCTCCCCTGTCTGGCTAGGGGCTCCCTGCCCCCCTGGTCAGTGCTGGGGTGGGGATTACTGGGGGGCAGAGCTAGAGGGGAAAGGCCCCGTGTCCCGTTCTCCTGCGCCAAGCCAGCCCATCCCCCCCCCCCATCCAGGCCCCCCCAGAGGGGAAAGGCCCCGTGTCCCGTTCCCCAGCCTGCTAGGCCAGCCTGTCCCAGGGGCGTCCAGATTCAATGGGGGCACCGTCCCCGCCCCCCTAATCCCAGCCCGGCGGGGTGGCCGAGCGACAGAGCAGTGCTGCCAAGCGGACGTAGGGTCCCTGTGCTGCTCGGGTTCGGTCCGGCTGCCCCTCCGTCACGGGGTGGGTGGCACCGCTGTGGGGCAGGCGCTGAGTGGGCTCCCTCACCCCCGCCCCCCGCAGCCTCCCTGGCAGCCCCTGGCCCCATGAACCCCCAAAGCTGCCCCTGGCCAGTCTCCACAAGGAAGCTGTGCCCGGTTTTCAGCTGGATTGTAGCAAAATTCTGTGTTCGGCCACTCTTCTTTGCCTGCCCTAAGCCGAAATAAACCCGGCTCAAACCGGCATCGGAGCATCCACACACGGCCTTTGGCGCCAGGTGATCCGAATGGGCTGGGTTCTGGTGAGATCTGCACTCGTCCAACCAGCCCGATCTAGATTGGTTTGAAAGCCCAGCTACGGGGCACGTCTACACAGCCCAGCTACGAGGTGCGGGCTAACTGGTGTCCGCTCAGGCGAGTGAGAGGCGGGTAGGATTCGAACACGAGTTAGCAGATCAAGGTCAAAATCATAAGGGCGTCTGGGGTTTAGCGGGACCTCCAAATTCATCGGAACCGTCTTGATTTGTGGGGGCTTCACTAGGATCTTTACTCGAGTTAAGGGGAAGAACTCAGCTGGGTTTTGCAGGGAACTCGTGCCCTGAGTTCGTAGGTCCATCGATTAGAACCAGATTTGGAAGGGTCGATTTTTCTCAGGGACTAACAAATGTATCTGGGTATGAGCTTTCGTGGGCTAAAACCCACTTCTTCGGATGCATGGAGTGGAAAAGACAGTAGGGAGGTATAAAGACAGAGCACATGAAAAGATGGGAGTTGCCTTACCAAGTTGGGGGTCAGTGGGGGGAACACCGCTGGCCGTCCCCCGTCTCCTGCCTGTCCAAAATCCCGGGGGGACACCGCTGGCCGTTCCCCGCCTGTCCGAAATTGCGGGGGGACACCGCTGGCCGTCCCCCATCTCCCGCCTGTCCGAAATCACGGGAGGACACCGCTGGCCGTCCCCTGTCTCCCGCCTGGCCGAAATCGCGGGGGTTGTTTGGAGAGAATGGTTGGGCCAGCTGCTTAGAGCAGGCGAGACAGACTTTAACCAGCTCCTCCCTGGGGAGATCAAAGGGGGCTGGGAATCCAGGAGTTCTGGTTCTTTTCAGTCCTTTCCCAGCGGCCAGACGGACAAACCCACTTGCCCGCTAGTCCCGTTGCCCGTGACTCTGGGGTGGCTCCAGGCTTGTTTCCTGGGGCCCCGGCTCTCTCCACAAATGTCCGGCCGGTCCTTGGGGGGTGGTGTCTGAGTCTCCTTAGCTCCGTCCCCTCCCCACTGGCTTACCCAGAGCCGGTGTCACTTCCAGCAGCCTTGGGGCTGCTCTACCTCATGCACGGCCAAGCGGAGAATACCCACAATGCCGTGTGCTCTGGCCATGCCCCCCACCCGTCCCCCTACGCCAGGAAGCAGCGACCTTGGAGGGACACTTCCACCCGGGGGGGGAGGGCGGGGAAGCGGGGCAAGAGTCACTGAGAATCAGGCCCCTTTGTGATGACTGAGGGATCTCAGGTCTCACAAGCGGAGTTGTGGGGGGGACCCCCTGGACGTGGGGGGCGGCTGGCCTAAGCCTCAGAGCTGAAAGGGGACATGGGGGTGGCTGGGGGGAAGGCCTGGGAGGGACCGGGGGGGGCAAGGGTTGTGCAGGGCTGGGAAACCACACAAGACAGCGAGTGCAGTGCAGGACACCGGGGTCCCTTCCCAGCCCTAGCCGGGATTGTAGCTTCATGGCTTGGGCACCTGGACCCCTGGGTCCCTCTCCCGGCTCCTCTGGGGGCTTGGAGGGGGCTCTGGGTTGCCGACGCTGGAGCTGAGGCTGGATCCTGAGATTTGATTAGCAGTTACCATGAGCCGTGCTCGTTAGCCATGCTCGTTGTGTCACCCAGCCCCACCCCAGATTGCCCCACATGGGGGCGGGCTGGAGGGTGGAACGGGACCTGCTGGGGGGGCACTGGGCCCATGGATGCAAGGACTGCTGCTAAGGGGTGGCGGGGGGATCTCTGATCCCATCTCCCAACCAACCCCTCCCCCACACTCCACCATCCGCCGGGCACCGGTCACAGGCCTTGCCAGGCCCCGGTTGTGTCGGGCCGGGCCCAGCTGGCAACCTAGCATCTCCCCTCCCCCGCCGGCCAGCCCAGGGTCAGCGGTGCCACCCAGGCATGGGTCTGTGTCTGTAACCCTGCCCCCCTTCGCCCACCTCTCGCCAGAGCCCCCCAGAAGCCAGAGGCCCCAGTGGCCCCGGACCTCCCGGCTCAGCCGACTGCACCGTGCCCGAGTGAGGCGAGGGACCCAGCTGAGGGGTGTGGTGGGCCAGGGACTTTAGGGGCAGCCAAGGGGCTTCAGGAATGGGGGGCCCGGGCCGGTCTCTGATCCTGGTCTCCCCGCAGCCTCGGCTCAGGGGGGCGTCAGATCTGGCACGAAGAGGCAGGAGGAGGCCCCGGAGCTGGTGGGCAAGAAAAGTCTCCAGTTTGTGGGCATCAACGGCGGGTAAGGGGAACTGCGGAGCTGCCCCCGCCCCAGGTGGCCATGTCGTGTAGGGGATCAGAGCAGGAGGAGAGGGGGCTGGTGGCCAGGACGCCTGGGTTCTATTCGCGTTTCAGGAAATGGGGTTGTAACGATGCTGCCTTTGGTGGGACGCTTCTGAGAGTATCAATTCAGGACAAATTGCTGAGAGTCGGGCAGTTACAGCCCCAGCTGGGGTTTCTCCACTTCAAAGGCACCAAACCAACCAGCCAGAGAGGACTTTGGTCTCACCCCACTGGCGAACCACAAGTCACACCAGCAATTCCCTTAGACACTCCAGTTTCCCAGTATCACCACCAGTGCCACTCGTTATGGGGACAGATGGTTATGAAAACCAAGACCCCAATAAAAGGAAAAAGGTTCTCCTGATCCCAAAGGACCAAGCCCCAGACCCAGGTCGATATATGTCAGATCTTACCCACCAATCACGCTGTTGCCAATCCTTTAGAATCTAAAATCTAAAGGTTTATTCATAAAAGGAAAAAGATCGAGATGAGAGCTAGAATTGGTTACATGGAATCAATTACATACAGTGATGGCAAAGTTCTGGGTTCAGTCTTGTAGCAGTGATAGCATAAACTGCAGATTTAAATCAAGTCTCTGGAACATCCCCAGCTGGGATGGGTCCTCAGTCCTTTGTTCAGAGTTTCAGTTTGCAGCAAAGTCCCTCCAGAGGTCAGAAGCAGGATTGAAGACAAGATGGAGGAGTTTCCAGGGCCTTTTATATTCTCTGCCAGGTGGAAGGACCCTTCCATTCTCATTGTGGAAAATCACAGCAGCCCTTTGTTTCCATGTTAGTTTGAAGGTTCCCAGGAAAGCTCAGATGAGGATTGGTGTCTCCCAAAGTCCATCGTCCGTCCGTTAAGTGTTTCTTGACTGGGCACTTCCTGAGAATTGTCCTGTCTCAAGAAGCCGACCAGATGCTTCACTGAGGCTACGTAGAATCAAACACATTGAGATACAAGTACAGAGCCAATAAACTGCACAAGTGACACACACACACACACACACTAAACTGCACAAGTCACACACACACACACACACACACACAGAATCATCATAACCAGCAAATCATAACCTCTGTATAGACACCTCACACGACAACCTTTGTATGATACTTGCTGCAAATATATAACAGTGGTTGCAACAATGATCTATACGGTCACAGTTCATGTCAATACCGTCACAGGGGTCTAATGGTTAGAGCAGGGGGGGGCTGGGCGTTAGGACTCCGGGGTTCTATTTGCCAGCTGTGGTGGGGAGTGGGGTCTAGTGGTTAGAGCGGGGTGGGTGGGAGCCAGGACTCCTGGGTTCTGGGAGGGGCGTGAGCTCTGGTGCTGCCCTGCCAGCTCTGAGCCCGCTCCCCACCTCAGGTACGAGTCCACCTCCTCGGGCTCCAGCACGGCCGAGAACTCCTCCGACAACGAGAGCACGGAGAGCGAGTACCATGAGGCCAGCGAGGGGCCCCCTGCGGGGCAGACGGAGACCCCCAGGCCCCCGGCGACGGCCCCCCAGAGAGTCCCTGCGGAGAGCGACACGGCGACGGCAGGGGAACCCCCCAGAGCGGCACCAGGGAGCGGCACTGGGTAACTCTACAGGGGTCTGCGCCCTCGTGCAAGGGGAGTGGGGGTCTAGTGGCTAGAGCAGGGGGGTAGGGGTGCAGGGGTTAGACCAGGGAGCCAGGACTCCGGGGTTCTCTCCCAGCTGTGGGAGGGGAATGTTGTGCCAGGGAATTGTCTGGATCCCAGCTGGGCTAACATCTTCGGCACCTGGTTGGGCTCTGCCCCAGCCCAGCTGGGACTACCCCAGGTCCAGGCTGGGCTCTCAGGGCTGCAGCCTGAGCTGGGATCATGCCCTGAGCGACTGGCCCCTTGGCTTCCGTCTGTCCTGCACCCTGTCACCTTCAGCCGCCTTGCCCTGGCCCTGCTGCCCGTTAGACCCGACCTAACCCCTTGGGTGCCACTTTCAGTGACCAGCCACCTCTGCAGGGCTTCAGGATCCCTCCCCCCAATGGGGAAGACCCCACTAGCCCCCTGCTCCCCCTCTCGTTGCAGGACAGGACTCAGCCCGGAGCTGTTAGCAGCCTGTGAAACCCTGCAGAAGTACCTGGAGAGCCCGGACATGCTCATGGACAAGGAGATGGTACGGAGCGATACGGGGCTGTGTGCGGGTCTAGAACCTGGGACCTCAGGGTGCGACAGCCCAGGCTGCTGCCGCCTGAGCTGCAGGCTCTAGACCAACTGCTGTTCACAGAGTAGCCACCGGGGGGAGGAGGGAAACAGTGAACCATCCTGGTGCAGGCTGTGGGTGGTGTCAGGACTCCTGGGTTCTCGCTGCTTTCTGCTGGCACAGGGCTTGCCTCAGCGAGCCCAGAACACACCCCGCCACGGCCCGGCTTCCTGCCCCGCAGGTGGTTTAATGGACGCAGAGGAATTAACAAGAATAATCCCTAGAGCTCAGGTCCCTTTGCAAAGCAGGTCACAGGTTCATCGGCTGAGAAACTGAGGCACGGGGAGGGGACATGACCTGCCCCAGCTCACCCAGGGGGCCTGGGGCAGAGCTGGGAGGAGATCCCCGGCCTCCTGAGGTCACGCTGCCTCCCTTCGCACTGCCCTCTTGGCTAGCTGCAGGGAGCACCCCGGGAAGGGCCAGGAGTTATACAACGCGAAGCCCGGCGAAGGGTCCGCAGAGGGGCTCAAACAACCGGGAAATTCCCCGGCGGGATTCTGCCAGCGAAGCAGAGGCGAAACTGACGTGGCCTCAAAGTGAAATGAGGCACCTCGTTCATGTCCGCTGAGAGAAACAGGGTGGGGGGATGTAAACAGAGCAAAACCAGGTGCCAGGCAAAGATTTGCTCCCGTTAATTCATTGTACTAGGGTTAGAGGGTAAAGACCCCAGGGCCCCGTTGTCCTGGGGCAGAGCAGGGGGTCTGGGAGCCAGGAGTGACGGGGTCAGTCACAGAGATCCCCTTGGGACTGTCACCTGATGTGCTGAGACTACCTCTGCGCCCGTTTTCCCTGGCAGCTTGGGACTTCAGTACCTGCCTTGTTGAGCCAGACACGCCAGCCGGCTGCAACACAGACCCAGAGTCTGACCCCCAAAGTTGCAGACTTAACTGAAAACAGCTCAGCAAGTGTTCCTGTCTCCAGCACCCAGCTCCCAATGGGGTCCAAACCCCAAATAAATCCGTTTTACTCTGTATAAAGCTTATACAGGGTAAACTCATGAACTGTCCACCCTCCATAACACTGATAGAGAGAGATGCACAGCTGTTTGCTCCCCCAGTATTAATCACTTACTCTGGGTTAATTAATAAACAAAAGTGGTTTTGTTAAGTATAAAAAGTAGGATTTAAGTGGTTCCAAGTAATAACAGACAGAACAAAGTAAGTTACCAAGCAAAATAAAACAAACACGCAAGTCTAAGCCTGATACAGTAGGAAACTGAATACAGATGAAATCTCACCCTCAGAGATGTTCCAATAAGCTTCTTTCACAGACTAGACTCCTTCCTAGTCTGGGCCCAATCCTTTCCCCTGGTACAGTCCTTGTTAGTTCCAGCTCAGGTGGTAACTAGGGGCTTTCTCATGACTGCAGCCCCTTTGTTCCACTCCCTTTTATAGCTTTGGCACAAGGCGGGAATCTTTTCTCTCTCTGGGTCCCCACCCCTCCTTCTAAATGGAAAAGCACCAGGTTAAAGATGGATTCCAGGACCAGGTGACATGGTCACATGTCCTGTCAGCCCCCCACTCCATTCTTCCAGGACTGGCCTGCACGTATGCAGTGGAGGCTTGCAGGTAAACAGAGCCATCTAGTGTCAATTATCCTGGTTAACGGGAGCCGTCAAGATTCCAAGCCACCATTAATGGCCCACACTTTGCATAATCACAATAGGACCTCAGAGTTATACTTCATATTCCTAGTTTAGATACAAGAATGATACATTCATACAAATAGGATGACCACCCTCACTAGATTATTAGCTTTGTATGATACCTTACAAGAGACTTTTTGCATGAAGCATATTCCAGTTACATCATATTCACACTCATTAGCATATTTCCATAAACATATGTAGTGCGACGTCATACCCTCCTCCTGAACTTACTGCCGGAGTCTTGGACACTGTCCATGGCGAAGGCAGTTCATGTAAAATCCCTGGTCATCTCTGGTGACACACCCTCCCAGTACCTTTAAACCCTATGATGTCATTCATAGGTGTTCTTGCAAAGTTCTGGGTTTCAGGTCCGCAGGTGCCTGAAAACAGGTTGGGGTGTAGTATTGCTAACAGCAATATCTGTTAAAGCGTAGGTGTCTTGGCATTTAGCCACCAATGCCATGAGGCGGGTGCCTCAGTTTCCCCTTCCACACAGCAATGTAGGCCACTCAGCCAAGGACATTTATTCCTCAGGTGCTCAGTGGACTTACAATGAGAGCACCTCTGGGCTCCTCTGCTTGGACAGGAGACTTGGGACAAGTAATTGGAGAATGGGGAGGTGACCACCCAGCCTCCTTTTTCCCAGGGGTAAAACGGTGATTCTGCTTTCCCCCGACCCTGTACCCCTCTGCCAGTGGTTTGTGTTTAATTGCAGCTTGTGACTGCTCGTATGAGTCTGCAAACCCGGCTAATTCACCCACTGCATCCACCCTTTCCTCCCACAAATACTGTTTTACATCATCACTGCACATATTCAGGAACTGTTCCTGAGTAAGCAAATCACACCTTTCTTCCAAGCTTGTAATGCCTTTCCTCCTCACCCACTTGTCCACCAAATCCCTTATTACATTTACATAGGCCACATTACTTAATCCAGATCCCCTTGTAAAACTCCTGAATTTTACCCTGTAGGTTTCAGGTGTAATCTGGAACTGTTTCAAAACCAGTTCCTTACATTTACCATAGTTTGAAGCATCATCAATAGGCATCTTATTGAATATGGCCAGAGCTCTGCCAGTCAATTTTGCAACCAAAGTGGTCATCTTTTGATCTTCAGGAACCGCATGGAGGGTGCACAGTCTCTCAAAGGTGATGAAATATTCGGCAATATCACTGGATTCATCATACTGCGGACATAATCGTTCCCATTTGGGGATTTCTGGGGAAGTGGAGCCAGCCGCTGAAGGGTTTTGTCTCTTCCACTCCATTACAGCCAGTTCATGCTTCTGGGTCTCAATTTGGGCCTGTATTTCTCTGTCTTTTAACTCCAGGGCTCACTGCCTCTTTCTTTCCGTCTCCTCCTGGGCAGCTTTCTGTGCTTCAATTTGAGACTGTTGCCGGGCCTCCATGGTTTCCCTGGCCGCAGCTGCTGCTTTCAGCCTCATTTCTGCCGGCCACATTTGAAACTCGTGGTCCTTTGGCTTCTCTTCCGCTTCCAGTCTGGCCAGCTCTAGATTTGTAGCTGCCTCCCGGGGAGTCACTTTCCTGCTTTCTTGTGCTTATTTCCCTCCCCCAAAATAAACACACAGAAAACAACAAACCAGTAACCACTTGGTCTGTTCTCCGGCCACCACACTTAAAGTTCACTTAAAATCGCCACCAGTGTCTCCAAGCAATCAGCTGTGCACAGATCCTGCCGACTACGCCACTGTGACGGGTTCGTTCACAGAGACGCCCTTGGGACTGTCACCTCATGTGCTAAAACTACCTCTGAGCCCGTTCTCTTTGTCTGCTTGGGACTTCAGAACCCTGCCTCGTTGAGCCAGACATGCCAGCCTGCTGCAACACTGACCCAGGTCTGAACCCCCTAAGCTGCAGACTTAACTGAAAACTACTCAGCAGGTCACCTGTCTCCAGCACCCAGACACCCAGCTCCCAGTGGGATCCAAACCCCAAATCAATCCGTTTTACTCTGTATAAAGCTGATACAGGGTAACTCAGAAATTGTCCACCCTCTATAACACTGAGAGAGAGAGATGCACAGCTTTGTAATGATACCTTACAAGAGACCTTTTGCATAAGGCATATTCCAGTTACATTATAGTCACACTTATTAGCATATTTCCATAAACATATGGAGTGCAACGTCACACCAGGACTCCTGGGTTCTGTCTTGGCTCTGGGAGGGGAGTGGGCTCTAGTGGTTAGAGCAGGAGGGGCCGGGAGCTAGGACTCCTGGGTTCTCTCCCCAACTTTGGGAGGGGAGTTGGCTCTAGTGGTTAGAGCAGGAGGGGCCGGGAGCCAGGACTCCTGGGTTCTAGCCCCAGCTCTGGGAGGGGAGTGGGGTCTAGTGGTTGGAGCAGGGGGCTGGGAGCCAGGACTCCTGGGTTCTAGCCCCAGCTCTGGGAGGGGGAGTGGGGTCTAGTGGTTGGAGCAGGGGCGTGTCACTTCCTCCCAAAGGCTGCAGGCGAAACCCCTCTCCCCGTCTCCCCTCAGAAGGCCGCCTACACCCTGGTGCTGCAGGACTGGCTGCAGCTGTCCTGCCACAGGGAGGCCGCCCCCGAGGCCGTGGGGGAGCACCTGGCCGCGTACCGCGCCCTCTCGCCCCGGCTGCTGGAGTTCGTCCTCAACATGGCGGACGGGAACGGGAACACGGCGCTGCACTACACGGTCTCACACTCCAACTTCCCCGTGGTGCAGCGCCTCCTGGAGACCGGTGAGGGGCCACGGCGGGGAGGTCCAGCCTGGGGGGTGGGTTGTGGGGGCTAGTGGTTAGAGTGGGGGGGGTTGAAGCCCGGACTCCTGGGTTCTATTCCAGCCGGGGGGTGGGGGACGGGTTGTGGGGGCTAGTGATTAGAGCCGGGGGGGGGGGGGGGGTTGGAGCCCGGACTCCTGGGTTCTATTCCAGCCCAGGGGGGACTCCCCTCTACTGACTCTGTTTCCCTCCCCAGGCCTGTGCAACGTGGACAAGCAGAACAAAGCGGGCTACACGGCCATCATGCTGACGGCGCTGGCCGCCACCCGCTCCGACGACGACATGGCCACCATCCGGCAGCTGCTGCAGCTGGGGGACGTCAACGCCAAGGCCAGCCAGGTGTGGGCGGGGGCAGGCCGGGAGCGGTGGGGCGGATCTGGCTGGGGTGTGCAGGAGGCTGGGGACTGGCCGGGAGGCTGGCCAGGAGCACCGGGGGCTACGGACTGGCCGGGGGCGCTGGCCGGGAGTGCGGGGGGCTGGGGACTGGCTGGGAGTGCAGGGGGCTGGCTGGGAGCGCTGGGGGGCTGGGGACTGGCCGGGGGGGCTGGCTGGGAGCACGAGGGGCTGGGAACTGGCTGGGAGAGCTGGCTGGGAGCACGGGGGGCTGGGGTCCCTGCACTGGCTTGTGGCTAGGAGCCGTTTCCTGGCCGCGATGGGCGCCCTGGTGAACGGCCGGGGTGGGGGCTGAACTAGCCTGGGTGCAACCCCTTCCGCCCCACACGGCCCCCGCCCCACCCACCTTCCCTACGGACTCCTCCCTCAACCCCTCCCCCCACAGACACCCCCCACCCCTCCTGTCTCCTGTGGACTCCTCCCCCCTATAGATCTCTCCTGAGATTCCCCCCCAGCCCTGCCCCATGGATCTCTCCCCTCCCACTGAGTTCCCCCTTCCCACAACCAAGCCCACAACCCCGCCCCGGCCCCGCTGACCCCGGCTCCCCGCAGGCCGGGCAGACGGCCCTGATGCTGGCCGTAAGCCACGGGCGGCAAGACATGGTGCGGGCTCTGCTGGCCTGCGCGGCCGACGTGAACCTGCAGGACGCCGACGGCTCGACGGCCCTGATGTGCGCCTGCGAACACGGGCACGCCGAGATCGCCCGCCTGCTGCTGGCCACGCCCGCCTGCCACGTGGGCCTGGCCGACCACGTGAGTGCCACGCCAGCCTGGGGAGCTTAAAGGGGGGCCCTCGAGCTGGGGGCGGGGGGGAGATCCAGTTTTGCAGATACTCGGGGGGGTGGGGGGCGCTTATGCAAACAAGGCGATGTCCTGATTTGCATATTGGCCTATATGCATCAGCCCACTGCGTATCCATTCCCCGACGGGCGGGAGCCCCCTCGGGCCAGGCCAGGGGGGTGCTCGCTGCTTTGGGGCAGCCAGAGGGGACAGGTGCATCGGGGAGCCCCCACCCCGGGCGATCCAGTCCCCGTCGGCCGTCCCTAACCCCATCCCCTCTGGCAGGACGGCAGCACGGCCCTGTCCATCGCACTGGAGGCCGGGCAGAACGACATCGCCGTCATGTTGTACGCCCACCTGAACTTCGCCAAGCCGCCCTCCCCGGTGAGTGACGGGTGCGCCAGAGCCCCCCGGGTGCAGACAGAGCCTGGCCCGGGGCGTGGAACACCCCCACACACACTGACGCAGATGGAGCAGGGCCATGCCAAGGGCCGTGTCCAGCTTTCCCGGGCTTGGGTCCTGTTTTTCAGTGCCCCCCGCCGGCTCCCCCAGCCCCTAGTGGCTGTAGCAGGGGGGAGCCGTGGGGCAGTGCTGCCCCGACAGAGGGAGCCCCGGGGATGGGGCAGCGAGCAGGCCAGGCGGAGCTGGGGGCTGGCAGCCCCTCGGCACGGCTGCGGGGGTCACCGCCAGGCGGGAGCGGGTGGGTCAGCTCAGAGCCTGGGGCCCCCAGGGAGATGGAACCTCCAGGGATGGGGGTGGGGGGACAGTGTCTTGGGGGGGGGGGGCAGGCAGTACCCAGGGGGTCTGTGGGGAGCAGCCCGAGGCGTGTCACACACACAGACACCTGCAGCTTAGAGCCGTCTGGCCCCCGGGCTGGGCGTTTATCCCCGGCTCTCTGAAAGGCTCCCTGAGCACAGCTGAGCGGATACCCTGGGTCCGAATTCTGGATCTGTTGTGCATGACCAGTGGCAAGTCCCGTCCCCGCTCCAGGCCTCAGTTTCCCCATCTGTAAAATGGGGACAGGGAGCGGGTGAACGGGGCCAAGGCTAGGTCGACACTGAAGCCGAAATGTTCTTTCCAGGGAACCCCAAAGCAGCCGAAAGCCGAGACCGCAGCAGCCGTCCTGCCCCCCGAGGCTCAGTAGCGGAGGAGGGACCTGCCGTGTTCCCCCCCCGCCCCCCGAAGACACCGATCGAGATGTGGGGGGAGGAAGGGTGTGTGTCGCGAGGGAATGCCGTCCACCCCAAGCACTGAAACTCGTCCCTCCTGCGGTCGGAGCCAAGCCACTGGAGCCTCTGTCCCAGCCGGAGCTGGGGGGCTGCTTGCTGGTGGGCGTTGGGATGGATGTCGGGGGGCAGCAAGGACACGAAACGAAGGAAGCCGGAGACAAGCTCGGCAGCGGAAATCTGGTAGCTGCGTTTTCTAAGTCTCCACTGGCTTTGGTCCCATGGGCCCTGCCACGGCTGGTTTGATAGGCTCCACTCCAGCAGCAGCTGCATCGCCCCGGCCTGCCTCCGGCAGACACCGGATTCCCATCCGGGACCATTCTTCCACGTCAGCCGGGAGCTCCCCTCCCCTGTCCCCCCATTGGGCTGGCGATGGGGGGGGGGGCTCTTTGGTGCATTGTGGGTACTCCGTCCATCTTCAGGTGACAGACCCAGACTCCTCCTGTGCATGTGACCTTGGACAAGTCACAGTCTGTCGCTCCGTGCCTCAGTTTCCCCTCTGGATTTTTTTCACACTTAAAAAAGCTCGCTCTACTCAGTGTTATTTCTATGATGGAAGCAGCTGGGGCTCTGTTTCTAGAATCGATTTTAAAGGGAGCAGATTTTTAAAAAAAAACTTTCCTAAAAATGCCAGCCTGGTAAATTTGCATGGATTAATTACCCTACCTGGCCAGTAGGGGGCAGCACCTCCTCTCTCTATGTATCTACCTATCTCTATATAGCTTTTAATTGCAATAACAAAACGTTTTTTAGTACCAACCTTCTCCAAAAAGGCCTTTCTCGCCGGCCAAAGGACGGGAAAGACGGTGGAACCGAAGTGTGTGGCAATCGCTTTTAAAAAGCAACAAATAGCAAAGGAAACATTCCTATTTTTATATCAAATCTATATATTAATATACGCCAGGAAAACCCCGACCGCTCGAAGTGATTTAGGGCCTAGGCGGACGCAGCCAGCCGGCGTGGAAAGCGGATCCAGTTGGGCTTTTAGGGTGATGTCTTATTCCCCCCCCCAACATTTGGGGCTTGGGTCAAAGCCGCGGTACAAATCTGTCTTTTTTTTTTTAGTTTTTGTTTGCTGTCTGACCCCCCCCCAGCCATGTTTATGAACATTGTATAATTCCCCTCCCCCCGCACACTGGGGCAGTATCCGGGGGCGGGGGCCGGTGAGCTCAGCACTCGGTTTATACCTGGGGGGGGGCTGTTTAGTCGCACATACCAAGAGGTGTATTCGCTGATGTCAGTATTACCTTCATCCCATTTGTAACCTGTTAAAAATAAAGCTATTGGAAAAACGATGCGCTGCTGCTGGTCTGTTAAACATCAGGGCAGTGACAGGGCTGGGGTGTGCGGCAGGTCTGGTCCCGGTTCTGCTACTGTCCTGCTGGGTGACCTAGGGTGAGCCACTTTTCCCTCCGTGCCTCAGTTTCCCCTCCCTACCTTTGTCTAGTTAGACTGTAAGCTCTTTAGGGCAAGGACTGTCTCATAGCGGGTCAGCAGCGCCCGGTGCGATGGGTCCCCAGTCTCAGTTGGGGTCTGGGCAGCGTCCGGCGAGACGGGGCCCCAGTCTTGGTTGGGGTCTGGGCAGCGTCTGGCGCGACGGGACCCTGATCTCGACTGGGGTCTGGGCAGCGCCTGGCGCGACAGGGCCCCGGTCTTGGCCGGGGTCTGGGCAGTGCCCAGCATGCTGTGTGTGGGCAATCTCAGACTCTCTCTCTCTAATTGCTACCGTAATAAAACTAATATTAACGGGGCCGTCCAGCCGTGAAATCGCAGCCTCACCTGGGGCGCGTTAGTGTCCAGCCAACACTCGGCTTTTAAGCTCTCGTCTCAAAACCCCTGCATGGCCCGTCACAGCAAAGGAATGGGCAGGCTCCAGGGGCCCATCTAACCCGGTATCTGGCCTCCACCAGCCACCAGCTGCTGCAGAGGAAGGTGCCAGACGCCCCCTACTGGCCAGCGGCTGCCCAGGTTGAAATAAAGTTGGTGCTCGTCGGGCTGGTCTGTGTGGCGCTAATACAGTGCGGCTCTATCCCCCCCCCTGCCCCGCCCCGGGGGCTGCAGCCCGTACAGCACGCACTGGCCTTTGGGCTCAGGAGGGCACATTTCCCTGGTCCAGGCAGAGCGGCTGGTGCCCGGCTCCATGCCCAGCCCAGCCTGGGCCGGAAAAGCCCCAGCGCCCGCCCTCGCTGTGCTGGCAAAGTCCCGGGTGGGTCACGCCGGCGCAAGCCCTCAGCAGCTGCTAACCCCTGGGCCCGGCAGCCGCTGTCCACACGCAGGCACCGGGTGTTCACCAGGCCCGGCCTGAGCCAGGCGTGCCCCAGGCAGAAACGTGGCAGGCTCCGGCCTTGGTCTCCTTCCCACCCACCCCCCAGTTCTCCTGATCCCACCCCCCTTCCAGCTCTCCCCCCCCAAGTGCCCCTCACTCTTGCCCAGCTGCCCCCCCCCCCCAGCTAGCCCAGGCCGGGTTTGGAGGCGCCTCCCCCCCCCCCCCCCGCAGAGCTGCCATGGGGCAGGGGGAGACACTCAACGGGCAGCTGCTGGAAGGGGCAGGGGGCCCTGAGGACGGGGGGGGCCCTAGCATGGGGGTCCAGGGTGGGAGGAGCCCGAGCGGGGGCGATTGAGGGCGTGAGGTGGTGCTGGGGGGGCTGGTCCGGTTGGATCCTGCCCCCCCCCATGCACAGGCTGGGCTGTGGCGGGGCGTCTGCGGGGGGCTGGGTGCTCCGGGAAGTTCTGTGGTGACTTTGTGGGGTCCTTGTTTTCACTGGGGTCTCCCTGCCTGCAGCGCGCTCTGGGGTGGGGGGGTGGTGGGCGGGGCTGGTCCTACGCGCATGGGGGGGCGGAACAGGGGCTGGTCCAGTAGTGGCCCAGCACCGGGGGGGGGGGGCAGGGACAGGGGCCAGCCCAGAACCAAACACCCCAGGAGACAACTCCAGGGTCAGACCTGCCCGGCACCCCCCCAACCCCTCCCCCCGGGTCTGCTCAGTGCAGGGCCCCGCACTCCTATTACCCCCAGGGTCTTCCCCCGCCAGGACCCCGCATCCCTTCCCCCCCCCCCCAGAGTCTACCCAGCCCAGGGCCCGGAACCCCCATCCCCGCCAGGTCTGCCCCGCCCTGGGACCCGCACCCCNGGGGCGTCTGCGGGGGGCTGGGTGCTCCGGGAAGTTCTGTGGTGACTTTGTGGGGTCCTTGTTTTCACTGGGGTCTCCCTGCCTGCAGCGCGCTCTGGGGTGGGGGGGTGGTGGGCGGGGCTGGTCCTACGCGCATGGGGGGGCGGAACAGGGGCTGGTCCAGTAGTGGCCCAGCACCGGGGGGGGGGGGGGGGGCCGGGGGGGCGCCCCCCCCCAGGCCCCCCCCCCCCTATCCCCCCCGGGGGCTCCCCCCGCCAGGCCCCCCCACCCCTCCCCCCCCCCCCAGAGTCTACCCAGCCCAGGGCCCGGAACCCCCATCCCCGCCAGGTCTGCCCCGCCCTGGGACCCGCACCCCCGACCCCCACCCCCCAGGGTCTGCAGAGCCGAGGGCCCTGTACCCCTATCCCACCCGGGTCTGCCCCGCCCAGGGCCCCGCACCCCCAACAACCCCCCCAGGGTCTGCGCCGCCCAGGGCCCTGCACTACCATCCACCCCCACCCAGAGCCCTGCACCCCGTTCCCCAGGGTCTGCCCACCCAGAGCCCCTCCCTCCAGGGTCTGTAGAGCCCAGGGCCCCTCACCAACATCTTCCCCAGGATCTGCCCCCCACAAAACCCCACATCTCCATCCCCCCAGGGTCTGTCCCACTCAGGGCTTCTCCCCCCGCCCCAGCTTTGGTTCTAGTCCAGGGCCCCACACCCCCGTCCCCATTCCCCAGGTTCCAGCCCAGGAAACCACACCTCCATTCCCCCAGTGCCTCCAGCCCCATTGTCCTGGGGGGAGGAATCCAGGGGGGGGTTCTGGGCAGGCAGCGTGATTAACACCCTCACCCAGAGCCCCCCATCCCAATTCTCGGGTGTCTAGCCCGGGGGGCGACTTTGGGCAGCCCTTGTCGCCAGGCCTGGACCCCCGGCACGGCTCGCGAGGTTCCTAGGGACTCTCCCCACATTGCCCCCAAGGAGCTCGCCCCGGCCTCCGGTCCCTCATTCCCACGTCAAGGTGCCCAATCGCCTTGGGTCGTGCTCTGTGCTGGGGCCATTCCCAGCAGGCACTGCCCAGGTGGCACTGCTGGGCACCCACCGTTTGTCAACACCCCAATCCGGGGCTGCAAACTGGGTTCCCCTTTGCTGCCATTTCCCTTTGCACCGGACCGGGGTGAGACAGGGGGAGGGATTGAGGCCATGGGAAGTGTGCCCCAAACCGCCCCCCGCAGCGCCCCGTGCTGACCCCGCCCCGCGCCCTGCAGCGCCCTGTGCTGACCCCGCCCTGCGCCCTGCAGCGCCCCCTGCTGACCCCGCCCCGCGCCCTGCAGCGCCCCCTGCTGGCCCCGCCCCCTGCAGCGCCCCGTGCTGACCCCGCCCCCACGCCTTGCAGCGCCCCCTGATGGACCCATCCCGCCCCCTGCAGCGCCCGTGCTGACCCTGCCCCGCGCCCTGCAGCGCCCCCTGCTGGCCCCCAGT